>NC_053458.1:24733818-25033818 GCF_015227805.2 Hirundo rustica
CAGCTGCAGTGTCCGTGTCACCCATCCAGTGCTTTGGGAGCTAGACACACCCAGGGCATGTGGGATGGGAACTTTTGTCTAGTTAGTGCTTTTGGATCCCCAAACCAGGCAGTTTTATACATGGCTGATCCCCAAAGACCTGTCCTTCAGCCATTGTAATTCCCTTAAAGCCTCCTTACCCCTCTTACCTCGAGTTTGTGGACCTTGGGCTGTGCGTAGTTTCAGCTTTGTGGAAGTGGATAGGAAGCATCTGTACAGGAGTAGAATTTCCTGCTGAGACAAGAATGAAGATCCCTTAATCCCACCAGTCCCAAGACTTCCTGTCATCATCAATCCAGCGTTATTAAAAGTCGGTTCAGGTGTAGGTGTGCTTTGCAAGGCTCTTCTGGCTTGGAGTTACTGTGGCTGTATTGTAACAGTTCAGGGAGTGGTTGCTAGTTACCTATGCAGTACAGAGCTCAGCACACAGAGGAATTACAGCAATCTGTTGTGTCCATCTTTTTGAATGGATAGTCCAGGGTTTCTGGTATTGTGGTGTTCCCTCTGGGCATCAGCCAGTGTCCAAGCTACGGGCACTGTACATCAGCACAGCAGTGATTTACCTCTGTTGCAGACATGTCATTAAAACAGGATTCTAATGTTTTATGCCTGATTAAAAAAAGAGATGTTGTATGGTGTTACATTTCTACAAATAATGTATATTCATTGCAGCTTCTTAATGTGTTCCATTTTATAGTGAAACCTAGAGTGTCCAGGCCTGGAGACCAGCAAGGAAGTGCACATGATAAACCCATAGAGGTCTCAGTAACTGCAGGGGAAGATGTCACACTTCCATGTGAAGTGAGGAGCTTGCCACCCCCTATAATTACCTGGGCCAAAGAAATGCAGCTCATATCTCCATTCTCTCCAAGGTAACAATGTTTGATGAAAACAAAAGAAAAGTGAATTTGCCTCTAAACTGTCAGGATTTTGGAAGGGTGGGTGACTTGCCACAGGATCACTCAGAGGGTTTTACTTTGTTCTGCCTAACCTGTTGTATTGGGTCTTGAAAGTCACTTTCCCAAGCCTGCTAAGCCTGTGCATGGTTGTACAGCTCCCATTCCAGCATGTGCTTATATCCAATCTCAGGAGGATAGGAGGAAAGAGATCCTGGGTGTTTGTACTGTGGTGGTGCCCAGAGACCCACGTAATCTGTGCATGATTATAATTGTTCAAAAACTGTGTTTCTTTTCTTATGTACTTCACATTTATGCTCAGGGAAGCACTGTCTGTGATTTACATGAAGCCTGGCCTGCAAGTAGGATACAGATGATGATGATGATGACGATAAATGTTTGGGTGTGCTGACAAGTGTGTGTTGCTTGCTGTGTTTTGGATCCAAAAACTCACCAGAGACTTTTGAATATGTGAAATCAGCTTTAAACACTTCTAAAATGTAAATACTTGTAAAGCTGACGGCTTTATAGAATGAAGAGCTGGGGACTGTGTTGGACAGTGTTGGAGTTCTCCCTTGTTATTTAATGTGGCACAGAATAACAGGAGAGATGAGCTGGTGACTCCGTTGGAGTGCCAGGTACTGTCACAGGCTGTGCTGCTGCTTTCTGCTCCTCAGGGTCCCTCAGAAGTGCCAGGCACCAGCTGTGTCCATTAAACAGGGAATGGCAAGGCTGACCACATGCACAGTGTGCTTTCTGGTGTCTCCCAGTGATCCTGTGGACAGAATCAGCCAGTGTCTGAGCTAAGGAATTGCCCTGGAGATCCTCTTTCCCTTGTGGCCAAACCTGCACCTTGGAGCATTCCAGGGAGCCTGTGACAGCCTCAGCAGATCTTTGGCCTCCATGTCTGCTGGAGGAGGCTCGTGTGCAGGGATTTGGCTTGTTGTCAGTAATCCATGAGGGATTTTCTGCTGTGTCCTGTGAGCGTGTTGCATGCACAAACAGATCTGCATTCTTGGTCTCTTACTTGTCCTCATTTTACCTCAGGAGACACTGATAAATTAGGGTACATGCTCATGGCTGTTGTGGTGAGATCCAAGTTGTCCAGAGGAACAGAAGTCCAGCTCAGCCCATTCCATAAAATTGTTTACAGATGTCAGCAAAAGTTACAGATTAGTCCAAACAGAACTGTTTGAGACCACCCAAAGATCCTGTTAGAAATGCGAACAGTAAACAAAGGGAGAGGGAAATCAGATATGAAGGAACTTTTATCAGAAAGCAAAAGTAATTACTGGACAAAATCGAGGAGGAGAAATTGCCTCAGAAATTTGTCTTCTGGGCTTATTAAAAAAGTGCCAAAAAGTTTGGAAAGATAAAGGCAGCAGAGGAGGAATTGTAGTATCAGACACATTTTACACTGGAGAAAATACATTTCACTTTCCTTCCATTCATCTCTCTAGTCATTACAATCTCCAAATTCACCATTTATGTCCTTATGATAACATTGTCCTAATTAGGGCCACAGAAAGGAAGACAGATGATCCCACCAATTCTGGATGTTATCTTGAGTTAAGCCAGGCTTGAATTTCTTCTTGTCAATCCTTAGCTGTCATTTTTTCTTCCCTCCTCACTTATTTTCCCTGTCTCTATTACCTTTGGCTCCTACAGAAGATTTTGGCTTGGGTGGCTAAAGTAGCTTCTGGTGTTACAGATCTGAGATCAGAACTGTAGGAGAACTTAACACTGTGTAGTTAATTATTTAATGGCAATTCCTAAAAACACCAGAACTGGCAGTTTTGAATCAAAATCCTGTCTTCCATCTTGAATCAATGTAACATCTATTTTTTTGCCAGGATGAAGCTGTCATAAAAGTTTTAACTTTCTGACCCTGCTGACCTGAGCTGAGCAAAAAATTTTAACAAGGGGTGAAGAGCTCCATTTCTCTGCCTCTCCCATTTTACTAAGTCCTATAAATACCTAGAACCAAATTTTGTAATTTGGATCTTAAAATGTAGGTATTAGCTGTGTATTCTGAATGTAGGGGCTCCATAAAGAGTTAGGAAGAAAAAAAGATCAAATATAAATCATAGTTGCATAATATGGTCAGAGTGGTGTTATTTTAGCTCATAGGAATCGTTAGCAGTGAATATGGAGAGGTCATTCACCTCTCCTTACATGTTTATACAGTTTATCTGCTTCTTCTTTTTGCAGACACACTTTCCTCCCCTCAGGGTCACTGAAGATCAGCAAGACCCAAGTCTCAGACAGTGGAATGTATATCTGTGTCGCTACAAACATTGCTGGGAACGTGACTCAGTCAGTGAAGCTCAGTGTACATGGTGAGTTGGAACTCCGGGGTTCATCATCTGCGAGTTTCCACATGGAACTGAGCATCTTTAAAAGATTTTCAAATTTTTTTTACTAGCTGACATTAAATCCTCTCAACTACCATTCTTTCAGGTTGTATTATCTTCATATGTGAATTACTGATTTTGTGGAAAGGAAATACTGTACAAACACACACAAATACATAGATATGTGTAAAGGTGTCCAGTGGCTCCAGCCAGGACCTGTGTCCCTCTCCTTACCTTTGTCTCATGTCACTCCTTTGTCTCTCTCCTGCTCTCCCCATACTGGGGCCCAACCACCATCTCTTAAGCACTCACACAATGTCAAGTCTGGAAAAATGTCACTTGTTATTGTTTCAGGTATTTTTAAAAATTTTTTTATTGCCAGTGATCCTTAGGGAAAAAACCCAAAAAACAATGTGGCAAAAGACTTAACGGTGGATTTATATTATTCTGTAGGACCAGTGAAATCACTTCCAGTCATATTTTATCTCCCTTGTCTGAACTTGTGTTTGGAAACATACAAAGATCAGGGATTAGGGAAAGGAAATTAAAATGCCAAAAAGAAAATGAGATTAACTCTATCATAAAATCTCCTGAATTGTTTTGTGTAATAAGGAGCCAGTACCCACAGCTCTTCCAGTCAGAATATGACACTGCTCATGGGAGTCGTGCTGTGTGACTTGTTCAAATAAATTCATCACCAGGGTATCTCCCATCCTATTCTGTGCAGAGAACAGAGTGCAGGGCTGCTTTTGTAGTCATCTGAGGGCATTTGATTTCAGTAAATAAAGAACATTTTCTAAAATTATAAAAATAGAAAAGAATTTCATAGGATCATAAAATGGTTTGAGTTGAAAGAGACTTTAAAAGGTCACCAGTGCCACCCCCTGCCATGGGCTCCTACTATCCCAGGGTGTCCCAAGCCCCATCCAGCTTGGCCTTGGACCCTTCCAAGGATCCAGGGGCAGCCACAGCTTCCCTGGGCACTCTGTGCCAGGGCCTCTTCACCCTGACCATAAAATTTTCTTCCTTATACCTGGTCTGAATCTCCCCTCTCTTAGTTTAAAATAGCTCCCCCTTGTCCTGTCCCTCCATCCCTTGTTCCAAGTCCCTCTCCAGCTCTCCTGGAGCCCCTCTAGGCACTGGAAAGTGCTCTATGGTCTCCCTGGAACCTTTTCTTCACCAGGCTGAACACTCTCAGCCTTAAGAATGATCCTGTACCTTGTTTCTTTCACATTTCTGTGCACTAAACTTGTCTTCCTCAGTTCCTCCAAGGATCCAGCGTGGACCTCGAGTTCTGAAAGTGCAGGCTGGGCAGAGAGTGGAGCTTCCCTGCAGTGCCCAGGGCGTCCCTGCCCCATCGGTCTCTTGGTTCCGAGGTACAAGTGCTGTGCCCACAGACGGGGGGAAGTTCCTGCAGAGCCCGGATGGAGCTCTGGGCATCAGCAGCGTCCAGCTCCCTGATGCTGGCATCTACACCTGTGTGGCCACCAACAGTGCGGGCAGTGACACAGCGGAGGTCACCGTACAAGTGCAAGGTACATGCCTGGGGCCACGCTCCTGCCCTGGCCTGGGCTGGCAGGGACTCCCTGCCGGTGGTGTGGGGTTGGGGCCTTGCAGGGCAGGGCTTTCTCTCACCCACTGTTACGTGATGCAAAAGCCACATCTGGTTTAGATGTTATGTTCTGATGGTAATTGAGGAGAATTAGAATGAGCAAATAGTCTTTGGAGAGGTTGCAGGAATTAAAAAAAAGAAGCATGCACACACTCTCTATATATATATTTAAATTTAAAAATGGTGTTGAAATGGTGAAAGGGTAAGTGGTCACTGTGCCAATTTAAATGCGTAGTATATCTCCTCACCTGTGGGGCTGACAGATAGCAATGGAGCATGACTGACTTAAGCTAAGCAAGAGCTGTTTCTTCTTCGCAGAAGTCTAAAGGCAACATTCTGATCCTTTGGATTAGAGATGCTGAGAAACACTTCTTACAGACAACAAAGAACTCTCAGTAACTTTATTTAATTATAAAAAAATATTCTTCATATAGTCTCAGTCTGCACAGGAGTTTAAAATGAGACTTGAGAACAAAGGATAGCAGTAGCACTAGAATGTGTGGTGTGGGGAAAAAACAGTGTTTTTCAGATTGTGCAGAAACATTGGCTTCAAAATAAATATAGCAAGATTTGAAGAGAAGTGTTTTCTGTGAAGTTTGAAAGAGTCTTTGTACTGCTTACTTCCTAAATATTCCCACTGAAATGGAAACTACTTTTGTAGTATCGATTCTGGTCAATGTAAAGAGGTTTGTTGGAATGTGACCCTGTGTGAATGAGAGAGACTTTGTGTTATGTATTGTCAAACTGTATTTTACATTTGGAGCAGAGATCAAGCAGTTTTTTGGGTCTAATTTTCTTTCAGAGCCTCCCACTATTGAGGACCTGGACCCTCCATTCAACAGCCCCTTCCAAGAAAGAGTGGCCAACCAGCGCATCGCGTTCCCATGCCCTGCAAAAGGTGAGTGTCTTGGTTACCCGTGGTAGTGACAGAAGGATCTTTTTCTGCTGACCATTGCAAGTTACAACGCTGCTGTAAAAATGTCCAATCCACACAGAATTTTCCATTTATGCTTTACATGGAAAAATTCGAACTAACAGTGATTTAAATTACCACTGTGTGTGGAAGTCCTGTGGAAAGTCATTGCTAGCCAGCAAGGATTTGTGAATGTTTAGGATGAAGATTTTAAATGTTAAAATCATCCTGTAACAGCTGGGGCTTCCTCTTGGAAGCTCCTGGCCTCCCTGTGTGTTGTCCTTCCAGCAAGCAGCAGGAGTTGTTTGAATCAATCTTGTTCTGAGCTGAGCGAAGCCTTTGTGGCCGTTTCCCCTTTTCCTTGCAGGCACTCCCAAGCCTGCCATCAAATGGCTGCGGAATGGGCGGGAGCTGACCGGGGCTGAGCCGGGGCTCTCGGTGCTGGAGGATGGGACCCTGCTGGTCATAGCTGCCCTCACGCCCTCGGACAGTGGGGACTATGTCTGCGTGGCGGCCAACGAGGCTGGGAGCACGCAGAGGAGATACAGCCTGAAAGTCCATGGTAAATGCATACAGCCCTTGGGGAGCTGGCTTGGAGAAGTATCTTCTGTTTTCTTCTTGCACATTGCATGGCCCAAATCTGCCCTTTTGCTGGTAAATTATAAAATCTGAGTACTTTCTATTTTTCTGACACTCTCTCTAGTTTTTCTTTTCCCCTGTTTTTCTGTTCTCCGTGACTTTATCCACAAACCATCTTCATTTTGCTTAAGGATCCAGGTACATCTTCTTGGTAGAAACTTCAGTTCTACTTGAAGATTTTAATGTGAATAACAAACAAAGCTTTGTGCTGTAGAAGTTACAGATTGAGGGCTAGGTCTGCATTTCAAATGAGAGAAGAGTTATCAGAATGAAGAGAAACTAGGAGATTTCTAGTTGCTGATACTCTTCTTCTTCCAGAATCCTAGACAGGAAATAAAAACCCTACAGACTGCTGTTACTCCAGCCTTGTTCACTTCCCATGACAGTTAGTTCTAATTAGCTGGCTCCTCAGTAGGGTTGGAACTTTATAGTCCACCAGTTTAAGGCCATTCTCTTTGCATTCTTAGTGGGACAAATGATAGATGGGCTTCTTGGGCATGACTGGACCAGTGAAGAGGAAGGATGACTCTGGAATAGGCTTTCTTCATATGCTAAACAAATAACACTAGATTTCAAGGTTAAATTTTAGATTAATTTTAAGATTATTCTCTTAAAATGTTGATGGTGCTTGTGTTTGAGTGAATTTCTCTGGGAGTCTCTTAATGAGCAAGAGAACACTGTTTTTGGCAAAGAGAAGAAAAGACACAGAGAGAGATGTCCAGAGCCTAAAGACAAATGGAAATGTTGAGAAGGGAACAAGAAGGGTTTGAGAAATTTTGATTTATAGTGGTGCTTGACTGATGGGAGCGAAGGAAGGGGGAAATAACTGGAATAGGAAGACTTAAATCATAATGTTGAGCTTTCTTGCAGTTCCTCCTGAAATTAGAGATCAAGATAAGGTGACAAATACATCTGTGGTTGTTCATCACCCTGTAAGTCTCTTCTGTGAAGTAACTGCTAACCCCTTTCCAGTCATCTCCTGGTATAAGGATGATATCCAGGTATGTGGGATTAATCTAACTGTGGACTTTTGGGGGCTTGGTATGAGAATTCATTCCAAAGAAATACAAGTAAATGCCTTTATGTATATTTAAGTGCTCTAAGAACATTCCCCACAAAAAGGCAGCTAAATATGTCTCATCTATTAATTCTGTAAGTCAAATGTAAACTCTTTATTTTCAATATTCCCTTAGGAACTGGCCTTGGCAATCCCCCAGTATTGTAGATACCAATGCATGCAGAGGGGACCAATATTGCCATTTTTTTTCATTCTACAGATGGAGAAATAAGAGCTTTTGGAGGTGAATTGACTTCATCAGGATTATCCTTAAGTCCTCTGTTTCCACTTGTAGCTGATAAGTGGTAGTATAAGATGAGGAGAGGTCCCTTTATGCACTCTTGGGACTGCCCATTGCTGCTGGTTGGAGTTTCTCCACTCCCTGCCCTAGGCTGAGCTAGAAACCATATTGAATTCATTGCAGCAGGGCAAGAGATTAGTGCTGAAACTGAAAGGGGAAACAGATTATCCTTCCACTAAAACTACCATTTTCTTATAAAAATCCAGCTGTGATACTTGGCTGCTGTAGCTTGGATCACATAAGGCTAATGTCTCGGGTTCCTCTAAGGTTGTGGAAAGCAGCGCTCTTCAGATTTTGCACAATGGGAAGATACTGAAGCTCCTGAAAGCTACTACTGAGGATGCAGGACAGTATTCATGCAAAGCCATAAACGTGGCAGGAAGTTCTGAGAAGCTGTTTAACCTCCATATACTTGGTTAGTTCCATGGCTTTGGGGATGATTTTTGTTTGGTTTGGGTTTTAGTTGGTGATTGGTAAAACAGCTGATATTTAAGACCCCAATACATTTCAACTCATTATAAACAGGTTCTTCCGCTCACTGCCCATGAATTATTGTATGCTGAAGCACTGAGTTCTTAAACTTTTGCCATTCTTGTAGCAATACAGACAAAATATTGCTTTAGATTTCTGGGCTTTGGTGCTTTGTTTTGTATTTTGGGTGTGCAATGTGACATTGGGTGTTCCCAGGTACAGTTCACCAGTGCAGGTGTGGAAGTGCTTGTCACGATAGACAGGTTATTGTGCTCTGCAGAATTCCCTCTGCAGGGAACAATAAAAGTGTTTCAAGGGAATAGTAAGATCCACTGCTGCAGTCCCATCAGTCACAGGGCACAGATTCCCTGGCTAAATACCAGTCCTGCCGTAATGTTTGTCTTTTTAAAGTTCCACCAAGCATAATAGGTGCCAATACGCCTGGTGAAGTGGCAGTCATCCTCAACCATGAAATCCATCTGGAATGCAGAGCCAAAGGCTTCCCTGTTCCTGACATTCACTGGTTTAAGGATGGCAAGTGAGTATATTGCAGCTTTTGTGATTTATGTCAGGCTCTTCCTCCCCTAGAGCAGAGAGGAAGGAGGTGCAGTGTTTAACTACTTAGTGTTAACTTAGTGTCATCAGAATTTGGGGTGATGTGAGGTGGTAAATTCTTTAATCAAAACTTAACATCCCACTTTTCTTTCTGAACTGACCCATTATTGGCACTTGCAGAGCAGATTTTGGGGTTTTGAAATGAGATGATCGTTGAAGCAAGATAAGCAGAACCATTTCTTTGAGTTTATTCTGTGAGTTATTCTACCTGGATTATTTTACACATGTCATTAGTTAAAATGCAGTTGTTTAGCTGAGATGATTTTTTCACTGGTAGACAGAACTCATATCAGATGTTTTGCTGGCTAGTGCCTTGTGCAGTTCTGCACATATACGTTAAAGGTTTGAGAGGTTATATCAACATATATATAGTAAAGGCTTGAAAACATTTATAGCCTGCATGTTTTCCATTCCACATCCCATCTTCCAGGAAAGCACGCCAGGAGAAGAATTCTTAAATATTAGCTGAAAACCCAGCTGGCCCGGGTGTTTTTGGTCTTTAACCATGTAATTCAGTGTAGGCGCTGGTCAGGACTCACTGATACTCTGCTGTTACAATTCCTTACTCTTTGCTATGGGTATGTTGTTCCTGTGTAGTAGTCGACGTTTTGTTACCAGCAAAGGCCTGGCGTGATAAATAAAGTAGGAGAAGGAGCTGAGGTCAGGCATGCAACTCTGGCTCTGATGCTGGCATCTTGGAGGTCTGAGAAAAGTACTTTTTGTGGTTTGATTTCTTTTAGAAGTTAGGAGTAGAGCTAATCATAATGGCTTGTCACTGCGTGATAGTTCTTGTGATCAAGGCCATTAATTTATTGCCAAATGGCACTCTAGAATGGTACAATTACTGCCACCAAAGGACCTCTTCTTCTTACTGTCAGTTTAAATTAATGCTGAAAGGGTGGGGGCAGTATTCTGTGAAGCAAAATGGTCTCTGTTTCAGGCCTTTGTTTTTGGGTGATCCCAATGTTGAGCTCCTGGACAGGGACCAAGTTCTCCACATCAAGAGCGCTCGCAGGGTTGACAAGGGTCGCTACCAGTGCAGTGCCACCAACACTGCTGGCAAACAAGTGAAGGAGGTCAGGCTCATTGTCCACGGTAAGCTTATGGAACGCCTGATCCCAGAAGATCCTCTGGTTTTACTCTTAAGGTTTCTTTTTGAATGGAGGTACTCAGGCAAATGCAAATTAAGTCTCTGATGCTACAAATTTTGTGTGTAAACTTAAGAATCCTGTGTTCACAAAATGACCTTTTTGAGTATTTGTATGTATGAAGTTAAGTGTGGATGTAGTCTTTGCAGGCTGGAAAAGCACCTTGAAATGTCGTTTATATGCTGCTTTTTCTAATTAGTGAAAGCAAAAAATCTTGAAGGGTGTTCTCAAATTCTGCTGTTAGTTTCAACTGAATTTTTATTATCACATTGTCTGTTGTTTGGCTCTGTCTTAGGGAGGAGAAAATGAATAGGATTTTGATTTTAATGCACATTTGGTCTTATTTTACTTAACCTGGTGCCAGAATACACCCCTGTGTTTTGTGGGACTCAAACTCTTGTGCCTGGAGTGTGAAGGGTAGGGATTTGAGTCTGTTAGCTCTCAAGTCCTCCCGTGCTGTGGATTTGTTTCTGAACATTGTGTGTGATTCTTTGAATTAATGTGCATTATTTCCCTCATCTGGGACATTTGTGAAGCACAGAGCACCCACAGGCACAGGAATGTGGCTTGCACACCAGTCATGGTGAGAGCTTTTTCTCTCAGGAACAAAGAGAATGCTGGGAGGACTTGGAGGAGGTTATGGCTGTTCTGAAATTAGAGGAATAAAATGGCCTCCCCCCTTCCCCCCAGATAAAATCCTCGCAGATGAGTAGATTTATTTCAGGTTCTTCAGGAAAGATGAATTTGTGACAGCAGAATGGAACGTCTCTTTACTTTTATATTTCTCATTAGTCCTGGCTGGACATACAGAAGCCCACAGAGTCAGCGAGGAACCTCAATGCTAATTCTTCCTAGTTCTTACTTTGTTTTAGCTGTTTAGCCCTGCTTTTGGCTTTGATATTTTCCCAAAACACCATATTAAAACCATTCCTTGTCTTTCGTAGAGAAATGCAGTTGCCTTTGAACTGGGTGTGTTTCAGCATATTCAGTGGATTTGGGGTTTTTGATACAAAAAGTGTTTAATTAGTAAATATTTCATTGTGGTTTGATAACTGCAGGACCTGTCTCAGGTAGGGATCCATTCATTCACAAACACTTCACATTTCTGCAGTGGTGTTTTCAATGACCACTATGGAAGTCAGAGGAATCCGTGGACGTACTGAGCATGTTTGGCAGCAGAGGAGTCAATGTGTCTGCCAGATGTGTCTGGTCCTTTCAGCAGCCATAAATTTAGTCAATTGCCAATTGCACTGTGTTTTTATTGCTTCTATAGAGATTTACGGACTCTTTATATTGGCTGATTTACACAAGAGCTTGTTTGCTAGAAAAATCCGAGTCCTGCTGCTTAGAGAGCAAGGGAAGTGACTATGGGCCAAAAAGCTTCAAGAATAGGAATATAAAGCAAGACTGTTAAGCTCATGCTTAGTCTCAAAGTAACTGACTTCATCCTCAAAAGTTTGAAGCATGGAGTAGTTCCCACTGCCGTTGTGGAGGCTCTTGGGTGTGTTTGGTATTTTCAACAGCAGGATCCTTGCTGAGAGGATGCACCTCCCAAGGCATCCAGGAATTGCTCTTTCTTTGGAGACAGGGAAGAGGGCTGCCCAAATGCATTGCAGCAGGCATGAAGGCCCAGCTGTCCTAATCTGGCACATGTTGGAGCCTGGTGGCCTTTTTGTTGTGTTTTCTTCATGCTTTCCACCCTGTGCACCTTGATGGACCGTACAGGTGACAGATGAGCTATGCTGGGCAAAGAACCATACAAAACACAGCAGGAAGGTTTGGAAGGCTGATGAAGACATTTTATTCTTACAGCATTCTAACATTTTGTTTAAATCTGCACATATTTGTAGTCTAAGGCTCTAACGTTGTTTTGTCTTTTGAACTAGTTCCCCCTAGTATTAAAGGAGGAAACATTACTACAGAGGTATCAGTGCTCCTCAACAACCTGATAAATCTGGAGTGTGAAACCAAGGGAATCCCTGTGCCCACCATCACCTGGTACAAGGATGGACAGCATGTGATTTCCAGCCCGCAGGCTCTGTACGTGGACAGAGGGCAGTTCCTGCAGATCCCGCAGGCACAGGTGTCAGACTCTGCCCAGTACTCGTGCCGTGTGAGCAGCATCGCGGGGGCTGCGGAGAAGCTCTTCCACGTGGATGTCTACGGTGAGGGACAGCTCCTGGGCTGCCTTGCTGCTCCTGCAGGACAGCAGTGGGAGAGATTTTCAGTCTCTGCAGCCTGGCAGTGGCTGTGATCAAATTCTGGCCCCTGTTGGCAGAGCTGTGTAGAGGGAGATTTAGACCCTCTGCTTTATGGGACTCTCCAACAGCTCTTGAATTCATGGAATCATAAAATGGTGTGGGTTGAAAGGGACCTTAAAGCTTATTTAGTCCCATCCCTGCTGTGGGCAGGGACACCTTCCACTCTCCCAGATCTGCTTCAAGCCCCATCCAGCCTGGCCTTGGACACTTCCAGATATTCAGGGGCAGCCACAGCTTCTCTGGGCACCCAGTGCCAGGGCCTCCCCATCCTCACAGGGAACAATTCCTTCCCAATACCCCATTTAACCCTGCCCTCCCTTCCCTTGGTGCCATGTTTTCTTCTACTCAGCTATTTCTTTTCCATGTATATCCATTTTCTATCTCGCATCTGCATGCTAAACAATACTTACTTGAAAGAATCACGCTGGGTGGGATCCTCAGTGTACTCCTTTAAGTCCTTCTTGTCTAGTTCTTCCCTGTCAGAGTACTGCATATCCTCTGTTTTATACAGCTGGTCAATTTTGAGCTACATCATTTGACTTCTCTGCCTTGCCTTGCCCCAGCAGCAAATTCTCGTATGAAATTGTGCATGACATGATGGCAGATGGAGCCGGAGTGGGTGGAACAAACCCATTTTCTCTTAAAATGTTTTCTGGCTACAGAATTAATGGCTTGCAATATATTTCTTCCTTTCTGCAGTTCCTCCAGTAATCGAGGGTGATGCTGACACAGCCCAGAGCAGGCAGGTGGTTGCTGGGAATTCCCTGATGTTGGAGTGTAAGGCTGCTGGCAACCCTCCCCCTGTCCTGACCTGGTTAAAAGATAGGGTTCCTGTGAAAGCAAGCGACAAGCTCCGTGTCCTGGCCGGGGGGAAGCAGCTGGAGATCCTGAATGCCGTCGAAGCTGACCAGGGCCAGTACTGGTGTGTGGCTACAAGCGTAGCTGGAGAGCAAGAAATCAAGTATGACGTTGAAGTCTTAGGTGTGTGCGCTGCAGATTTATCAGATTATCATTAACGTAAGATGGAAAAGTTCCACTGAACCTATGGTTTTATTTTTGTTGGTATTAATATATTAAGATCAGTTAGTCATGCTCTATATCTAGCTGAACTGGGGCACTGCACAGCTTTTTTTGTCCAGGGCTACAGGACAGTTGAATACTTGTACTTTCATGTTAGTTCTTGAAGGATTTTTGTGCATGTGGTAGGTAAATATAATTCTCAGTAACCTCTAAAATTCTTCTTACTTATCTTCAGAGAAGAAAATCACAGAAATCCATTAAAAATATCACTTAGTAGTTGCCTCTGGGAGAGGACATGTTTCTCTGAATTTGAGTTGTGTTGTGCAAGTTTTGAACCTTATACTGAAAAAAATACTTCTGTATCCTTTGAATCCATTACCACTGTCCGTGTCTCAGCAGTCCCTTCTGAATGTCTTGAGGTCTTCTCCTGACATGGAAGAGAACTGTAAAGAACTGATTTTTAGGTTTTGCTCGCTTGAACATAACACTGAATGCAGGTGTAGAGCATCCCTTCTGCTGGTAAACGTCACTGGTCTTATTAGTGGAGGAGCTGTGTGGCAGTGCTTCCTTCCCAGAGTGGATCAGACAGGGTGAAGAGGACCTGGAAGAGGACTCTCTGCACCTATGTTTTCTCCTTCTCCTTACAGAGGGTGCTAAAAGCCTTCCCCCTTCCCACCCATTCACAAGGTTCTTCTGACAGAATCTGGAAAACCCAACTTTTGGTTACTACAAGAAACAGTAAAAAAGCAAGAGCAGTGATTTGAAGCCACAAAATGTTACTGCCCTTCAAAAAGGAATAGTGGTCCATAATGAATCAGTGTGTGTTTAATAGTGCTGTTTGAGAGAGACTAGTTTGATATTTCTGATGTGTAAATGTTTCTGTGGGTGGATTTTTCTCTCTTACAGTGCCACCATTCGTGGAAGGTGGGGATGAGCTCTTGGCCTACATTGTGATTCTCCATAGCCCTTTGGAACTGGATTGTTCAGCAAGAGGGACACCCTCACCAACCATCACGTAAGGGCACTGGAATGACAGTAGAAGGAATACAAATAAATATGCTGGTTGGTTAGGTGAGCTTTATGAGCCGCCTGTGTTAATCAGTGGTCATTAATGACTAAAGTACAAACTCCTGACTCCACTGATAGCGCCATCAGGCACTCACTTGGCGACATCAGGATTTCATTTTAAAGTAGTTTGATTTTTTGTGCCAATGTCCATGTTCTGGAAATGAGGTTAGAAAACAAGAGCAGACAAAACTTTTAAGTCCTTTGCTAATGCAACTTAATGCGCCCTTTTCTTCTAGCACCCAAGATTGCTTTTGCTTTGGAGGTTCTTCTCTGCCTCTGGTGGTATCTGCTGTTGCCTTTCTAAGACTGTCTTTAATGGCTGTTCCCCAATACTCCCTTCTGATAAACCCTTCAATCCATGGCACTCACACAAGGGGAACATAACTTCCAGACTTCCCTAGAAATGCAAACTGAGTTACTGAGGCATTCTGTTTAATAGAATTGTCCATGTTTTAAGATTGTTGTTGATCTTACTTTCATTGACAACTGAAATGGAACTTTCTTTTTGGTAGGTGGTTCAAAGATGGGCAACCAGCTGGAGAGGAGGCTGGACACAAGGTCTTATTAAATGGACAGAAACTTGTCATCTCACAAGCTCAAGTGTCAGACAGTGGCCGCTATAAGTGTGTGGCTGCAAACAAGGCAGGAGAATATGAAAAGGAATTTGATGTTACAGTGCACGGTAGGTTACTCAAGGTGGGTGGGAAGCAACAAATTGCTGGCAAGAAGGTGCTCAAACTTTCTATAAGTGTTTATTTGCATTAGCAGGTTGAAAAACTGGAGAAGAGATTAGATGATATAGAATCATAGAATGATTTGGGTTGGACACCAGCCACGGCAGGGACATCTTCCACTAGATCTGGAAGTAGAAGTAAAGCTGCACTTACCTCTGGGATACTGCTTCTATATATTTAAATGTACATGTTTAAATGAGGTATCATTTTTGTTTCTGGTGCTTTTTGCAGTTCCTCCAACCATTAAATCGGCTGGGCCTTCTGAGAGAGCAGTTGTGCTCCACAAGCCTGTGACGCTGCAGTGCATAGCCAGTGGCATCCCCAGCCCTTCCATAACCTGGTTAAAAGATGGACAGCCAGTAAACACAGCCAGGGGAAATATCAGAGTAAGCATGATTCTTTTATGGGATCCAAACCATGGAAGATAATTGCCGTAAGTTATACACGTTAGTGCTTCTTTTTATTTTGCTTCTCTCACACTGTGATACAAAAGTGCTTAAGATCTATCCTGCAGAGTGAGGGGCTTTTTACTGATTAGGGTGGTGTCTCAGGTAATAGCACTGTCCAGTAGAATGAACACCACTAGACAACTCATATCAAGAGAGTCCATGACTAGAAGGTCAGAACCTGTCTCTTTCCAGTTGTACTTTGCCCTTCAAGGTCAAATGGCTATCTGCTGATCGTGAGGTGGCTCTAGCCACCTGTCCCTGTGAGGTGGAATTAGCTGAGCTGTTCTGCAACCATTGCAGCAGCTACATGTAATTCCCTTCTCCTGGTGAGATCTTGCCTTTCCATGAAGAGCCTTCCCCAGTGCTCGCGTGTTCCAGGGGTGAGTGCGTGCAGTGGCTTTGATTTCCCGTGGCTGGAGCAGTTTTTGGCACCTTGCCTGCAGTCTCCTCTGCCTGCCTGCCCCTCGCCAGCCGTCTCTCCTCACACCTGTGCAGCTCCTGATGCTGGTGTCCCGGGGACACTGAAATCTCTGACCCAGCAGTTTCCTCGTTCCATGAGCCGGGGTTGGGAGGGGATGAGCCCGGCCGTGTCCGCTCGCCCTTCTCGCCGAGTGGCTGTGCCGAGGGCAGTGGTGTCACAGGGCTCCTCTCTGTGTTTGGGAACAGCTGGAGGCCTCAGGCCGTGTCCTGCAGCTTGACAAGGCCCTGCCTGGAGACGCCGCCCGCTACACCTGCGTGGCCACCAACGCTGCGGGCGAGGCGCAGCAGCACACCCGGCTCCACATACACGGTAATGTGACCGAACGGGGCCGTCCACACAGCTCTTGCACCTGAGCTCACTCTGCTCTGGCTTTTCTCCTGCCTCTGCACATCCACCTCTCAGTTCTTTTTTTCTGTCACACTCCATTAGTAAGGAGTGAGGGCAAAAAATTGGCTTTTGTAGAGTTTGGCCTCTCTCCTCTAATACCAAAGGACACAAAAACGAATGAATGTCTTTCCAGGTACTTCTGCTGTTCAGAAGTATCCCAAAACGTTAAACACATTCCTACTAACCCACCCCTCAGAAGGGTACTCTGTGTTTCTGAATCAATGTGTGATATACTACCACTGGCATTACTAATTTCATCCAAGCTTTTTGTGAATATTGGTATTCCCCGTGACCCTGGGGAATGGGACATTTTTACAGGAATAACCTTTTTGAGAAAGGAATATTTTCTTGTGAGGGGATTTTTCAGCTTCTTTAAAAGGAAATTTCTTTGGCAGCTAAAAACAGTATACAAAGAATCAGGGAAACTCGAGAAGCTTACATTTGCATGTGAATTTAATAAATTATGCTCTCACCATAATTTATGTACATTTGGCTCAGAAGTCATCACGAAGCGTTATGCATTGCTGATGTGACCCAGTCCTCAAAGGAGGTGTGGGAATCCTCAGGAGGTGCAGGAATAGACTGTGGCAATATTCTCACGGAGTATGGCTATGTTGACTTTTATTGCCAAACCCAGCTAGTAGCTGGAAAACATTAAACGGAAGCGAGGAGAGGTTGCAGAGTCTCTGTGGATAGGACTTGGAAAGAGGAGCCACATTCAGACTGTGATAATTGCATCACAACTGATTTCAGTGTTCGTCCCATGCTCATAAAGCTCTCATTTGCTGTCAATCTTCATGTTCAAATGGTCATTATTAGTGTTTCTGTCATGTTTCAGATTTTGGAACTTCAGAAAGGTAAAAGCTGTCTACACCACTCGGTTTACTATCACCAGGTGAAGTGAGAGGAGCTTGCCACAAGAAACAATTGCTGTTCTGTGTTGTGTGCCCATTACTTGCAAATCTACTTTAAGTTCCATTTTTTTCCCCAAAAAAAATTTAGTAAAGTAATGTTTTATTCCTCTTACCACTAATGAGATTATATAATTAGAGAGTATTCCCATTTCAGAGGTTAACTTTCTGGAGAAATTCTTTCTTGGTCACCCAGCAGTTGAAACTTGTGCAACTCATTGCCCAAAGTTTCTCTGAGGGTAGATGGCTTTGTGATTGGATTTTCTGCTGGCTACATGTCTGAATTAATGAAAATCTGCTACTTTTTTCTTTTCCCAGAACCACCCAGTCTGGAAGATGCAGGAAAGCTATTGAATGAAACAGTGGTGGTAAATAATCCAATCCATCTTGAATGCAAGGCATCTGGGAACCCTCTGCCAGGTATCCCTGTGCATCTTAGGGAATATCTCACAAAGGGTTTCACTTTCTTGTGTCTTTGGGAAGTAATGGATATGCTGAATGTGGAGCTAATTGTGTGATTTTAAGGCAACTAGAAACTGTGTGATAGGAAATGTCAATGTATGGGCTGATATGAAGGAAGGATTGAGGAATTCAGTGATCCCCGCTGATAGATGAGTGAAACCACTTCACAAGGATAATCTATTCCCTTGTGATCCCCTGTCCACAGGAAAGAGCATTATTTGATTTCTGCTGAATGAGCTTTAAACACATCCACTTTTATCTCCTGTCAGTTTAGTATTTGTTAGTGTAAGACCTGAAATACTTCATGGATTGAGTGTCCCTATCAAGTGTTCCCGTGTCTAGGACTTTTTTAATGTGTGGTTTTTGTTACCTGGTAAGATATAAAAAGACATATTATTAGGAGAGAACTTTGCTGTAATAATCATTGTAGAACAAAATAGAGGGAATAGTTACTAAGAGCTTATATCTAATATAGCAAATTATTTTCATGCTGATTATAGCAACATTTTCAGAAGAAAGGTGTTATTACATTTCAGATGTGCATCCAGCTTCTCCTTTTCTACCATTTAAGAATGAATTCACAGCAAAGTATTATTTTGTAGAATAATTTATACTTATATAAAAAACCCTAAAATATTGAAGAAATAAAATGTTATAAAAGTATAAGAATTTTATATCTATTCTACACTCCTTTTAAACTTTGTTTCTCCTTTTATCCTCCAAATTTTCAGTTATTTTTGAACAAACAATTAAAACGATGGATTACAGATAATTTATAAACAAGAAGAGCTTGGTCACCCCTGGTGTGTTGCAATGGCGTATCCTATTGTCAAGATATAACGTGAGTCAGTAAAGTGAGAGCACAGCATTCTACTGGAAAAGAGAGAAGCAGTGTGCAGGTCTTGTCTATCAGTCAGGCCAGAGTACATAGTGGATGTGATTCTTTCCCCTTGTGTATTACACAAAAACCCTTGTGTATTACAGATAATCCTTCCATGAGCACTAATTTCAGCTGAGTAGTGAAGTGGTGCCAGCAAAGCCTCAGTGACCCATTCTCCTGATGAATGGTGCCATCTTTTGGCTGAGATGCAAAATCTGCAGATTTTCTTGGTTGTCAACGTCCTATAAAATTTTCTTCTGAAGTAACACTGTTTTCTGCTCTGTATTTTCAGTTTTTTGAGCTGCCAGTTGCACTTTGATTTGGTTACTAATGATTTGATTCTTTGTCCTAGGTAGTTCAGTTTAATGTAGTGATAATTTAGGTGAAAAGGTAAAAAAATTTGATATATATAAAAAATAGAATCCCTGGATTAGATCCCCTGTATTATAGTATCCCTGGATAGTTTGGCTTGGAACCTGAAAGCTCATCTCCTTCCATCCCCCTGCCATGGGCAGGGATGCCGTCATATTTTTGTGCAGTTTTAAACAGCTGCTCTTTACCTTGGTATAAGTAAATTTCCTATAATTTGCTTTGTGCGATAATGTCTCAATTTCAGAACACTTTTCCATAAATATATGGGGGGTGTGGATGATAGTGTCAAATTTCCTGTTGAATTGTGGGGCATAGTCGGTATTTTGTGCAAATCTTCCCATTTCCTAATTTTCTATTGCATTTTATTGTTCTTAATCAGATTTAGCCTGCACTTGACTGTTCGAGGTTGGCGTGTGTGTGGAAGCCGAGGTGGCCCATGTGACAGCCCTGTGGTGCCCCGTTTGTGGGGGTTGTGACTGATTTGTCCCCATTCCTCCCCGCAGCCGTGTCGTGGTCCAAGGATGGGCGCACGCTGGGTGACAGGGGACAGGTGCTGCGCATCGAGGCCGCGCAGGTGGCCGACTCCGGCCTCTACAGGTGCCTGGCTACCAATGCTGCAGGCACAGCCGAGCTGCTCTACAGCCTCCAGGTCCATGGTGAGTGCAGAACCAGGGAATTGTCACTCTTGGAGCTTGGGAAACACTTCCGAGAGCACTGAGTCCAACTGTTCCCCCAGTGCTGCCAAGGTCATGGCTGACCCACGTCCCCAAGTGCTACATCCGCACGGCTTTTAAATCTCTCCAGGGATGGGGACCTCACCGCTGCCCTGGGCACCTGTGCCAGTATCTGACCACCCTATGCATGACAAAACTTATCCTAATATCCAAATTACCCTCCCTACCCCCAGCACAACTTCAGGCTGTTTCCTCTTGGCTTCTATTGTGACACTTAGGAATAATTCTTGCAAGCTCCACCCTTGCCTTCCTCCTTTTCCAGTCTGCATAACAGACTTGATGTCACTCATCATATGATCACAGAATCCCAGGGTTGGTTTGGTTTGGAAGGGACCTTAAAGCCCCATCCAGTGCCACCGCCTGCCATAGGCACCTTCCACTCTCCCAGGCTGCTTCAAGCCCCATCTAGCCTGGCCTTGGACACTGCCAGGGATCCAGGGGCAGCCACAGCCGCTCTGGGAATTCCCTTCCAAGGCCATCATTACCCTCACAGCCAGGAATTCCTTCCCAATATCCCATCTAAGCCTGCCCTCTGGCAGTGGGAAGCTATTCCCCCTTGTCCTGGCACTCCATGCTCTTCACTCTTCTGTTTTCTCAGGGATATTAGAATAGGTGTTTTGAATGCAGAAAATGTGGCAAAGGAAGGCATTTCTAAGAAGAATGAATTTATGGAAGAGGTATTTTGTTTAAGGGATCACTTGAGCAATTTGGCAGGCCTGGCAGTTGCTGGGGTTTGTTGTAGGTGATTTTGAAGCTCACAGTAGACAAAGGACACAGATCAAATGCTCTTCATAATCCAACAGTTTTAAAGAAAAATATGCTGTGTCTAAGAAGATGAAGTGGAAGTGTGGATGTTTGCTGACATGAGACACCTGAGCAAAAGCCCAGTTGGAGCTTTTCCAGTGATTTCAGTGGCTTTTGGATGTGGCTATAGTCCAAATTCTTATCTTTGATACGTGCACGTGCATGTAGCTGGTTTTCTGTGGGAGTCTTCCATGCAAAAGTGTGGCCCAAATTTGGCACAGTGTCCCCAGCTGAGATGCACCCACAGTATACAGTTCCTATTAATTAATGACTTGGGCAATGCTTTCCCATGGATTCAGTGACCATCGTGGGAAAAACTGATGGCACTGGACACAGTCAAAGGCAATTAACCCCACCCAGTGATTAATTCCCAGGAAATCCTTACAGCTAAGGTCATTATTCTAGTTAAATGGAAAAGAACGCCGCAGTACATGTGTGTGTTTTTAGGGGTGGTGGAATTTCAGCAATCCAATCCAGAGTTTTCTATGGAACTAAAATCTTCTGACTTCCCCTTCTACAGGAGACACAGAGCTTCCCCTTCTAGAACAGAGCAGATGCATGTGCAGCCATGACTAATGGCATCAAAGGAACTAATTGCATTGAACTTCTGTCCATGAACCTGCTTCATTCAGCTGGTGTCCTGCCAGGCTGACAGTAGAGTGGTGCTGGAATTCACCATCCACAGCTTTATCATCCACTGTCCTTAGAGTTTATGAGTTTGAGGAGGCAAAACTTGAGGGTTTTGCCCTCTTTACCAGTGGAAGTAATGACTCCTTAATGGAGAGCAGGCTCAAATGCCAAGTACTGAAAGTTGTGCAGCATTTATGGAAAGGCTGCTCTAGATTTCCATGAACACCTGCCTCAGTCAACTATTTATTCAGAATTTCTATTGTTAGTAGTGTTATCAGATCTTTTTGGCATTAAAAACAATGCTTGATACCTCAGGCTTAACACTGAATGGAACCAGGCAGGCCAACTGAAGGAAGCAGGTGGAATTCCAGTTTAGTTAGAATTCATAGAATTTCACCGTATTTTTTTTTTCACTTCTTTCTCCCCTCTATAGCTTTCTCAGGCATTTGAGAACAATGGATGCCATTGCACTGCAATAGGAGGAACTCTGTGTGTGGGGAAAAGATTAAAAAACTATAAAATCCTGTGCCTTTTTTCTGCCTTTACTGCTATTACTGAAATATATGTACAAGTGAGGAGAATCACAGAATCATGGAATGGGTTTGGAAGGGACTTTAAACCCACCCAGTTCCACTCCCTGCCATGGGCCGGGACACCTTCCACTATTCCAGGTTGCTCCAGACTCTGTCCAGCCTGGTCTTGGACACTTTCAGAGATATGGCAACCACAACCTGAGTTACAGGCTCTTAGAGGTTAATTAATTAATTAATCTTAATTTCAGTGCAAAATTTTGTACATGTTATCTCCCCTCACAGAGGGCAATATCTGTGAGTAGCTCACACCATTCTCATCTCTTTGCAGGAGTGACTTTAAGCATTAAGTTTTCATCTGATACTGACTTTTAGACTTAATGATCAAGTTATTAGTGGTAGAAGCAAATTGAATATTTTGATTCTTCATTATTTAACGATTCTTGTCTCCCTATCTACTAGAGCTCTACGACATTTGCTAGACTGTATGCCTAAAGTGCTTTAGATGTTCCATTGCAATGTTTTGTGTCATCAGAAAGGCAGATGTTTTCCAGTCTAATCTGGTAAACGTTTCCATATGCTCTGCCATGCCAATTTATCACTCTGTGTATGGATTTGCTTCATGTGGTTTATATGGTAAACTCCTTTCATTAATCCCCATCACTCCTAGTCTTTCACCAAGTCTAAATGGAGTAGTAGAAAAGTTCGAGGGAATGTTTTCTGGCTTTATGGTGTGGTTCCTGGGTTTCACAGCTGTCCTCTGGGCTATGGGCCCAGTCCCACGTACCTGGCTCACAGTAGTTTCACTGCAGTTATCTGCCTGCTCCTGCTAAGGAAGAGCAGGATCTGGCACAGAGCAAAGGCTTGACAAGAGTTCAGCAGGAATAACATGAGAAAAGAGAAATAACATCCAAAGCTAGGCAGCCTATTTAATTTAATTGTGATTAATACTCTTATGTAGCTGTTACAGCCCTTTTTCTGTGTTTTTTCTTTTAGTCCCTCCATCCATCTCTGGCAGCAATGACATGGTGACAGTAGTGGTCAATAATCCAGTGAGACTGGAGTGTGAAGCCAGAGGCATCCCTGCCCCTATCCTGACATGGCTGAAGGATGGGAGCCCTGTGTCCAGTGTCAGCAATGGACTCCAGGTACCAGGGTCAGATCCTGCTCTATGGTGCGTCCTGTTGTGGGAGGAAGCTTTTAAGTCAATGCAGTTTAATAGAAGAGAATAAGTTGGAGGATTTGGAATAATAATATAAGGGCTTTTGCTCTGGGTTGCTGAGTTTAGCTCCAGTACTGTGTGAAGTGAAAGATAGAGGTACATTAAAATAAAGTGGTCCTTTCAGCTGCTGTGATACTGAGTAAGTTTGCATCAACAAATTTTCTGCTTACTGGGAAGAAGAGGAAATTGGACCAAATTCCTCTGCTGAAGAGATCTGGAGAGTTCATTACTTACAACAGTAATTCAGAAAAGAAAACTAACCTCTGATATAAGAAGATATTTCAGAGGTAAAACAAGAGGCTATGGTTAGTTTTTGGAAGTTTTTTATAATCTGAAAGGGAAGAGGGGGAATTTGTGTTCTGTGGGGACAGCTCAGGGCACAGATGAAAGATGTGACAGCATGTTTGAAGCTGGAGGGAGGGAGGGAGGGGTGTCCAGATCCTGCAAAGTCTTGAGAATGCCAGGAATTACCTAGGGACTGGCATGAAGTTAGAGTTCTGCTTTTGCAAGTCTGATTAGAAGAGAACACTGGAGAGCAGGGAGATGGTGGGAAGCAGTGGCAAAACAAGTGTTCCATTTTGAAATGAACCCTAAGAGCTCCCCCTGCCTGAGTTTGACACTGGGGTGTGCCTGAAGGTGCTGTGCTCCCGTTGCAGGTGCTGTCGGGGGGCCGGGTGCTGGCACTGCCCAGTGCCCAGCTCAGTGACACGGGCACATACACGTGTGTGGCAGTCAACGCTGCGGGGGAGAGCCAGAGGGACATCGACCTCCGCGTTTATGGTGAGTGACAAGTGTCTTTCTTTTGGTTCTGAGGGCTGTTCTTGAAGCTTTAATTTAACACACTGGGCCCAGACTCTGAGCAGCACTGAGTAGAAATAGTCCCAACCCATAATGGAAGGCCGGGTGAGGAGGAGGGGTGTGTGTATGGAAGTTAAAACATATATTTGCACATCCACCCTCACTTACTAAGGCGTGTGTAGAGATGTGTAGAGAGGCATTTGGAATTGAGGCACCTTCGTGGTTTTGCTTCTGCTTTCAGTAGGTCAGTGGACTCTGCCAGTCTCCAGCATTATGGCAATCCCATGTGAAAACCTTGCAAGGAAAGTTAGGAGTTTGGATGAGTTCTAAGCAGGGGCAGCTGGCCAAGGTATTTGTTCCTGAGTATGGCTTTCAGAATTGTCTCCCTTGGTTAGGGTACCCCTGACTGAAATCCTGGTGACTTTTGCATCTGGAAGGGGCAGTTCAGAAGCCCAGGACTCTGCAGTAGCAAGTGAGCCGAAGTTAATACAGGCTGGAACATTTTATGTCTAGAGCAAGGAATATCAGGGTCTTCTTTGGAGTTTGAGGACAGGTGTGTATGTCTATGTAATGTGATGTAGATATATTTATTATTTCTCTTATTTTCTGGAACCTCTGTCCATTTTAGCTGGAAGGAATGAAAAGAGTTAGGAGCTGTGTATGTTTAAAATTAGTGTTGTATTAGAAGCTGGCCAGGGTTGAGCTCAGCTGCAGGACCAGCTTGAGTGAGGCTGTCACCAAAAAGTAATATTGCTCTTCAGACTTGCCTCATAAGGGCAATCTAATTAAGAAGCCACAGGAGGAAAATAATTTGGAGTAGAGTTGGAGTCTACTCCAAATTACAGTTGGGTTGGAAATGCGCACTGAGCCAGGAGTTGGAACCAGCTCGGTTTCTTACAGTTACTATAAGCATAATTAGATTAATTTTGCATTCCCTCAGAACTAAATGCTTTAGTGTCTGTCTCTGTCATAAACTCAGTTTCCTTTTGAGCACATTTCAATTCATTGAGCTGAGAGGAAAAATAATTGGTTGAAAAATCTTTGGAAATAAATTTGCCTTCTGCAGGAATGGATCAGCTTCCAATTCTCAGTTCCACAATACTCATAAAGAATCTGGACCTTTGTGAGTTCTAGAAAGAAAAAAAAAAAAAAGATAAACAGATTTTTTTTTTTTTTTTCCCCACTTACTATATTTCTTATCCACAGGGACCAGACTTTTCCCTAAATTCTTTCCCAACTGTGAAATCAGCAGCTCTGCTCTGTACTTCCTGGGCAAGAAACACAAAGCTCGATTGTTCCTGGTCTTTCCAGGCTATCTTGAGAGCTGTCTTGCTGTCCCCTGAGTGCCACTTGGGGACATGTTCTGGTCTCCTGTGTGTGATTAATCTAGTGTGCTTGTTCTCACAGACAGTCCCACTGCCTCCCTTCTCACCCCAAGGTTCTGTGCACTCAGACCCTCAGTGTCTGGGGTCAGGGATCCCAAAACTAAAGGGCAACGGAAATGTGACAACAAAGGTTCTTATATTTGATCCTGGTCAACTTTTTGGGGGGCAGTATTTTGTCTATGTTCTTTTTTGACTTCAGCCATGAACACTTTCCCCCTTGGAAAATTGCTGACTTGCTGTGTTCAAGGTTTAGTTCTCAGTTGCCTTCTCAGTTACTTCTGTTTTCCTTATTGTGGAAACACAAAATTTAAAAACAGGGAAAAGATGTGTTTTCTTAAATCCTGACACTGTTCAAGAACAGCTAATGAGTTTCAATTGAAGTGTCCTGTGTTTTGGGATTTTTTATTTCTACACAGAAAACTTTCCTTTCAAAAGATTTTTCTACTGTCTGATTTGGAAATAATAGTGTAATAATGAGGTTATCACTGAACTGCAGGACAAATATAAATGTAGTGCTGAGTGCCAACAACTGCAATAATAAGTAGATCCCCCACAAACCTGATACATGAGCTAATTGTAGATTATGATTCGTTGATGAAGTCTTTAACCCATTGACTTGCTTGTTGACCATGTAAATTCTCATTCTGTATTTGGCCATCTCTGGACATATTTTCTGTGAGTCAGGACTTTTCTTAAAGCCAAGTATCTTCCTTGGCACTGTCTGGAACAGCTTAAGACATTTTCAGCTTCTGGGGCTGATTGTTATCTCTTGAGCTTTTTCACTCAGTTACTCTTTTTCCTTCTTGCAGGAATGCATTCCCCCATTTATGCATACTTGGGATTTTCCTTTCTAGCTATGTTTCAAGGAGTTTTTTTGCTAGTCTTGGCTTATACTTAGGATTTTTCTGGAGCTGATACCTCACTGGTGTGTATTTTGTGCGGAAGATACTCTGTAAATAACAAAAATAATTACTGTGGGGTTTGTGGTATAAAGGAGACTGAAGTTGTAACTGAAGGTGTAAGCGTAATTTTATCTTTGTGAGGTAAAGTCCCTTAACTCCACATTATGTTTGCTCTGGGAAGTCTTCAGTGCCCAAAGGTCCCTTGGTTTGAGCAACAGGACAAGAGGTAACAGCCTCAGGTTGTGCCAGGGGAGGTTCGGGTTGGATATTAGGAAAAAATTTCTTCACAGGAAGGATGGTCAGGCACTGGCACAGCTGCCCAGGGCAGGGATGGGGTCCCCATCCCTGGAGGGATTTAAGACCTGTGGATGTCGCCCCTGGGGACCGTGCTGGGGAATGGCTGGACTCCATGGTCTCAGAGGGCTTTCCCGAGGTAACGGAGCGTGCGATTGTGTTGGTGCAGTTCCCCCGGACATCGTGGGCGAGGAGCAGAACGTGTCGGTGCTGCTGGGCCAGGCGCTGGAGCTGCGGTGCCGCGGCAGCGCCGTGCCCCCGCCCCGCCTCACCTGGCTCAGGGACGGGCGGCCCTTGCTGGAGAAGCCGGGCCTGAGCATCTCCGGAGACGGGAGCGTGCTGAAGGTAAAGCGGGCAGGCGGGGCGTGCTGGGCTCCCCTCCTGGGGACTGGCACCCTCCGTGGGGGCGGGACAGCGCTGGGCTCCCTGGGGCTGCAGGGAGCTGTGTGTGTGTGAGGAGGGAGCGATGGCAAGAGACCCCGGCTAGCTGGGTACAGAGCTCGCTGGATTCATGCTCTGTTATTAATCTTCAGGGAGACATATGTAAAAACAAAAGGGAAACCTGAGCCCCCTCTCCCTTACACATTTCATGAATAATTATGTAGAAGAAGAAACCCAGGTTTTCCTTTTGTCCCCAGATTGAAGGAGCTCAAGTGCAGGACGCTGGACGCTACACTTGCGAAGCGACAAATGTTGCTGGGAAAACTGAGAAGAACTACAATGTCAATATTTGGGGTAAGATTTATTAAGTTTATTCCAGAAATGAGAACGAAGCTCAGAGCTGAATTACGATATGTGACACTGGAATCCTCTGTAGTTCATGAACACTCGGTTGCTGAGGCTTGTGCAGGGAGTTGTTCTATTTTCTGTCCTTGGACAGGACCAAGACAGTGCGCACATTTTTCAAATTGCTTTAATTTAGTTCTGAATTAACGCCAGTTGCTCCACAGGCCTTTGTTGAGCTTGCAGGCATGAGAGTAGTGAGAGCTGTAACTGGTGAGGGGCATCCCTTCTCATGGCAGGGGGCTGGAACAAAATGATCTTGTTGATGATCTTTAAAGTCCCTTCCAGCCCACACCATTCTGTGATCTGTGATTCTTTGATAAGTGCCTGGGTTTGGATCCATAGCTTTAATGCCATTTAGAGTAACATACCAACTTTCCACCTGTTGAAATGTGGAAGCATTGGAAATTCAGATAAATAAAAGCTGCCTTACCTAGCTTTATTTGCCCTACAGATTTATTAGTGCTGAATCATAAAAACGGCTTTAATAATTTTTCCTATGGATCTATGATGAATGGTGCTTAGGACATTATTTTAATCATTGCTTTTGAGGGGGTTTTGTGCACCATCATTTTCTTCTCATATACAAATTGACATGTCCTTGTTTTACTGTTATAAATCAATTTCTTGCTTTGGAGTCACAAGACTAGAATTACCTATGAGGGTTTGTAACTCTAAAATGACATTTTTCAGTACAGATTTCAAGTCTGTCATTAGAAGACCCATTTGTGGCATTTAAGTTAGAGGTGGATGTTGTAGTACCCTGCCATTTTCCCACGCTGAAGCAAATACCATTTACTGTGCAGGTCATGTTCTGCTCTTCTCTCTCTCTCCCAGACTTCTGCACAGGACCTGTGCTGGAGTGGAGGGATAATTCCTTGCTAGCTAGCAGCTTTGATGGGATAAACTTGATAGAAACCACAGGCTGCCAGTAAAAGCAATCTGTGGATAATAGTTTGGGATTATAGTTTTCATTTATGCCCCAGCACCCAAAGTCCTCCTTGCCGTATTTTGACATTCTAAATCCAGGAAACGTATCCTTCTGAGGGTTAGTGTGGATCCAGGAGCCGGCCGATGAGTTAAATGAGGAGGGTAGCACAGGCTTATCTTGGCTGGAAGCAGGACAAATAAAGGGTAAAGCAGACAGTACTGTAAGGCTCTTGGCAGTGTTGCTTCAAACCCCACACATCTGGTTGCTGTTGGAGAGCTGGAGGTGTCAGGACAAGCTGGCTATTGTCACAGGCATTAAAAAAGTGCTGCATAAGTTGTTCACCTGGGAGGTTTTATTTGCCAGGTTCAACCTGCAGTCTCCTCTGCTTTTTCTTGGTCTCTACCTACTCTATTTTCATCTGATGAAAATGATTCCCTGATTCCTAAGAGCAAATTAGCTCCTCCCTAGGGATCGAACCAAAGTGCTTTAGGACTTTTGAGAATCAGAGTAAAACACTGGTCCCCTTTGTCTGCAGCTGGTTTAGAGTCACAGAGCTGTAAAGCAAAGCAATCCTGTTGCAGGAGGGTGATCAGAGGGGTGGGATCCATAGCCCTGGATGTGGTAGCCGGTGTGCTGATGCAGGAAAAATTCAAAGGAATAATGTAGGCTGAATTTTAAAAGTCGCTGATGATGATCTCTGGGGGTTTATTAGCTGAGGCCATGAATGAGGCAAGCTCTTAGAGTTGGATTCACTTGACAAAGTTCCCCAAACCAGCTTTGTTCAGTGAAGTCCATTAAAGGCAGCCCAAAATAAAACGTGTGCATGCAGCAGCCCTTAGAGCCCAGAAGGATGGATGCAGTCATTCCCCAGCGTATTGTTCCCTATCCAGGGTCTGGTGAGCATTTAGGAGACAATCATTGTCATTGCTTCAGAGCTGAATGGGAGGGATTTGCATGAGGGTCATTTGGGGTTTACTGCTGGCTGATAATGTGTTGTATCAAAGGCTGCACTTACTAGGCTTTTCTTTGCAGTGTCACCAAGTATTTCTGGCTTGGATGACAGCTCTCAGCTGACAGTCACTGAAGGGAGCTTGATTAGCCTGATCTGTGAGTCCAGTGGCATCCCACCACCCAGTCTCACCTGGAAAAAGAATGGTGGGTAACTTCCAGTTGTCTGTTTTATAAAGCAAATGGGATAATTCTGGTCTGCTGGGTTTTCTTTTCATCTTGTGTACATTTTGGATGGTGTGTTCTGAGGAGCTCAAATGTGCAGATATCTGTACAATCCTAACATTGAGTAAAGTAAACTCCAGAAGTAGATTATTCCCTTCTCTCTATCTCACCTCTGCTTGGATTAGGTGTTCCTAAAGATGCATGAGAAGTGCAGTGCTGAGATTGCTCAGCTGACAAAAATGAACTGTGGAGCACTTAATATTTTTATTTACCATGGGGCAACAGGAAAGCAGCACGTTGCTCCATCCCTGGAAGTGTTCCAGATGCTCAAAAGCATCTGGATGCTCAAAAGCATCTGCTTTGGAGCAAGTGGAAGGTGTCTGGCCTGTGGCAGAGAGTTGGAATGAAATGATCTTTAAGGTCCCTTCCAACCCAAACCATTCTGGGCTTTGTAAGACTTGTTTGTGGATCCCAGATATCAGGGCCGTGGTCACTGGGAGTCCCTTAGTGTGGAGTTGAGTTTCTGCCCTGTGATCCACCGCATAACACCAATTCTCTGAGCTGGTTTTAAATCTGCAGCCATGGCATCCTGCCAAGTGGTGAAGATGCATGTAGTTGTAGTAATTGCTGTGGGGATTCACCAAACCCTTTCTCTCATCCCATCTTGTTCAAGAGTAGTCTGCACACCTTTTGCTTTAGGGATTAAAGTTACATCACCAAACACCTCTTTAGGAACTGGCAGACAAAGCCTGCTATTTTCAGCACTTTCTTTTAAACATTGATACTGTTGGAGACAGAATATAGGACAAAATAAGATAAGTTACTCTTCCAGTGTGGTAATTCTTGTGTTATTAATCAATCTTACTTAAATTTGTGTTTTTCTAAGCAGCACAATTCAATACAGTATGTCCTTGCTTTAATTAATTTTGGCTCATGGGAAGAGCAGGTTTTAATTACAGAACACTTTTTCCAATGCATAACATTTTCAGAGAACCAGGAAGTTGTTTTTAAACCCTGCCTCTTGGAAGCCAGAAAGGCCTTGTATGACATGTAAATGCACTTTAAGGCTAATGTCTGTACACTTAATGGTAGGGAGGAGTTTTAACCTGCTACAAAGTCTAGAAAAGCAGTTAGAAAGGAAGAGGAGTACATTTTTCAGCACGTTTGACATTTGGTGAACTCTGTAGAGAGGACTTTAAATGCACAAGAAGAAATGAAGATTAAGCTTGTTGGAAATATCCATGGCAGGTTCATTCTTTCTGTCACAAAGTCTCCCTGCATTTTGGAAAGATGAAGCTGGATAATCTGAGGTCTCCAAGACTGAAGAATCTGCTCAGAGAATGCAGTGGGAGTTTGCTGTCACGTTTCTGCTGAGGATTTCCTGAGAAGAAGCCTGTGACGTGCAACACACAGATGGTGTGAAACCTAAATTATATGTTTCTAAGCACTGGTTGTGCTCAGTGAGACAATTACACACTGAAAAATGAGTCACATTTTACTCAAAGTGCTGAGCTTTCTGTTCAGTGGAGGTGTTCCAAAGTCTGGATGGACATGAGGGAGAGTCAGTGTATCCCACTCAGGGATATCTTAACTCAGGGTATCCCATGAAGTCAGTGGTTAATACAGAAAGTCCTCAGGATCTGCTTGTGCCAAGTTCCTGCTCTCTGGGAAAACTCTGACAGAGTACTTCTAAAACGGGCAATTGTGCAACTCAATCCTTTTGAGTGAGCCGGTGGACTTCACGCCAAGTGATTTTCATTTGCTCCTGGCCACTTGTGTGGTTTTATGTGACAGAAGCTCTCTTGCAGGTTCTCCTGTAGTGCCGGAGCCGTCGGGAAGGGTGCGGGTGCTGTCTGGGGGCAGACAGCTCCAGGTTGCAGTTGCTGACAGGTCTGATGCTGCATCTTACACCTGCATTGCTTCAAACGTGGCTGGGAGTGCCACCAAAGAGTACAACCTGCAAGTGTACAGTAAGTGCCAGGAAAACTCTGACCAGAGTGTAGCAGTTCTGCAGTAACATTATGGGAGTGTGAGCTGGGCAGTGATGTTGAACTGCAGGGTCTCCAGAGATGGAGTGCTGGCTGTAGGACAGTTTAGAGGTAGTTCAAAGATGGTGTTATGTCATTAAAATTTTGGCAATTTGGACGAGTAGCTTGACCAAGACATTGCATATCCTGAGCTGCAGTAGTGATGATAACTGAACTTGATTTCCCTTCGTTCCCTTAGACTTTACTGTATTTTTGTTCGGAATAAAAGGAGGTATTTTTAAATAATCCCACAGAGAAGAAAATCTTCCAAAATCTGTAGAGGTTGACAGTGCTGGAGCAGTCTTTTTTAATGTATTTTTTTTTCTCTGGTTTGCATTTTAAAAATTGTCTGTAAGTTAACATTTTAAAGAACATTTTTAGTTTATGCTGTGGGAGAGAGGGAAAGGAGGCGATTTGCCTTTTACTAGCCCCGCTGCTCTGGAAAATCGACTCAGCAGCAGAAAAAGATTCTGAAGTGCAGCTTCCCGTTGACTCCTACGCTGTGTTCCTTGTTCTCCCCTAGCTCGACCGACTATATCCAACAGCGGTCCCCACGCGTCAGAGGTCGTTGTCACCCAGGGCAGCGAAATCTCCCTGGAGTGCGAGGCTCAGGGCATTCCCGCGCCAGCAGTGATGTGGCTGAAGGACGGGCGGGCGCTGGGCAGCGGCAGGGACGTGGCGGTGCTGGCCGGGGGCCGCGTCCTGCGGCTGGAGCGTGCCCGGGTGTCCGACACCGGCCGCTACGTCTGCGTGGCCACCAACACCGCCGGGCTGGCCGACAGGAAATACGACCTCAGCGTCCACGGTGAGCGCGGGCCGCGTGGAAATTCACCACTGGGTGGCCAAGCAATGGTGTGGAGCTCAGTGCACCTCCCGGGTCTGCTGCAGGGGATGCAGCTCCAGTTGCTAGGGGTGTTAGGAGAAGTCCAAATCCGAGTTTATAACTCTGGAATATTTTAAGATTTTAGCCCTCTTTCTGTTAATATTAATCTACCCCGAGTTGCTTCATTGCCCAAGATAACCAGGATACGGTACAATTTTAAACATGATATTGGGATGAGTGTCATGGTGGGAAATACTCTGTTGTTGGAGGGAGAAATTAAGGTTTAACCAGGACCATCCTGCTGCTTGCCCTCAGTAAACTGATATTTGGGTGACACAACGTTTTGTGAGCAAAATGAATTTGCATTTTCTCTGAAGTATGGCTCTTCCTTACTCTTTGCTGTAGTTCCCCCAAGTATTGGTGGTCACCTGCAGCTGCCTGAAAACATCAGCACCGTGGAGAAGAATCCAATCTCCCTGGTTTGTGAAGCCTCAGGAATTCCCTTACCATCAATAACGTGGCTCAAGAATGGGTTGCCCATCACCTTGAGCAGCTCAGTGCAAATCCTCTCAGGTACAAAAGCTGGAGGGCAGATGGCAACCTCTCACTTTGTCATGCCCAGAAATGCACTCCATTAGCTCTCCTGTTTATTTTTCTCCACCTTTTCCTTTTCACCAATTTAAAGAGGAAAAGCCATTGAAAGAACAAATGACAAAAACCGAATCACATCTTTAATTTCTAAGGGTCTGTGTATGAAACCAAAGGGAGCCTCAGAGATGAGTTCATGTAAAAGCATTTCTGGCCATATTGTTTCTTTGACCTTGGGTTTGCCAGTGGCAAGTAATAATCTCATGACAATAAGTTTTGATGGAGTTTCTAACAGCCACCATGCAAAGCCTGTATCATGAAGCTAAGAAAACTATCAGGTAAAGAGCTAGAAGGTGTTTAAGAGCTCAGCTAAGACCACATTAGAAGCTGATAAGCTTCAGGAAATTTTAATGGATGCAGATTTTAATGTTACAGATGGTCCTGTCCTCTGCTTTCCTGTTTTTGCATATGGTGTGTGTGGAAAAAGGAGTGGGTGTGGGATTATTTCCTAGTATGAACCTGGCTCTGGGAGCTGCTCTGCATTGCCTTCCCTGTTAAGTTGCCATCAACAAAAATAACATCTTCTGGGCTTGATTGTTTCTGTCCTGTCTGTTGCTTTCTACACCCACACTAATCTCACCTCCTGGATCGCGAATCAGGAAGGGAGAGACAAAAAGATGTTTATTGTCTCTGGATATTGGCTGTGTGGGAGGGGAAACACGCCAGGGCTCAGGGCTTTGTTTTCCTTCAAACTTTGTGCTTCAGAAAGCTACATGCTGTGGTAGTGAACTGCAGTCAGCATGGCACTTGGAGCTTTATTTGTGCGTGTACAGCTGTAAAAAATAGCAACAACTAAAATCCTCCTTTAATTTTGAAGTTGCATACTTTGTCAAAGCAAGATTTTGGTTCTGTTGATTGAAAACATACTTGGCATTGTAGATAATTTCAGTGTGTGGCCACACTGCTGGCAGCTTTTAGTCAGTTAATTCAAATCATGGAGTCACAAGGACCTTCAAGTCCAAGTCCTGACCCTGCACAGGACACCCCAACAACCCCACCCAGTGCTTGAGAGCATTGTCTAGATGTTTGCTTTTGATGATCCTTCCTGCATATCTTCTAGGAAAAAGAGTAAAAATCCACTGTACCCCACCTGTTTTGCATGCAGCCCATGCCCCAAGCTGCACATGGGATTTAGGAAGGAGAAGAGCTTTTGTTCAGCTAAATGTAGAAAATCTGTCCTGTCTCAGCACTGCAGTGCTGGGTGTGCTCTGGTGTGTGATGCCAGAGAATGTCAGTTTCCTGCAGGCAGGCTTTTGCTTCTGCTTTGGCCTTGTGCTGGGGTGGATGGGAGGAGGGATCAGGGAGACATGAGGCTGGAAGACCTGAGTCTCCTGAGTCCTGCAGGATTCCTTGGGCACAGGCACATCCAGTAACCAACTCAGCAGTTTGTTCCTCCAAGTGCATGACCAGGATCATCTCTTTCTGGGCTATGTCCCAACGGTGATAGCCACAGGCAGGAGCTGCCCTGGGCAGTGTGGTGTGGGTTAGGGAATGCTTGCTGGTGGGAGAGCTGCTAACCAGAAACTGGGAAAAGCTGCAGGCTGGCTGCCACGTTTGGCTTCACGCTCAAATGCTCCCTAATGCCTGTTCTGCTGTTCCTCTGCCAAAAAGCAAGGAAAGAGAAGTTACTCTGCAATGGCAAAGCAGGAATATTCCTGATCTTTGGTCAAACATACTTGCAAATCTTCCTTTAAAACGAACGTGTCTGTGCAAAAGTGACTTGACAACTACAGAGGAAGAATGTGTTCTTTTTAACCATTGCATGTAAACCAGTGCTATTATCAGCTGTTATTATTATTGATGGCACAATTAATGCAAATGCTAAAAGGGAGAAGTGGAATTTTATTCCTTATCTATACATATGAAAATACCTTAAGGGGTATTTATAACACAAGGTGTTTATAGAAATAAGCTTATTTTTGTGTGTACACACATAAAAAGCACTGATGATGCATTATTAATTTTCCTGAACATTCATCTAGAATGTCAGCATAGCAAAGCACTCTTGTGAGTGAAAACCCTGCTGTCTGAGGCACTGTGTGCTATCCCAGTTTCCTGCCCAGAAGGTTGTGTTGCAAGCACAGCATTTCTGCCACATCCCAGAAGCTGTTCCATGAGTCCCGTGCAGTGGAGCAGGGTGTGTGTGCCCTGCCCAGCCCTGGGATGGTGCAGGGTGGCAGAGCGGGGTGTGTGTGCCCTGCCTAGCCCTGGGATGGTGCAGGGTGGCAGAGCGGGGTGTGTGTGCCCTGCCCAGCCCTGGGATGGTGCAGGGTGGCAGAATGGGGTGTGTGTGCCCTGCCCAGCCCCGGGATGGTGCAGGGTGGCAGAATGGGGTGTGTGTGCCCTGCCCAGCCCCGGGATGGTGCAGGGTGGCAGAGCGGGGTGTGTGTGCCCTGCCCAGCCCCGGGATGGTGCAGGATGGCAGAGCAGGGTGTGTGTGCCCTGCCCAGCCCCGGGATGGTGCAGGGTGGCAGAATGGGGTGTGTGTGCCCTGCCCAGCCCCGGGATGGTGCAGGGTGGCAGAATGGGGTGTGTGTGCCCTGCCCAGCCCTGGGATGGTGCAGGGTGGCAGAGCAGGGTGTGTGTGCCCTGCCCAGCCCCGGGATGGTGCAGGATGGCAGAGCAGGGTGTGTGTGCCCTGCCCAGCCCCAGGATGGTGCAGGGTGGCAGAGCGGGGTGTGTGTGCCCTGCCCAGCCCTGGGATGGTGCAGGATGGCAGAGCAGGACTCTGATGCTGCTTTCCCTGTCTCAGGGGGCCGGACACTGCGGCTCAGCCCCACGGGTGTGGCGGATGAGGGACGTTACACGTGTGTAGTGACCAATGCTGCTGGGGAGGCTAGGAAGGACTTCCATCTCTCTGTCCTGGGTGAGTACCTGTTTGGGTTTGGGGCAGCACAAGAGAGGGGTTTGTACAGTTAGGGGAAGGGCTTTCTGTATACTTTGCTGGTATTTTAAAAAAATATTATGCCAAACCCCACATCCTTAGGGAAAAAATAAGTGCATTTGATAGCACGGGCAGAAAATCAGGTTGTAAGGAGAAGCTTCTTCTACAGAGAATCATAGAAAGGGTATAGGTTGGAAGGGACCTCAAAGCACATCTCATTCTAACCCCACTTCCCCCCCATGGACACCATTATCCCAGGTTGCTCCAAACCCTGTCCAGCCTGGCCTTGGGTACTTTCAGGGATATCTGTGCCATGGCCTCCCCTGGGGGAAGGATTCCTTCCCAATATCCCATCTATCCCTGCCCTCTGGCAGCAGGAGCCTATTCCCTGTTGTCCTATCCCTTCATGTCCTTGTCCAAACTCCCTCTCCAGCTCCAGGAAGGGGCTCTAAAGTCTCCCCAGAGCCTTCTCCAGGATCAGCAATCCCAACTCCAATACAGTGGAAACCTTTAGTCAGCAGAGCCTTTAGTATGACAGAGGAAATAAACCAGTGTGGTAGGGGATGATCCTGCTGCTGAGATCCTGAGTACTTAGACCAGGACTTGTCCAGCAGGCTCTTTAGATGCTATTTGGAACCATTAATGTATTATTTTATCACATTGCTTAGTTTTACAAATCAGTATTTTCCCCAGAAAACACTACTTTTCAGTTTAGTAAGTGTTATTTTTATCAATAACTGTCAGGCCTGGCACAGTGGAAGTTTTTGCTCAGCATTTCTGTGTAGAATTTTGTTCTCAGTTTCCTTTCTCTGAGGTGCTGAGCACCCTCATCTTCCCTTGCCTTCAGCTGTCTTGGGCATATTAAGCCTGTAAATGATAACTCCCATTCAAGTCAGTTCATGTTTATTTGATGAGCTCATGGAAGTGTAAGTGTGGTAGAATGGAAGAGATGGATAAACACTGGAAAGCATTCATTGTCTGTTTTCTTTGGAGTAGCAGGGTGTTCTTGAGGGTTCTTGGAATCTCTATTGCATAGGCTTTGTTTTCCTTGAAGAAAAATGCTCGGTGAAACTGATTTCAAGTGGAAAATTCCATTGTTCAGTCTTCTCTTCCCTCCCCCCCAGTGATTTCTTTGTCTTCCTAGAGGAAAGTTACTGGAATGGGGCCTGAGAGTGGCACAGAATCCTCACCAGTCACTGTCAGTGGGAGCTGTACACAGACGTGCCAGGGTTTTTCTGGGTTATTGTAGGGGGCACAGCATTTTGCACACAGAGCTTGGTGTAATAAGCACAATATTTATATATTTGAAAAGGGTTTGGTGTGGCTTTGCCATATTTTTGAAATTAAGATGTGTTGACGAATTACTGTATTATTTTGTAGTCAAAGTGATGAGTTGCTGTCTTTGTTTATGAATAGTAATAATTTCTGGCCTGACTTAAGTCCTGAATTTTAAGATTTTATTTCCCCCTATCTGTTTCCTTCACTCTAGCTTGAACCCTTCACTTGTTATCAGAAATCTGGTGCGACATTCTTGTCTCTGTTGACAGTGAATTCTGCATATTTCCACAATTCTTACTTTTATAAAATGTTTGCTTCCAGCAACAAGCTAGGTCACAAATAAGCTAACCTTTTAGTTCCTTTCTTCTTAGGTCTTCTATCTAGGCTGAAAGTTTGCATTTTGCAGGATTATTAAAGCATAAATCTGGCTCCTTACTCTGACCCTTTGTTACAAAATTTCCTTTATCTCCTGGAGATGGAGCTGCTTTCTAATAACTACAGGTCTTCTTTTCAGACTGTTACACTCCATGCCTGCTTTGACTTGTAGGGCCAATTTCTTTTGGCCTGATCTACAAATGCCTCTACCTTGAAAGAAAAAACTGATCACAGCTTTTAACCACCACAGCTACTCCTCAGCACGCTCATAATCTGCCCTCCTCATCCAAAAGCACAAGTTGACCAGGATAATATGGAAACATGCCATACAGTAGGAGTTTCTTTGCCTTGGGTTGGCTGTTTTGGAGAGGAATAGGTATTTTAGGGCTTTTATTGTCTACTTCCCTAGAGAAATGAAACTTGTACCACAGCCAGGTGCCTTTACGCCTATGTAGTATGTTCATTCCCATATAGAATTGGCTGTATTTGTAGAGAACGCTGATCAGCCGTGGCACAGCATCCACTTGCTGGGAATCTGTTGAATTGCTCTTGTTTTTTTTATGGCAGTTACTGTGTGACCAAACACAGACAGTGGTGAGTTTGTTCTCCTGCTAGCAGCAGCATCAAGCAGCCTGTTGCATTTCAGTGTTGCGAGGAATCCATGCTGATGTTGTGTCCTTGCCTGTTGCAGTGCCTCCAGGGATTGTGGGGGAAAATGCCCTGGAAGATGTGAAAGTGAAAGAGAAGCACAGAGTTACCCTGACGTGTGAGGTGACAGGTAAAAGAACAGTTTATGATTTACCTTTGCTCATCAAAGCCGTGGTCAGATCACTACTGGTGCTGCACGGCCTGTTTTAAATGGGATTTTTAAATCTCAGGTTTAACTGTGGTGCTTAGAGCTGGACTAAGCACTCCTTGTGTAAAGGTCGGATGAGATGAACCAAGAGGGATGTTGCTGTGATATTTCTTCTCCAAAGGCCTGTGGAATTTCAGAAGAGGTGTATATCACTTCAGGAGGTTCAGAGACTTCAGAACGCATATTCCAAAACTTCCCTCCTTGAGCGTACACGAAAAGTACACCTGAAACTGTATTATCCCGTTTCTCAGAAATCTTGGTATATCCTGGAGGTTATGCACCAACTCACGTGTGCCATTTTCCTGACTCCATCAAGGGAACCCCGTGCCACAGGTCACGTGGCTGAAGGACGGGCAGGCTCTGGCCGGAGATCCCAGGATCGTGTCCAGCGGGCGATCCCTGCAGATCTCCGAGGCGCAGCTCCTGGACACGGGCCGGTACACGTGTGTGGCATCCAACGCTGCTGGGGACAGAAGCAAAACCTACAGCCTCAACGTGCTTGGTGAGCAGCTGGGCTGCCTCTGCAGCTCGGAAAGAGGGAGTCCCGTTGGAATTCTGCAGGGCTTTATCGACAGCAGTGCACAGGTTGCTTGTCCGTGATTAGTTTTACATCTTAGTGATTGATAAGTGACAGTGGTTTAGTAGAAACACCAGTGCTGTGCTTTAGACAACAGAGCTGGAACGTCGGGAGCCTTCACAGGTTATGTCCCTATGGAATGGGCGGAACAGCACTTTGGCTTATTGTGATTCAAGGAAGGAGTATCTGAAGAGCATTTCAGATTGTGACCTCTTCAGCAAAGCTGAAGCCATCTGCACTTCTCATTTTGCTTTGTTTTTGTTTTTTTTTTTTTTTTTTTCCATGAGGGTTATTGCACAACAAAGTGCAAACAATGGTGAGTTTGTTTTCCACAGCCTTGTTCCTAGGCTCATCCCTCCTTCCAGGATCATCAAGCAGCAGCTCTGTTCAAGGAGTGGTGGCTGGCTTCCTGGGGACCTGTGCTTGACAAAGTCATGGGTGGGCGTGAATTCCACTGATTTGGGATCACTGCTGACTTCAGGACAAAACATAAAACCAGCTGATTGTTGTCTGGGTTTTGGTGCTCCTTGTAGGACTGTCTTCCAGCTAGCTGAGACTGCAGCCAGATTCCTAGACTGAACAGGGACTAGAAGATAGGTTTTTCAGAGAGGGGCTTTCTTCCCTGTGCTTACTGATTTTGTTGTTCCCAGTGGCTCCAAGCATTGTGGGAGCAGAGAGCCAAGGGAATGCAGAGGATGTCACTGTTATCCTCAACAGTCCCACCTCACTGGTCTGTGAAGCTTATTCCTACCCCCCAGCCACCATCACCTGGCGGAAAGATGGGAATCCCTTAGAGTCCAGCAGAAACATCCGCATTCTGCCAGGTAAACGCTGTTCTTATTGAGAAATAACACCTAATTATTTTATTGCATGTTTTTCTGTTACAGACTTCTTTAAAAATCAAAGGATATATTTCTATTAAGTGCAATACACTGGCACAGGGTGCCCAGAGAAGCTGTGGCTGCCCCATCTCTGGAAGTATCCAAGGCGTGGCTGGATGGGGCTTGGAGCAACCTGGAATAGTGGAAAGTGCCCCTGCCCATGAATGGGCTTTAAGTTCCTTCTAATCCAAACCATTCTGAGTTCTTTGTACTTCTCTAGCACTTCCCATTCCAATATTTCTAACTACTCCACAATTAACTGATTGTTTATTTGGGTTTTATTATGTGTTTATCCTTTTGTACCATCAAGCAAAATGATGGGAAAATTCATATGAGTTAATGATGAATGTAAATGGCTTGCAATTAAGTGTGGAAATTAGATGGAGAGAGATATAAATTAATGAAGCGAATGAGGTGGGGTTTTTCTAGGTCATTAGTAGTTTGCCATTTTTAGTTAGTAGAGTAACTTTTCCCTAGTACCTGTGGAGGTGGGAAATGGGAACAAGCTTCAAAGGGAACACTGGAGTACTGCAGATGTACGAGTACTTTACCTCGTTAACTGCAAGTGTTCAGAGAAAGAATGAGTCCTGGCTAAATATATTAAAGAAATTCCCTGCACAAGTTTCTTGACGAAATTTCTTAACAAATTTGCCAGGAATTCGTAAGCCACGGGAGTTGTGATGCACACAGCGGAATGCCGTGAATCATGCACTCATTTGTTACACGTGGTAGTAAGCAGTCAGGTTTTCTGATCTTTAGAGGGCAGATTTTGGATCAAAGGGTTGGAAATAAGCTGCAGAAAGTATTTAAAAAACTGGGAAGCAAGAGGATGGTATGAGTGCTATTAAAGGTTGGTGTCTTTGGCAGGTGGGCGGACCCTGCAGATCCTGAATGCCCAGCAGGACAGTGCTGGAAGATACACCTGCATAGCCACAAATGAGGCTGGGGAGACACTGAGGCACTATGAAGTGAAAGTCTACAGTACGGCAATGTTTTCAGTTTTTGAAATTTCTTTTAATTTTGCATTCTTCCATTTTCCCCATTGCAGTGTTTTCTGTCCTGGTGAATACAAGATTTCCTTTTAATGGCTTTGCTGAGCAAACATCTGCATTAGCTCCTGGCATTGCTGAAGGGAAGACGCCAGAAAAGTTGACTGTTGCATCCTTTGCAATGCTACAGTAGCACTAAAAGCCTTTATATCACCCAGGGGAGGACATTTAAGAAACACTGAATTCCTGTTTCCTCTCAAATGCTTCTTCTGGTGCTGATTTCAAGTCAGAGGAGTGCAGCACAATGGGAGATATGAGCAGAAAATCTGAGCACAGAAACTGTTGTAGAAAAAACAGGAGAGGGCCTCTAACATCTAATGGGACACTTTATTGAGGAGGATACTATTTTTATATCCTTCTGTATGATTCCATATACACGAAAGTTTTCCCATTCAAGTCTTTCTGCCAGCACATTATCCTTTGAGCATCTCTACCTAAATACTCAATTTTAATGCTCAAACTCTTTGTTATGGGCTCAATCAAGCATGATTTTTACCTTTTTTTTCATTTCCCAGTCTGATTTGGAATTGGTTTGCTCCTTTACAGTAACCATACTGTTATTTAATTACACTAAGTCCCTAATAAGGCTCCACTGGATTTGGAATAATGAGAAGCTGACAAAAGAGTTCATTACTAATGCATGGCTGTGTGGAACTGTAACACCCTCCATCCCCAATGCCATTGCAACTGTCAGTTATTAGGATATTGTAAGTATTAGGGGAAAATTTAAAAATTCCCAGTGGGAAAAAAGAGCAGAAAATGCTCTGAAAGCATTTTACATTATTTCAGAAATATTATGAGACCAAGCTGGGGGTAGCTGAAGAATTTTGAAACATTCTGTTTTCCTTCTGATTCAGAAAGAAACAGGATTTTGCAACACTGGGATTTCAGTGGAAATATGTTGAGTTTTGACCAGCTACCCTGAGTGTGGACTTGTGATCAAACATATGTTTCTGGGAATATTAGTTTCCATTAAAATGCTCTTTAATGACTACAGTACACTGAACTTTATAGAACTGAAGCCAGGCATGTAATAATGAAGTGCTGTAGTTAGGTAGGGCTGTAGTCAGGTTTGTATGTTTAAAAACCTGCTTGTTTAAAACTGTTGCACACAGATTTGTATATTTTTGTACATAATAACTGTACTAAAAATGGCTGAAAATACACACACACACACATATATATATAAAAGTAATAATTTGGCTGTGGACAAGAGGCAGTTTACTGGGGGAATGCACTTGCTTTCCCAGAGGTTATCATCCAGGATCTCCCTTTTTCCAGTTAATGTTGAAATGCTGCAGCAGCCAGCAAGCCGTGACAGTCTCTCCCCTCTCTGCCTTTGTGTGCAGTTCCACCCACCATTGCCAAAGGGGATGTCTCAGGGACAGGGCTGTCCCCCAAGGAGGTGAAGATCAAAGTGAACCACAGCCTGACTCTGGAGTGTGAAGTTCATGCCGTTCCTGCTGCTGCCATCAGCTGGTACAAGGATGGACAGGCCAGTCACAAGCTCGATTCCTTCCTCTGAGGGGATGTGGGACAGGGACAGCTGTGTGTTCCCTGTCCCTGGAAGTAGCATCCAGGCAGGGCAGCAGGAGTCACCCTCACTCCCTGCTGCTGGCACAATCACCGCCCAGCAGTTTGGGGTGTTTGCTGGCACCCAGACCTCTGCAAATTGACATTCTGGCTTTTGGTGGGTGCCTGCCACTGCCTGAGATGCAGGGGCTGGAGTTTCCAGGCCTGGCACTGGCCTGTGCTGTGAGAGGGAGTGCCCTTATTGGCAGGAGCATCCCATGGTGTGACAACAGGGCCCGCAGCTGTTGTGTAAAGTTCCCAAAGGCCCTGTTTTAGATGGTTCCCTCCTGTGCTGCCCTTGCAGAAGTTGCAGAGCCTCCTCCTCGGTCCTGGCAGAGCTCACAAAGCCACAAGAGCATCTGGCTGCTCCAGGGGGGTGAGGTGCAAGTCCTGCCACACACAGCGCTCCGTGAATCCATCTGGAGAGCTTGGGAAGGGCAGGGCTGTGGTGACACTGAAATACAGTACAGGGGATGAATAAAATAGGAACTGTGCTGCTCTTCTGTAAGAAAGGAGAGTATAATCTCTTGCTTGAGCTGTTTTTGCTAGGGCACTCATCATGGAACAGCTCTTCCTGGATTTAATGAGCCTGTGGGAATAACCTGGATGATCGCCCTTTGGCTGTTTTAAGTGTGCCCTGCTGTTCTGGGAGCCCTGGTTGTATTGCCAAAGAAAAAACTCAATTTGGGGAGTTAAGAGGTCCCCAAAGGCAGTGGCTGTGCACACGTGACTGCCACTGGCACAGCAGGTGCTGCTCCTTCGGCTGCCCTGGGTGAGAGGCAGCCTCTTCTCCATGGACTGAATGAATTGTCCCCTGCAGGCTGGGAGTTCAGTGCTGACTCCCTAACTATGGAAGCATGGGCTCATGGCATGGTTTGGGTTGGAAGGGACCTCAAAGCCCATCCACTTCCACCCCTGCCATGGGCAGGGACACCTCCCACTAGACCAGGCTGCTGATGTAGATGAGCACATCTAATGTATTCTGGACACACAGAACACATTAGTGTCACTGCAGCCTCTGCTGTCACGTGTGAGCCGCATTTGGGCACAGGAATATCTAATCCTGTGTCTCTCTGTGTTGCTGCTCTGTCCGTTCTATGTTCAAACTGTGTCCTTGCTGGGCAGCAGATCTGTAGGATGGGTTAGATCCATTTGTTCACCTCACAGAATGCTAGGAGTTTTCCATGTATTGGAAGCTTGGCCAGTGAGTTCAGGGATTGGATCAGCCTGATTGGATCCAATGTCACAAGAACCCTGGCCTGATAGGGATGGCATTGCTCCTCTCAGCAGCATCCTGGGGCTAGGAGTGATGGAAAATCACATTCTTGAGGAGACCAGCCACCACGATCAGAAGGATGAAGATGGAGAGTTTCTGACAACTGTGAAAAGAAAATTGTCTCCAGGAAGCTGGAGCTTGGTTGAGTTTACTCATATTACTACCACAAATCTGGCTATTTCTAGTGTGTTCTTTGCTGAGTATTAATTTTCATTTGAATTGACATTGCAGCCACTGCAGGCAGATGAGCATGTCCTGATCCAGGGCAGTGGCCACACCCTGCACATCAAGGACGCCCAGGTGTCAGACATGGGGCGCTACACTTGTCTGGCCTCCAACATTGCTGGGGAGGATGAGCTGGAATTTGATGTAAATATACAAGGTAAAAGGATAATAAAACTCTCCTGGTAGCCTGCTTTTCTAGTATTCTGGGATGTTGGAATTGATACTTTTAGGTCCTTTGCCCTTGTGTGGTCAAACCCAATGCGTTTGTGTGGCTTTGATTTCAGGGATATTTTGCTCATTGCTGACACGTAGTGGTGCCTTAAATTTTAGTTTTCACACTTTTCAGATTCTGTGCTGCCTAGGTGTGTAACTCTGAGCCTCACATTGTTAGTCAGCTCTCTTCACAGAGTAGGTAGACAAAACAAATCCTTTACTAGCTTGAGACTGATGACAACCCTTACAAGTTTCAGGCCCAAAACAGCAATAAACAGGGGGCTGAGGGGAAAGAACAAGGAGGATGAAACTTCATAACCTGAAGCTGTAATTGGATAATTAAACCCAATATGCAAACCAAAGCTTATAAAAGTGTGAAACCTTGTGACTGGTCATCCATTTTGTGACCATTTTGGGTCCATCTTGGGTGTAGTCCTGGCCAGGCTCTTGTCCTGCCCAAGGTGTATCCTTTGAGGCCTTTCAATAGATAGCTATTTTATTCTCCTAGCTCTGTCTAGTCTGTTCCAGGTCCCCTTTCTCAAGGCATCAGTTCTATTTGATTATTCTTTTATATATTGATGTAAAATCAGTGCAATGATATAGCAACTCTGATCCTCCTCTAAATGCCATGAAAAAAATTTAATTTGTTTTGAACTAAGACATACTTTATTTTTCTGGTTTGATTTGTATTTAGAGGGCCCAGACATAAGCATTCTATTGGCCTATTGTGTGTAAATACAAGGAAACAATCATGAGTAATTCCTGAAAATTTAGACAAAATGAGAGCTTGAGTGAAACCAGATACCTCATTGTTTAAGTATTTTTGTTGATGAATACCCTCTGTGTTTGTTACCAGGTCATCTTACACTGTTACTTATTACTCTTCAAAAAATACTCAATAAATTGCTCAACTGTTCATTCTAGAAGAACTAGAGTTTTCCTGGGTAACTTAAAGTGGGGGGAAGGGGTTGATTTAATACAATTTTACTGCTGCTGTTGAACCGTATAATACTTCCTTAGTTCCTGACTTTAAAACCAGCTATTTCTGCTGCAAAATGCTAACATTTTTCCTCTTCTTTGTTGTAGTTCCTCCTAGCTTCCAAAAGCCTTACAGGGAATGGGAAGCTGGGAACATGTTGGATGCAGAAAGAGGTGGAGAAAGTAAAGATGTGATTGTCAACAACCCCCTCTCGCTGTACTGCGAGACCAACGCTGTTCCTCCCCCTGTGCTCACGTGGTTTAAGGATGGGCATCCCCTGAGCTCCAGTGACAGAGTGCTCATCCTGCCAGGTGAGTGTTCAGCTGGCACTCTCTGGCCCTGCACCGAGGTGATCAGAGGGATGGAGCCCCTCTCCTGTGAGGAAAGGCTGGGAGAGCTGGGATTGTTCCGCCTGGGGAAAAGAAGCTTCAAGCTGACCTCGTTGTGGCTTTGCAGTGCCTGAAGGGGCTGACAGGAAATCTGGGGAGAGGCTGTTTACAAGGGATGGAGGGATAAGACAAGGGGGAATGGACTCAAATTAAAAGAGTGGGTTTAGATTGGATATTGGGAAGCAATTCTTGGCTATGAGGGTGGGGAGGCCCTGGCACAAGGGCAGATAGTGATGGGACAAGAGGGAAAGGTTTTAAACTGCCAGAGGGCAGGGATAGATGGACTATTGGGAAGGAATTGTTCCCTGTGAGGGTGAGGAAGCCCTGACACAGGGTGCCCAGAGAAGCTGTGGCTGCCCCTGGATCCTTGAAAGTGTCCAAGGCCAGGCTCGACACGCGTTGGAGCAACCTGGGCTAGTGGCAGGGGGTTGCACTGGATGATCTCTAAGGTCCCTTCCAACCCAAGCTAGTCTATGATTCTATATTTCTATGATTAAGAAATGGCCATAGTGCTGGTATTTGTGTAGTGATGAAACACTTCTCCCCTTCAGAACACTTCTTTAATGTTCTTTTCAGACTTCATTAACTGGAAATGTTTCTCTCCAGTCCTTGGCCTTAAGTTGTTTTTTTTAATTTAAGAAATAGTCCCTAAAATGGTGTGAATATCACCATTGAACTCTCACAGTGAATCATGGAATCGCAAAACAGTTTGGTTTCAAGGAATCTTAAGGCCCATCTCATTCCATCTTCTGCTAGAGGCAGGAACACCTTCCACTATCTCAAGCTGCTTCAAGCCCCATCCAACCTGGCCTTGGACGCTTCAATGTGTTGCAAGATGAAATACAGCAATGATATCTTCTCTCTGATGTGTTCCTGATTTATTTCCTTACTAAATTTGCTTTGACAAAAAGCTAATTGGAGTAGAAGAGCCTCTTAGCCAGGGGGTGAGGCAAGGAAAGCATGTTTGCAGCAGAAAAATGGCCATGCTCTCCTGCTTAAGCCCATGGGGGAGGGAACGAGCTGCCTACAATCATGAGTGTTGCTATGCAGAGATGTTTTGGGATGGAGCGTTTAAAGAAGGGCAGTGGTAAAAGGGGAACATCTGCTTTTTCATCTCTTGAGAAAGCAATGACAAATACTCCCAAAGTGTATTCCTAAGATTTCCTCTCCTTCTGAAGGTTTTTATATGGCTATGCTTTTATGAGGAATAGAGTGAAAAGTACCTCTAAGCCTCAGAAATCAATTTTTTCAGTTTGGAATGGAATATTCTGTGCTTAAATTTCCTCTTGCCTATTAGTTCTGTGTCATCTTACTGAGAAATATTTCTATTTTTGATGGAAGATTAACGCCTGGCTGCATATTGCTGCAGCATGTTCTTCCTTGATGTAGAATTAATTGCTCTTTTCTAACATGTCAGTATGAGCATGGCTGCACTCCAACTATCTGCCTGTAAAAAAAGTAGCCGGGAAATAAAAACCTTTAGCTACTTATAATTCAGACCAAATGCTGACCATTTATAAATTTGCTTGCTCAGGTCTCTGGTGGGATGTGGTGTGGAGATGATGGAGAGTGCTTGATGCTGCCCTGGACGTTTTCTTGCAGGAGGCCGGGTGCTGCAGATTGCGCGGGCCCGGGCGGGCGACGCCGGCAGATACGCGTGTGTGGCCGTCAATGAGGCGGGGCAGGACTCCATCCACTACGACGTCCGAGTGCTCTGTGAGCTTCCCTTCTCCTCTGAGTGCCAAAAAAAGCTTCTGTGCAAAATAACTAACCATTATAGTCCAGGAGCTCCTGGTGGTTTTAATGTTTATTTGTAAACTGTGATGTTAATGTGTTTAGTGTGCTAGAGTTGTACAGCTGTACAGAGTTGTGTGAACAGCGTTGATGTTCTTAGCTCCATGTGTGTAGGATATTATTACAGGAACTCAGTTGTGTTACAGCTCTCACCGTTCACCAGAAAGAAAAGCATGGGTAAAAATCCAGGTTTTATCTTGGCATCTCTTGTTCTCTCTTCAGCTTCCCATTGGGAATTGTGACCAAGACTTTTCTCTCTTTCTTTATTTTGGCCATTATTTTCCACAATACCTTCAGAAGTCCTGAAGGTCCTCATTTGGATGATGTTTTTTGTCTGTTGATGTACTCAACATTTTAGCCTTGGGAAACGCTTTTTTGCTCCTATTGCAGTGTTATACCACTGAAAATGCTGATTTGTTGTTAAAAAGGGGTCCTGCCTTGGAAATCCTGTATTTTGATGGCAAAGAACACAATAGAATAATTGGAAGATGGGTTTTAACCTCTCCTTCTCTCTGTGTGCCGTGAATAAGTGTAGTTCTGCTACAGTCCTTGGGGTTATACTGAGTTGTTCCAGCTGAACTACTCACGGATGGCTTTATCTTTCACTGGAGGTTTCACTCCTTCCTCCTGCAAACGCAGTCTAATCTCACAACCACCTGAGAGGTGCTGAGTGAGTGTTCTCCTCACCTTTGCTCCCTGCAGCTCCCCCATCCATCAGTGGGGCAGATGGGGACCAGCCTGAGGAGGTGACCGTGCTGGTGGGCAAGGAGGCAGCCATGGACTGCATTCCCAGTGGCAGCCCGTCCCCAAGGGTGACCTGGCAGAAGGATGGCCAGCTCCTGGCAGAGGATGACAAACACACATTTCTGTCCGATGGAAGGAGGTTGCAGGTAGTGTAACCTTTTTCATACTGGAAAACCTGGGTTTTGGCAACAAAAAACTGTCTGGTTTTTGCTGAGTAGGAAATATTTTCTTTCTCCTACAAGGTGCCGCAAACATAAGGAGTTTTTATCCTTTGTTTCTGTCCCTCACCTGCTGCTTCTTAATCCCATGTAGTCCTCAGATCCAACCATTTGTGGGATCATGCTATGAACCAGTTGAAATATTATTGACTTTTTAATATTATTGACTTTTTTTGAGAAAATAGTGAAAACAGTGTATTCTGAAGAACTTCCCACTGATGAATGAAATTGAAAAAAACTATGAATGCAGAGGGCTGGGCTTAATCCTTTCCACTTGCTTCTTTGGCAGTGAGTTGTCTATATATTAGCTCCAAAGCCATAATTTGTCTTTTTTTGCCTTAGATTTTGAATTCCCAAATAACAGATACTGGCAGGTATGTCTGCATTGCAGAAAATTTAGCTGGAAGTGCCAAGAAGTATTTTAACCTCAATGTTCACGGTAAGTACCATCATCCATAATTTCTGTCTTCTGTCAAATGCTGGTTCAGCTGGCATGTGTTATTTTTAGCAGAGTGCTCAGACCCCCTGAGCTTCATTCATGTGAGTCCTGCTGGGTGTGATGGAACTTCTGACAGACCAGATCTCAAATATCAGTTTAAAGTACCTTGACAACATATGGCTTTTGATAGCACGTGGCTTTAGCTCCTCGTAGGTGTTCCAGAAAGGTGGGAATCATTATTGAGGGAGCCTCATGTGGTGGCTGTGTTCACCCAGTTCAGATTGCTGAGCCCTGGAATCATGAATTCTAAGCAGGGTGGATTACAGCATGTTTTGATATGTTCAGAAAATGCATTTTTTTCAAAGAAATTAATTATAAAAAGCATTAAACAAAGATACGCAGCTTGTAAAACCTTGGTTTTTAGAAATATGCCCTTTGAGGTCCCTTTCTGTTCTCTATTTTTGGTTTTCTTGTGGAATTACAATAGGGTTAAAATAAATATTGGCTTTAAACATCGGGAGTCCTAAGACAAATACGATCAGGACATTTTTCATGAAACAGTCTCCACTACCTTCCCTTCCCTCTCCTGATAACTTCAGAAAATGAAGGCATCTCTAATTAACATTCCAGAGTAAACCCAAACTTCCCCTTCTAGTTCTGCCTACTTTCAGCTTTACATCCTGAAGAGAAAAGAAGCGTCATTCCCACCATCTGCATCATTCCATGTTTCAGCCTAACAAGGAATACTAGCAGCTACAATTTTTTCTGCTTTATTTGACAGAAAACAAGGGCTGTCCTTTCTCCCACCCAAAGACAGTACCAGCAGCCCAGGAATGTGAGGAGTCAGCTTATTGCACACAGAATAATTGCATTTTTTCCTCTGTCACACACGCAGCAAATTTACCTACTACATGGCACAAATTTATAGCACTTTTTGCTACTCAGCAATGTGTTTAGTCAAAAATAGTGTTGTCATGGGAAGAATTTGCCTTGGAGTTGTTCTCTGACAAGTTATTTTCTGGACAGACAGTAAAGTCTGTCCAGATTTCCTGATGTGTGAGCTTTGCTTTCAAAGCAAAATATTTCACTTTTCCTGATGTTTGTGTTTAAATTTAAACTTCTGACATAAAAATATTTTGTTTTAGCGACTATGGCTAAGTACTATTCTCTTAAAAGAAATATTTGCATGAAGTTTCAATTCTAATTCAACAGTATTTCCAAATTAAGTCTATTTTTCTTAATGCAGTTTAATCTGAAAAATTAGAGTGTAGCTGTTCAGGAAAAGACCACACAGGGTGAAGCACTAAGGAAAATGCATTATCATTAAGCAGCAGGATCTGTGTTTTGTCAATGTCAAAAAGGCTATTTCCCAGCATTTTTATGTGTTTCTAATAGAACTGCTCTCATAAATTTCCATAAAATACTAAAGATTATGTTCTTTATTAAATTGAAAAATTCACTTCAGGTCTCCAAGGCAAGTAATAAAACTAATATAACACCTTTTAAAGCCTAGGAAATAAGCATCCAGATTTAAAATAGTAGGAAAATAATTGGTAATTTTCATGCTGAGTGCTATATTTGAGCCCATGACTGTGTCTTATGCACATACAGATACATATGCATTTGCATATGCAAATTACCTGTGGTACATTTGTGGGTGTTTTTTGGTGCAGAAGTTGAAATCAACCACTGACACAATTTAAGAAAATTTCATTAAAGACAGCTGAGATTTGGCCCTGTACATTAAATTACCCACTGCCAATAATCACGTTTGTGAAAAAGGAACTGTAAAAGTAAATAAATATAGTTAACTATCAAATGTCATCAGATTAGAATTCTCCACTTGCTCCATTTTATCCTCTTTATCAGGGAAATATTCTTCAATTATTCCAAGCTGAAAAATGTGGACTGATTCCACATTTACATGGACTGCTCTTATTTGTGCAGTGCCCAGAGGAGCCATAAACTTGCCTTAATTACTGGTTTGTGTCACTCAAGTGACAGCAAACAGCTGGAGCATTTCAGGTGGAGATGGGCCAAAATACTTCAGTGTTTCTGTCTTTGAAGAGGAGGATTCCATGTGTTCTTTAGAATGATTTTTTCCACCCAATAAAGCCAAGAACATGCTTTTGCTTTCCTCGTAAGTGTTTTATATGTCCCCACTGCAAAAACATGGCAACTAGAGCTTGGGGGTTATTAAAAGGAAGAGATTTACAGTTCTTTCATTTTAAATCATTCTTGTAGAAAGGTCACATGTCAAACTATTCTTGATTTTAAAATTCTGGGACTTGTAAGCTTAAGGAATGCACCCCTTGGAGCAATGCTGTATGCCAGGATTTTCCAGGGCTTAGCTCACTGCTAAGCAACAGGTTTGTGTGGTTGACAGAACAACTCTGAACTGCATCAGGAGGAATAAGTTTGGGGTCTCTGTAGGTGGAAAATACACTGTTCCAGAGATAACAGGAGCAGCAAGGGATCAGGAAGAAGTGATAGTCATTCTAAATATCGTGACAATGGGAATTTGCTCTGTCCTGCCTCATGCAGCAAATGTCCATGAGCAGTGTTAGAAAATTGGCAGTGCATCGCCTGGATCTCATGTAGGTTCATTAGCCCTCCCAAGCCTCCAGCATAGAAGGACTGCAGATGAAATAAATGACACTGTTGTGAAGTACAGGAACGACCATTAGATTTGTTTCAGTCATATTTCCAGATGCATCCAGGTAGCAGTGGATCCATTCATAGGATGTGAAAGGTTTTTGCATTCTGGCTCTTCGGCAAAATGCAACAATTCAGCTTTGTTGTAGTAAATCAGGATCTTGTGGAAAATCCTTTGCTGATGCAGTGATAGATGCTATTAATGTATTTTTCTCTCCACAGTTCCTCCGAGTGTTGTTGGGACTAACCCTGAGAATCTGACCGTGGTGGTGAATAATTTCATCTCTCTGACTTGTGAGGTGACGGGCTTTCCACCTCCTGATCTCAGCTGGCTCAAGAATGGGAAGCCTATCAGTTCAAATTCCAACACTTTCATTGTGCCTGGTGAGGAATCTCAGCCATTCTGCAGCCTTCGGGCTCAGCTTCCACCTGGTTTGTCCTGATAGAGCCCATGGCCACTCTTTGTGGGGCACAGCGCCTGTGCTCAGCCTGTTGCACCTGCAGTTCTAAACCAGCCTTTGGGATTGACACAGACACCACAGAGGAAATCTCCAGCCTTCTCTCCTCACTCCAGGTGCTCGGACGCTGCAGATTCCCCGAGCCAAGCTATCGGATGGTGGAGAATACACTTGTACCGCCAGGAACCAAGCTGGGGAAAGTCAGAAGAAGAGCTTCCTAACTGTCCTTGGTTTGTGTTTTACCGTTTCCTGAAATAATATCTCTTGCTTGGCAAGCGTGGGGAGGTTTGTCTGCTTTATTGGGTTGTTTCAACAAAATGCAGAACTGAGTCTGGGCTCCCTCCCCAGTGCCCCCGAGCATCAAGGCCCAGGGGGGAACGTCGGTGACGGTGCTGAACGTGCGAGTGGGCACCCCGGTGACCCTGGACTGCGAGTCCAACGCCATCCCGGCCCCCGTCATCACCTGGTCCAAGAACGGCCGCGCCATTCCTGACTCTGCCGCCGCGGAGGTCCTGGCAGACGGGCAGACCCTGTGGATTAAGGCTGCAGAGGTGGGCCGTGCTGGGGGGAGGCTGTGTCTGCCACTGCTCCGCCACTGCCAAGAAATTATTTCACCCTTTAGTGGTGTATTTTATTTGCTGTATATGGGAGATGTGTTTCCTGGAGGCTTTTCATCCTGTGAGAAGCACTTCAGGTTGGCAGAGGCACAGGTTGTTAATGTCTTTAAACTGTAGCATTAAAATAAGTGTTCGTACTGATTTCTTTAAAAACTTGTTTTTATTTCAGGTTTCTGACACAGGACAGTATGTGTGCAAGGCCATAAATATTGCAGGACGAGATGATAAAAATTTCCATCTCAATGTTTATGGTGAGCACCCTCTGCATCATTTACAATAGTTATGATAATACCATAAACTTAGCAGATTAGGCACTTCAAAATCAGTTTACATAGCATTCTTACTGCTTCCATTCAATTCACAGTGCCTCCAAGTATAGAAGGCCCTGAGCAAGAGCTGGTCAGTGAATCCATCAGTAATCCCGTCACCTTTGTGTGTGATGCTACTGGAATTCCTCCACCCACATTAGTGTGGCTTAAGAATGGAAAACCGATAGGTAACATTGTCTCATGCTTTTCACTCCTCTTCTTCCCCTCTCTGAGGAGCCACTTTGCTGTCTGATTTGTGTTTCTTCTTCATTTGCCTCTGGACAGACTCTTATGAGAACTGATTGGCATCTTTGTTCTGAAACTTTGACGGAACAATTTCTCCCAAAAGAGATATTTGCCCGCCGTGGCCTGGTTTGGAATGACTTGTTTATTTATTTCAGAATATTTGGATTCTCTTGAAGTCCATATTTTATCTGGGGGAAGCAAGCTTCAGATCACTCGCTCTCAGCTCCTGGACAGTGGCACCTACACGTGTATTGCCTCCAATCCAGAGGGCAAAGCTCAGAAAACCTATGTGCTTTCCATCCAAGGTGAGCAATGGGGGAGGATGCAGGCAGCAGAAGTGGTTGAACACTGTGTGAATGTGACGCTGTCTGCGCTGGGGACAGTAAGATCACATAACCATATAGAAAAGTGGAGAATTTGCACGATTACTTTTGTAACCAGAGGGGAGAGTGGTTGGAGAATTCAATACTTCTGGTCCAAAATTTGCATGCAAGAGAATATCCTTAAGTCCTGACTGTGAAACTTGAAGAGAGTTATGCAGGTTCTATGTGTCTTCTGCTGGTCACATCCTTCCTCCTGCTGAGCACTGGGACAGCACACGGAGATGGATTCAGGAGCAGTGGTACCTGTTGTGCCATGGGAGGAGTTAGCAAAGACCAACTGCCAGAATTTCCTTAGGAATATTTCCTCCATCTTCACCTCAAGTGACAAACCCTTATTTGTTGTGGAATTGCCTCCTGCCTCGCTATGAATCACCCTTAGTCTGCAACTGTTGTGTTTTTCTCTGTTCCAATGACTCATCCCCCACTAATTGCACTGGTGTGCCAGTTTTTCTCCAAGTTTGGGAATGGAATGTCAAGCTGATTGTTTGATCAAATGTGTCTGAAATTGCTTGAAATACTCAGAACTTACTAGTGGGACTGGCCGTCTTGGCTTCATAGATGGCAAGACTGTCATCCTTGTTCCTTGGGAATGCAGGCTGGAAATGGCTTTGATTAAGACGGAATTAGTGTGGCTGTTCACAGGGCTATGGTGATGTTGGTCACAGAATCCCAGGCTGGTTTGGGCTGGAAGGGACCTTAAAGCCCATCCAGTGCCACCCCTGCCATGGCAGGGGCACCTTCCACTAGCCCCAGGTTGCTCCAAGCCTCGTCCAGCCTGGCCTGGGACACTTCCAGGGGTTCAGGGGCAGCCACAGCTGCTGAGAGCCTGCCCCAGATGCTGCACCAAGTGCTGGTGGTCATGAGCTACTGCAGTGTGGCTGTTTCTAGTTCAGGTTACGTTTCTTGCTGCTGAATCTCTTCCCTTCATGCTGCATTTCCAGTTCCTCCCAGTATTGCTGGCTCCGAGATGCCGAGCGAGGTCAGTGTCCTCCTGGGAGAGAGTGTCCAGCTGCTCTGCAATGCCACTGGAGTGCCTACCCCGGATGTGCAGTGGCTGAAGGATGGGAAAACAGTTGCCAGCGATGATTTACAAAGGATAAGGCAAGAAAAATAAGCAGACACTACATTCTCTTCTATAATTTTAAGGGCCCTAAGGAGGGAGTATGAGGAGAGCCTGAATTGGAGCTTAGTGAGGTTAAGAGCATCATCTCCATCCTTAGCTTCTATAAATCAAGTATAATTTGTTATTCCTTTGATTTTTTAAAATTTCACTTTCTTAACAGAAATAAGTATATGATATTTATGTCCTTCTCAGTTAATAAATCGCATAAAAGTTCATCATCTTCATGAAAGTTTATTAAGGTCATTTAGTTCCTTTGGAGGGGAAAGATCTGAGGCATGGAAACATTTTACTTGATGCTTTTCCTTATGGGTAAAGCCTGGATGGAGTTGAATCTTAAAAGGTAAACAGAACATCTCTAGGAAAAACTTCTTAGCCTATCTCTAACAAAAATATTTTGCAAAACCCAGTGATTCTCTCATCAAGCTCCCAGGAGAACAGAGGTAGTTACTGCAATGTCCAGACCAGAGTGTTTATTTGCCAGGTCACAGGAACACTAAACAAACTCACTGTGCTTTGTGATCATCTTTATAGAGTGACTCCAGATGGCAGCACATTAAACATCTCCAGAGCTCTCACCTCAGACACAGGAAAATACACTTGTGTGGCTACTAACTCTGCAGGAGAGGAGGACAGGATTTTCAACCTGAATGTATATGGTGAGTTGTGCCAGATGTGAAACCCAAGTCTGCTCCATAATCCCATCCTTGGGAGTGCTCCCAAGGGAGAGCACAGAGAGGAGTGCCTGTCTGCAGTGGAATCCTGCATGCACATTTTCCAATTTCCTATGCTGTAGATATTACACAGGATGTTCTGAAAATGCCAGAAGGGTAGACATTGCTGGTAAATATGTTTTGGAATGAACAGGAATTAATTCCGTTGGTGGATTTCATAATAGAGGGATTCTGCTTGTGGTGATTTTTTTGTTTCTTGTGGGGAAGAATATATTTGGGCTGATTTTGTGTGACACTGCTCTTTTGTTGTATTATCTTCCCTAATTCCAATCAAAGCACATCAGCTAAGAGCGGAGTGGTATGAAGGGAAATGATAGTTAAAGGTCCTGAGAGTTTAAAAATGAGGGAGTATTGGAGGAAATTGCACAGTTTGACACCCAGTGCCTAGTGAGTGTAATCCTTTAGCAGCATAGAGAGCGAGTATTTTAAGTTGTGGAAAATGTGGAAAATTAAGTACAATGGAGTAGAGACGGGAGAGTTCTTTCTAGGCAGGGTTTCACTGCTGGGTATTTCACTGTCCCACTGACACAGACTCAGAGTCAGTGGGAGCACAGGCGTGAGCAGAGCCATTAGAGATGACCTTTGGTATCATGAAAAACAGTCCTGAATGACCACAGCACATGTTTCTGGGACAGAATGGCTCTGCACAACAGCAGGGAGTTTGTGCTCAGTTGGTATTGGTTGAAGTTCAAGCAATAACCAGCTTAAAGGTCTTACTGGTGTCACTGTAACAGTGGGTGATGGGATCCTAACTGGGCCAGCACCTGGAGCTGGGCTGGGCTTCTTTATGTAGTGAACCCCCAAGGCCATGGCTTTCAAACTAGCCTGTAACCCCAAAGCAGCAGTTCGTGTCATCATCCAGAATACTTACCTACACATTTTTGAACTTTCTGTGTTTTAAGAATGAAATGCAGATGCATCCAGACATCAATAAACTGACTTTCCTCCTGTCATTTCACTGTATTTAAGATTCATTGAAGGCCATGAGTTTGAGTGGTCCCTCCTGGCCCTGGGTTCAGCCCATCCCTTCCTGCACTGTCCTTCTCTCCCCAGGAACTTCAGGCCCTGAGCTCTGTCTTGCTTGCTGCAGGCTGGCAAATCAAAAAGAATTCTACTGTCATTGCACAGTGCTTCTGATTTGAAATACAGAAATGGATGATTTTTAGTGCTCACTATTATTGTCTGAGGATTTGCTCTACAAAAAATGGGATCCTCTTACTGAATTGCCAGCGGGGCATTGGGGGCAGGATTTTCTGCAAGGTGCAATGGTTTTAAGAGCCTGTTTTAATCCATTCCTTTCCATCATCAACAAAATGCAGTTCCTCCAACAATAGCCAACAGTAAAGATGAAGCAGAGGAGCTCACTGCCCTTTTGGACACCTCCCTAAATATTGAATGCGCTGCTGCTGGGACCCCACCACCACAGCTCCACTGGCTGAAGAATGGCCTTCCTCTCTCTGTCTCTTCCCAGATCAAGCTCCTCTCAGCTGGGAGGATCCTCAGGTTGGTTTTCTTTCCTTTGAACTAGCTGACTTTCTGTTCTGTTTTGCAGTATTAGCATAACTCTGCTGTATTTTTGGAAGCAAGAGTAAAATTTGATCCAAACCATGCCGTAATAAAGGTAATGTGTTCCATGTATTCCATTTACAGCTTGCTTTAATTGCTTTTTCCTTAGACTAGCCCGAGTGCAAATATCTGATACTGGAGTGTACACTTGTGTAGCATCTAACAGGGCTGGAGTGCACAATAAACATTACAACCTGCGAGTTTTGGGTGAGTGTCTCTGAAATGTTTTATGTAAAGAATCTTATTTCTTGATTTCTTAATCCTACTCTTGAGTTTCCTTTCTCAGCAACACCTTATTGCAGATAACCACAAGTATATCTTAGAGGTTATCACTGGGGAAGTATTAACTTTTCAAAGTGTTGGGTTTTTTTTTTAAATTGAAAGTGTTTTAACCCTAGAAAAGTCCTTAATTGAATTGTCACCAATAACATAAAATCACAGAGTGGCTTGGGTTGGAAGGGACCTTAAAGCTCATCTAGTTCCAACTCGCATACTGTATCACAGGTTTTTTTAGTAAGAAAAATAATTAATTTGTAAGTGCAGTTTGGCACAGGAATGTAAGTGGGGAAGTGCAGAAGGGCAGCTGTTCTGTGTCTGAGCTCTGTCCTGTGTGTGACTGAGCTCTGTCCCTGTGCCCTGTCCCTTGTGTGTGACTGAGCTCTGTCCCCTCAGTGTTCCTCTGCTGTGTGACTGAGCTCTGTCCCTGCAGTGTGTGACTGAGCTCTGTCCCTGTCCCATGTGTGACTGAGCTCTGTCCCCGCAGTGTCCCTGTCCCTTGTGTGTGACTGAGCTCTGTCCCCGCAGTGTGTGACTGAGCTCTGTCCCCATGCCCTGTCCCATGTGTGACTGAGCTCTGTCCCCGCAGTGTCCCTATCCCGTGTGTGACTGAGCTCTGTCCCTGCAGTGTGTGACTGAGCTCTGTCCCCGCAGTGTCCCTGTCCCGTGTGTGACTGAGCTCTGTCCCTGCAGTGTGTGACTGAGCTCTGTCCCTGTCCTGTGTGTGACTGAGCTCTGTCCCCGCAATGTCCCTATCCCGTGTGTGACTGAGCTCTGTCCCTGTCCCGTGTGTGACTGAGCTCTGTCCCCGCAGTGTCCCTGTCCCGTGTGTGACTGAGCTCTGTCCCCGCAGTGTCCCTGTCCCGTGTGTGACTGAGCTCTGTCCCCGCAGTGTCCCTGTCCCGTGTGTGACTGAGCTCTGTCCCTGCAGTGTGTGACTGAGCTCTGTCCCCGCAGTGTCCCTATCCTGTGTGTGACTGAGCTCTGTCCCCGCAGTGTCCCTGTCCCGTGTGTGACTGAGCTCTGTCCCCGCAGTGTCCCTGTCCCGTGTGTGACTGAGCTCTGTCCCCGCAGTGTCCCTGTCCCGTGTGTGACTGAGCTCTGTCCCCGCAGTGCCGCCCAGCCTGGACAATGCGGGGGGCACGGAGGAGGTGCTGGTGCTGCGGGGCGGTGCGGCCGCCCTGGGCTGCGTGAGCGATGGCTCCCCCGTTCCCAGCGTGTCGTGGCTCAAGGACGGCCGGGCCCTGCCCCTGTCCCTCGGGGCTGGCCTGAGCTCCAGCAGGCGCGGGATGGTGCTGCAGGTGCTGAGGGCAGAGCCTGCGGACACGGGCAGATACACCTGCGTGGCCTCCAACGCCGCTGGGCAGAGCAGCAAGCACTTCGTCCTGAAGGTGCTGGGTGAGTGTTCGCCTCTCAGCTTGAGCAGGACGTGGCACTTAAAACACGGCCAGGGATAAAGGAGCATTTCCAGAGGCTCACAGAATCACAGAGTGGTTTGGGTTGGGAGGGACCTTCGAGCCCATCCGGTGCCACCCACTGCCATGGGCAGGGACACCTTCCGCTAGCCCGGGTTGCTCCAAGCCCCATCCAACCTGGTCATTTCGATAAATGAGAGAAATAAGGAAATGAAAGATACCTAAAGATGTGCGAACGTGCAATACTCTGTGTATTTCCGAAGCACTGAAATGTGCTATAATTAATATAAATATAAGCTATAAATTAGTAAGTTGGCTTAGCAGAAATTCAGCTTGACAGTATGATGCACAGCTGAAAGCACAACAGTTAAAGGGTGATAAATATATTTGCTGCAGTTACAGAATGTTTTGTCTGTGTTTTTTAAAACATTTTCTGACTAATAATTCTAAATCATAAAATATGGAAATTAATGGGCAGAGTCAGATAGAAATTACCCGAGTTCTTCAGTGAGTTCCTGATACAGTCAGAAATAATTTAACATAGACTAATTCTACAGACTGCCTACAAGATCATGTTTCCAGTCAGTTTTTACAGGTGTTTTGAATCCATAAAGAACTGGAAAGTTTTTCCTTTGGCAGAGCCACCTCGTATCAATGGTTCAGATGAACCAGAAGAGCTCTCTGTCATTGTCAACAACCCGCTTCAGCTTCTCTGCATCTCCTCTGGCATCCCAGTGCCCAAAATCTCATGGATGAAGGATGGGCGTCCACTGCTGCAGACTGACAATATTCACATGCTAGGAGAAACCCTCCGAATAACCAGTGCTCAGGTAGAGTGCTGTTTCAAAATAGGCTCAGTTCTGCTATCCCTAAAATGATTTCTGCCTTAGGACGATCCTTAGAGGTGCTCTAAAAACCCCTAAAATCCACCTACCTGCATTTGTGATTAGAGAAGGGTCCAAGTCAAATAACCTTTGAAAACCTGCATCAATAAACTAAGGCTGGATCCAGCTATGGATGCCCAGGTGAAGTTTCCCCAGAAGTGGGACAGGGCTTGGGATTGATGGCTGCTTGTTTTATTTGTAAAACAAACGCTTCTGGGCTGTACAATGAGGAGTCTATAGGAAGGAGAAACCATAAAGATGTTAATGACTCTGTGCACAAAAGGATTTCCTCAGTACCCAAACCTGAGCCTTCCTTAGATGGATCGCTATAGCCAATACCATTCTTAGTGCTGGACACACATTATCCAGAAAGATTTTATGGAGTCCTGCAACTCCTGAGCTGTCTCTGTATAACCCCATCAAAGTGAAATAAAGAAGTATTCAACAACTTCATTACTTTCTTTCCAGGCATTCTGTGTCTCCTGTGCTTGTGTTCAAGTGCTGCCTGTTGTATGCTGTTACTGTGTTTGTATTTATTGGTTTTGCTGAATTTTCCCCGTAATCTGGAGTTTCTGCTGATGTTTTCCTGTGTTTCCAGGTGGAGGACACAGGAAGATACACATGTTTAGCATCTAGCCCGGCAGGAGATGCTGACAAGGAATATTTGGTACGAGTGCATGGTAAGTTCAGTTTAGGAAAAGAAAATTTCCTCAAAGTGTGAACTGCTAAGGTACACGTCAGCATCTCATTTAACAAACACATATTCCCAAAGATGAAATATTCTGTGATATTACACCATAGGATCATAATTAATGTTTCTGATTAAGGATGGTTATTCTGAATGTGATACACAATTAGAAGGGAAGTTCCACCTGATTTCTGTTACAATTCCAAGTCTGACTTCGAATATCCAGGAAGCTCACAGATGTCAGCATTTGCTTGGATCAAGTTTGTTGTGCTCGCTCTATAGAGACGTGAAGTATACTGATATATTTAACGCAGGTATTGAGAAGAAGAACTAATTAGTGATACCACAGCTTTGCATTTATTTTAAACTTGAGATAAATCAGAAATTTTCAAAAAGTAGTTTTCTTGATGGTTCATATGTGTGGTGCTGGTTTTGTTCTCTGTTCTTTGTCCCAGTCCCTCCCAACATCGCTGGTACCGGAGGGCCCCAGGAGCTGACGGTGCTGCAGAACAGCCAGGTTATTCTGGAGTGCAGGTCGGACGCCGTGCCTCCTCCCATCATCTCCTGGCTGAAGGACGGAGAGCAGCTGGAGGTACCGATGTCCCAGCCTTTGTGCTGGCCTTTTGCTCGCTGCAGTTGTCACAGCAGTGCTCGAGGTCTCTTCTCCGCTCACTCGCCCCTCAGCCCGAGTTACGCGCCCGGAGCTCAGAGCAGCTGGGTAGCCCCAGTGCCACTGCAGTCAGCCCCAACTGAGTCCCCAGAGCCAGCGGGCATGTGAAGCGGCCATCCCGCTGTTACTTGTTCTTTTTTCCTTTAGGGGGATCCCTTGCTCCTCCTGGATCCTCTGAGCAATGCTAGAAGCCTTTGGTAAACTCCTGAATGGCTTCCCAGGAAAGGTAGCTGAGACAAGACTGCGCTCTATGTTTCCTTTGGCTGTATTATGCATCCTCCTACTCTAGCAGCATTCAGAAAGGAATTGAAGTTCTTTAGAAGAATATGGGTTGCTAATCACCAGGTTTTATACCAAGTGCATCTTTCCCACTCAGAATTCCATAGTGCCATGGCAAGGCAGAGAGTCTTTGATGGTTGAGAGACAATTAGCAAGATGAGGATTGTTTATACAGAAACAATTTTTTTCCTCCCCATCTTTGGAACCACTCACAAAACAGGTCCTTTTCAACTGAATATTAAAGTTCAGTTATTAATTGAACTTAATTAAAATTTTTCTCACAACTTTGTTCATTAATAAAGAGGAAACAAATACAGATTATGAGCTATTTCCCTTGACTGTGACCCATCAGTAGAACCTCACTCAAGTTTCTGCCTGTTTGCTTTCCTCTGACATGTCATTCCTCAGACTCTTTCTCTGTGGTAGATGTAGAAGAATTAAATATTATTGGAAGGAGGATATGGTGGGTAAACGTGTCTTACAAAGTACTACTAGGACCATTATCGTAATATAGCCCAGGAACCAGCTGGAAACAAATTTAACAGGACCGTTCTACTTCTGGACAGTTAATTCTCTAATTGGGTGGGGGTTTTTAATGAAAATAAGGTTGAACAAGGCTTGGAAATAATATATATATGAATGCATTTTGCCTTAGCCTTCATTGGAAAGCTTATGTTTGAAAAGCAGTGCTTAGGGAACATAAACCATGAAAAGTACTGTTAAAAATATTCGCCAGAAAACAAAAGTAGAGCAACCCTGTGACAGCCAGAGGTGCTCAGCTGGTAACCTGGGAATTATCTTTGCACTGTGAATTCTCCTCCTGCCTCATGAACTCATGTCAGAATGTGAGGGCTGAAGCTTCTTGGGACTTCAAAGCCCGTCCAGTGCCACCCCCTGCCATGGCCAGGGGCACTTTCCACTAACCCAGCTTGCTCCAAGCCCAATCCAGGCTGTCCTTGGACACTTCCAGGGATCCAGGGGCAGCCACAGCTTCTCTGGGCACCCTGTACCAGGGCCCCCTCACTCATGAGCTCATATTCTAGACATCAGGAGAAATCTGTGTCCTCCCCAATGCCCAGTTGCTTTCCCAACCCCAAAGAAATGCAACAGCTGGCTAATCTTGAGCAGCTGGAAGTGGGTGTCCTTGGGTGTGGGAAAAGAGATGAGGAGCTCCTTGACAAATCATCCTCCTTGCCTGGAAAAGTGGAGGTGTCACAGTGACAAGAGAGGGCTGGAGAAAGGCAGGTTCTTAGTCTGCCATGTTATTTCAGTTTAAATATCACTAGTTTTGTGAAGCAGCCTTGTTGTAGGGGTTGTCATTCCTCCCACTTTTGTTGTCTTTCACTGGGCAGATCTTGAGGTAGGGTCTGCCCTAGTGCATCTATGTGTGCTGAGTGACGGAACTGTGCAGCACCACCTGCTCTGGCAGCAGAGCTATGGAAAGATCTGGCCTCCAGCAGCTTTGAAGTTGTGGCACTCTTGAGGGGTTTTGGAAATGTACATTGAGGGTTAAGAAAAGAATAGGAGCTTCCTGGCCTAACCTGGCTTTTTTCAAACACTGAGAGACTTGTTGAATTTGTATTTTTTTTTTCCAGCCTGAGGTTTCTGGCTTATTTGGAGTAGAGCCTACAGATTAAGTTACAGCTTCATCCTCTGTCTCCTGTTATCTCTAGGTTTCTGTGTTTAGAAACCATCACATAGGTTGTGATGGAAATGCCAGTGATTGCCCAAAATCTGTCAATAACCCACCCAGGTGGTGAATTGTGTCACCTGAGAGCTCCTGCCCTGCACTCCAGCATTGGAGCTGATGCCTGGTGTGAGAACAGGGTACCAGGGTGCTTAGTGCAGAACCAGGGGAGTTTCATCTCTCTGGGGTGCCCTTCTCAGACCCTCTAACCAGGAGAGTAGATGGGAATATCAGCTTTCATTTCCATTTAGAGGGTGGGTAGCACATACTGGAAAAGCTAAGTTTGTGCTCTTTTTCCTGCTGGTTTTTATCCAGTCAGGTCTCTGAACACTCGTAGCTGATGTTGCTGTCAGTGATTGAAGCTGGGTGTGGTAAAGCTCTCACTGAACTGGCTCCTGGCAGGGGCTGTGGAGTTGCTGCAGAGCAGGGAAGAGGGGCAGCCTGTGCTCAGAGCTGCTGGCTGGTGCACTCCTGGCTGGTAAACTGAGCTGGCTAAGCCTGTGCTGCCTCCCAGCTGAGCCAGACAGTGATCCTGGAAGAACAGGGTAGAGAAACTTTGATTCCTTTTGCCTATAGTGTGCATAGATAATAAGATAAATTAATCATGTGCTATTAGGTGTGCCTTTCCATAAAAGCTCCATAAAAGCCCTTTGGCTCTGTAACAGCTGCCTCCTTCAGGCACAAGCCCCAGTGGGGATTTCAATGGAGAACCAGTAAGCAAAGCTAAATTTTAAAAGCCTCCTTTACGCTCTTCTCTTCAGGGGTATAAAGGCAGCAGAGAGTTCAGTCCGTGGTTTATCGGTGCCCTCTCTCCTGGCCTTTATTGCTGTGCAGTGGAAGGATGTTCTGTGCTCAGGAGAGGCCAGCAGCGAAGCTCTCACCCCTGCCTGTGTCTGTGTGTGCCCACAGGGAGGCCCCCGGCTGCGGATCCTGTCCAGCGGGAGGTACCTGCAGATCAACAACGCAGAGCTGGGGGACAGCGCCACATACACGTGTGTGGCCAGGAATGTGGCAGGGGAAACCACCAGGGAGTTCCTGCTGGCGGTGCACGGTAACTCAAGGAGCAGCCTTGGGCAGCTTGGGCTTTGCACGCATTTCTGCAGCAGTTCAGGCAGCAGGGACCGAGCATTTGGGGTGGCTTTCCAGCCGTGTGTTGGCCACTCAGGCCATGCCCAGACTGTGGGGTCATGTGCATAGATGGACTCGTGTCCCACTGCTGAGCCCACAGCCAGCCCCCAGACTCAGGGACCTGCTGGACACTTGCCATGGCTCACTCTCCAACCATCTGTGCTTCTTGTGATTAGGGGCTGTATCCACCCATCATCCTGACACAGTCAGGATACATCCAGAGTGAGCACCCACATCCAGGACTGCCAAATGTTCTTGGACAAACCCAGGGCAATTCTTTGAAGCATCTGACTGGCAGGTTTCACAGCTGGCTTGACACGTTAACTTGAGAGCTGTGGCAGCTTCTCTGTGCCTGGGGAGGACAGGGCTTGAGAGGCCTTACCAGGATCCTTGTCCTGTGCTACCTTAGCCCTGAGCTCCATTTTAAACCTGCTGATTTTCTCACCTCTAGTCTGATGAGAAGCTATTCTACTCTCACACTCAGGTGGCTGGAAGGAATTTTTTCCTCTTTTTCTATTCTGTTTCAGGCCCAGTCACATATTGTGCCCTGGCTTTTTGTGGTCCAGCTAAAGTCCTTTTTTTCTCCTTCGTGTGTAATCAGGAAGCAAGGATATCCCCACAGCCTTAGCTTGCTGAATTCCATGTGCTGAACTCCTGCTGCTTTAGCTCAGTGATACCCTTTGCAGTAACTTGCAGAGCTGACCTTTTCAGTGTATTTCAGCCAAACTTTCTTTCTCCTTCCCTGCTGCACCTTGGCAATTACCGTCACCTGGAATGGTAAGAAACTTGTTCCTGTCTCTGCAGTGAACCCAAATCTGCTGCTGCACCTCTTTTCACGTGTTCAGTTTCAGTCATTGCAATGTAGATTTGCTTCCTTTGTATCATCAGCAATTCTCCCTTGCAGTGGCTCCCACGATCCGGAGCAGCCCCCAGACCACCATGGTCCACATCAACACCTCTGTCCTGCTGGAGTGTGCTGCAGAAGGAGTCCCAGCCCCCAGGATCACCTGGAGGAAGGATGGGGCTGTTTTTACTGGAAACAATTCCAGGTATTGCCCAGAATTTTGCACAAATATTATTCATTGCTGCTTAAGAATGTATTTATTACAGTCTTAAAGAAACTTAATTAGACATGAAATTGTTCTAGAGAAAAGTAGCAGCACCAAAGGTTTCACCTTTTTGTTGTTAAGAAGGGTAAAAAAACTCCTTTGGCAACCAAATATAATAATAATTATCCTGACATTAGATGTTTTGAACAGTAAATGTAAAAGATTTTTATATTTACACAGAGTTTTGGGATGAAGCCAAGCAATTTCATGCAGACCAAAAACTGGTCTGTATTTTCTAATACCTAAAACTTTTTATACATGTTCTAGTAGCAATTTTTATTATAGTGAATGTTTTTTGTCTCCTGACTGTTCTATGAGGAAGTAGCTTGGCATTTTCTAGAACTGAGAAAAAGCTAAGGACTTCTGTTGTATTGCAAAGAAAAAGTACAGGCATTAGTTAGGGGTTTTTTAAGGTTAAATGAGAAACCATTAAAAAGGGGGTTGGTTGTTTTCTGTAAATCCAGTATCATTTGTATGAAATCACCATGTCAGCCAGATTTCTTTGGGAAATGGATGTGCTCAGAAAGAGTGAAATAAGTGAGAAAGCTCCGTGCCCCAATTAACGCGTGCTTCATTTAGGCCATTGGCTGTGTCCCCTGGGTCATCTCTTCCTCCACACTGCCATGGTGCCCTGTGGATGCATGGTGGGCAGCACCGTTTGCTCTGTTGCAGGTATTCAGTGTTGGAGGATGGGTCCCTGCACATCCCCTGGGCACAGGTGGCTGACACGGGCAGATACATGTGCATGGCCACCAACGCCGCGGGCAGCGAGCGCCAGCGCATCGACCTGCACGTCCTCGGTAAAGCCTGGGGCTGCCGCTGAACCACTGACGGCACGCTTCTTCTACCAGAGGCAGTTTCTGTTTAGTCCCTTCTTAGCTGCTCTGGTTAAAAAAAAGGGGAGAAATGCGAGTCTGTGTATATATGAATTATTCTAAATAATTACATATATATATAAAATTATTCTAAATAATTACGCTTTGTCCTTAGTTCCTCCAACTATTGCTCCTGGGCAGACGAATATCACAGTTACCGTAAATGAGCAAACCACTTTGCCTTGTGAAGCCACTGGAATTCCCAGACCAGCAATTAGCTGGAAAAAGAATGGGCACCTGCTTAGTGTTGACCAGAATCAGAATACATACAGGTGAGAGGTGTTTTCTTTCTCACTGTGGGTTTCAAGTTTTCAGGGATGATTTTGGCACTTGAAAAATCTAGCTGTGCTTAAAATCTACCTTGTCTAGCCAGCAAATTCAGTGGGCTGACTACCTGAGAAGGAAAGAAGTATTTCAATAGCTTTTACTTTCTTTTTTCTTTGATTTCTTTCTTTTGTTCAGACTTCTGTCTTCAGGTTCCTTAGTAATCATTTCTCCCACTGTGGATGACACTGCTGTCTATGAGTGTTCTGTGTCAAATGCTGCAGGAGAAGATCAAAGGGCAATTGATCTCACTGTTCAAGGTAGAGGGGATATTGCTATTACATTTGTGTGCCACCCAGAACTTCTTTGGGATGTTCCAATGTTGAGATGAGAGTTTATTTCATTCCCCTTTGACACTGATATCCATAAGTCTCTGGTATTTCCAAGAATTTATAACAAATGAGTGTGGGCAAGTAACCTTTGCCCTGCTCTTCATTTTCAGTGCCCCCATCCATAGCTGATGAAGCCACAGAGCTCCTGGTAACAAAGCTGTCACCAGTCGTGATTTCCTGCACCGCCTCCGGTGTTCCCACCCCCTCAGTTCATTGGACCAAAAATGGCATCAAGTTGCTTCCCAGAGGAGATGGCTACAGAATTGTCTCTTCAGGTAATGTGCTGCAGGAAATCAGTGCAATCAGGCACATCCATTACATCTGTAAGTAATGAATTACAGAAATGTGAACAATCCCCCAAAGATCCCCTCTCTGATGGCTTGGAATGAAATGAGGGATGCTGTAAGGGAGCACCTGTGCCCCGAGGATGCTCTGCATGTTGTGGTGCTCTCTCTGCCCCAGGAGCTGTGGAGATCCCCTCTGCCCAGCTGGCCCACGGGGGCAGGTACACCTGCATGGCCCGGAACGCCGCGGGCTCTGCCCACAGGCACGTCACTCTGCACGTGCAGGGTAAGCTGGAGGCTGATGAGCAAGGCTGTTCTCGCAGCCAGCATTGCTACTTCAGTCTGCTCAGGCTGTACAGTTTTAGTGCTCTTCTGTATTCTCCTAGCCTTGAACATTATGCTTTTCCCTTTTTCTTTCATTCCGCAGAGCCACCCGTTATCCAGGCCCAGCCGGGAGCGTTGGATGTCATCGTGAACAATCCCATTGTGCTGCCCTGTGAGGCCACGGGCACTCCTCAGCCCGTGATCACGTGGCAGAAGGAGGGCATTAACATCATCACCACAGGTATCCTCCTGAAGCCTGGGACCCCGCCTGCTCCCGTGACACAGACACCCATTTTCTTTTCTGGAACTTGGGGTTCTCCTTGCCATTCATTTAAAACCAAACACCAAACCAGAAGTGTCTTACTTTGATTATATTTGTTTTAGGGAACAGCTACACGGTCCAGCCAAGTGGCAGTTTGCAGATTGCCAGAGCAGCTGTGGAAGATGCTGGCACTTACATGTGTGTTGCTCAGAATCCAGCTGGCACTGCTCTGGGGAAGATCAAGCTGAAAGTTCAAGGTAAATCACCTTTTAAACTCCTTCTCTTGGACAAACACAGTTCTGAGCGATAGAAAGGGACCTAGTGCTTTCCTGCTTGACATGATGCTGAACAGAGCCCAGGAGATTTATTCCTAGTAGCTTGATACCTACTTTAGGATACCAAACTATATTTTAGAATTATTTTCACTGAGAACTAAAGTGTTCCTTGCGTCTTACAGCATCTAATTCTTTTAACAATTGTCTTTGTTCCTTTCAGTTCCTCCTGTTATCAAGTCCCATGTGGAGGAATATGTTGTTGCCATTGATCAGTCTGTCACTCTGCAGTGTGAGGCTGAAGGCTACCCTGTGCCAGAGATCAGCTGGCATAAGGTTGGGCAGCAGATAACGGAGTCCATGCGAAGGAGAATCCTGAGCACGGGGGCTCTGCAGCTCCTGTTTGTGCAGCCCGGGGACAGCGGCCGCTACACCTGCACAGCAGCAAATCCTGCGGGATCCAGCAGCTCCGGCACAGAGCTCATCGTGCATGGTGAGGAACACTTCCTGGGAGTGTAGGGGGCAATGCTAGGGCTAGTCCAGACAGGCTGAGGACTCCCCTTCCCTGGAACTGTCCAAGGCCAGGCTGGATGGGGCTTGGAGCAACCTGGGATAATGGAAGGTGTTGGAATGGGGTTAGAATGAGACAGTCTCTATGGTCCTTTCCAGCCCAAACCATCCTATGATTCCATGCTAAGTGGGACTGTAGGGAAACAATGTGTGTTACCAGTGTGACCCCACATAGAGTAAGGAGCTAGGGAAGTACAGGAGGAGTTAGGGAAAATTGTGCTGCTTAATATAGGGGAGTGTCATTAAGTTGTAATATTGGCCAGTAGCTTGAATTTTGGCACACAATCCAGAAGGTCCAGGCAAGGGTTTTCTTCAGTCCAGCGCTGTGCTTGGATAATACCCAGAGGAAATGTTTTTAATGACCTCCCCACAGTTCCACCCAGGATCCGCAGCACAGATACGCAGTACACGGTCACGGAGAGCTCCCAGGCTGTTCTGTCTTGTGTGGCTGAGGGGATCCCAACACCAGCAATTAACTGGAGGAAGGACAACATGCTGTTAAGAGACACAGTGGGAAAATACCAGACTGTGCCCGGTGGAGACCTCATTTTGGACAATGTTGTGGTAAGTTTCCTAAATCTAAGCTGTTATTGGACATATTTGGCAGCGATGAGACCCACTTCTGGGTTAGTCATTGTTTTAATTTTGATTTCTTGTTCTTAATGTTCCAGAATCATCAGAAATTTTTTCATTTTCCACTGGGGAGTAAAATCTATAAAGAATTTGTAGTGGTAAAACCTCAGGAAGGGTAAAAAGGAGCGTTAGTCATCCTTCAAATTTAGGGACATGGAAGAGCTCAGCTGAGCATTTCTGCTGAATGCTTGTTCCAAGCCTTTCAAGATTCTTTTACTAAGTGGTGTGTGCTGTAGGATATATCCCAGCTGAAATTTCCCCACTGTGTTTCCTTCCAGCCCGAAGACTCTGGCAGTTACACCTGCATTGCCACCAACACCGCTGGGGAGGACACACACACAGTCACCCTGACTGTTCACGTGCTCCCAGCTTTCACTGAACTGCCTGGAGATGTAGCCTTGACCAAAGGAGAGCAGCTCAGGTTATCCTGCAAAGCAACGGGGGTACCTGTCCCCAGAATAACATGGACCTTTAACAATAACATCATTCCAGGTGGGTCCCTGATGGCCATTTGGCTGCAGACTTTTTTCCCTGTGCAGCACTGCAGTTTAGGGCAGGAAAGAAGAAAACTCTAGCTGGAATAAACTGTTAGTGACTGTGTGAGGAATATCTTTAGTGTTATGCAATCATGTAATTAAATTGCCCCTGAGACAAAGCTGTAAGGAAGGTAATTAAAAAATGGTCCCTCTCCTGTAGCCAATAATGTAACACATCAAAACCAGTCATATCTAATGATATTTACTCAGCATCCAAGCAACTGATGCTCAAAATTAAGGGGCAGCTGAAGTGAATAGGTGCACGTGGGCAGATGTCACAGCAGTGACTTCCTGTGCATTCCTGAAGTGTCTTAGGGATGCACAGGGCCCCTGAGCTGTGCTGCTGAGGGTGCTCAGATTCAAACACTCCTGTGAGCTGTGTACATTCCAGTCCCTGGAATGACCCTTTCCCTGCCATCCCTCCAGCACAGTATGATGATGTCAATGGGCACAGTGAGCTGCTCATCGAGCGGGTGTCCAAGGAGGACTCTGGGACCTATGTGTGCTCTGCAGAGAACACGGTGGGCTCCATCAAGGCCATTGGCTTCGTGTACGTCAAAGGTACGTGAAAAACGGTGGTTGTGGTCATTGCTGGACAGCTCCATTTGGATAGTGGAGTCAGAATGGGATGGGTGAGAAGGCACCTTCCACTAGCCCAGGCTGCTCCAGGCCCCACCCAGCCGGAACTTGGACACTTCCAGGGATCCAGGGGCAGCCACAGCTTCTCTGGGCACTCTGTGCCAGGCCTCACCACCCTCACAGGGACGATTTCTCCCTAATATCCAATTTTAACCTGCCTGCTGTCAGTTTAAAGTATTCCCTCTAGTATATAATACCTTGCCAATGGGCAAGGGAAAAATGGGAAAAATCCAAACAGGCTGAAATGTCCCCTTCAAAAAATCAGAGGTGAGCAATTCCTGCCAGCAGTTATCATCAGGAACACTTTGTTTTAGCTCTGCTATTTCTCTGCCATCCCTTGTTTTTTCAGAGCCTCCAGTCTTCAAAGGGGATTATCACTCCAGCCGAATTGAGCCCTTGGGTGGCAATGCCATGTTGAATTGTGAAGTTAGGGGAGATCCCCCTCCAACCATCCAGTGGAGCAAAAAAGGAGTGGGTGTTCAGATTAGCAACAGAATCCGACAGCTTGTCAATGGTTCCCTTGCTATCTATGGCACTGTGGTGAGTCCTGCCCCATACTGTGTCTGCCTTGAAATTGATCGATAGAGGTAGTCCTGATCATATTGGTTTGAAAGAGTCAGGCTAGACATTTATCCTTTTTTTCTTTTACCTTTAACAAATGTTTTAATTCAGACTAGAGTTCGATTCAAACTATTGAGGCAAAACCCTGGGGATCAGTTCTCCCTGCTTGTCAGAAGGACTGAATTTACATACTAATTGTTGGTGTTGATTTAGAATTTACATACTAATTGTTGGTGTGTGAGATCCTGGTCATGACCAGTTGAATGGAACATTTGCTCTGGACCTTAAGAGAGCCTGGGTTCTATGGGTAAGCTGAAAAGCAAGTGCATTCTCCATGTGCAGATCTCTTACTTGAAATCTAAATTCCTAATCTGAACAGCAAGAATCCTATTTTTCCCCATGAACTCATGTCTACATTTTGAATTGGGGCTAAAATTTCCTGCCCACCCTCCCAGGAGTGGCCCTGTAGACAAAGCCCCGTTTTTGTTCCTCAGAATGAAGATGCTGGTGACTACAAGTGCGTGGCAAGCAATGACGCGGGCGTCGTGGAGCGCAGCCTGACGCTGACCCTGCAGAGTAAGGCTCGAAGGGAGGCTTAATGCCCCTCAAGGGAGTGAAAACCTGCCTGGGCGGAGGTGCAGGCAGCTCCTGCAGGAGTGCTGAGGGTTGGGCACTGGCCTGGAGGTTTGGACTCATCTCTTCTTCCATGGAATTGTAGAAGACCTTGGGTTGGAAGGGACTTTAAGGATCACCTGCTGTGGGCAGGGACACCTTCCACTAAAGCTGGTTGCTCCTTGAACACTTCCAGGAATGCGGCAGCCAAGAGCTTCTCTGGACATCTTTCATCATGAATATTTGAGAGTCTGGTCTAAGGTGTGATTGAGGTCAAAGAAGAGAGGGATGTAAATGGTGGTTGAGCCTCATTGTAGAAACCAGTGCGTAATGAACTAAATCACTCTCTGAAAGGGCCTGTTTCTCTTAGTTCACTCAGTATAACTGGAATAAACTAGACTCTCAACTTATAAATTAAGCAGGTTACATGAGGTGAATCCTAATTCTCATTGACAATATTTAATTTTGGAAAAAATAATAACTTAGAATTTTTCATTGCTAGTGGGAGAACTTCGAAACATGTCCTTCCTACTGTAAAGCCTCAAGCAGTGTGGGTATGTTCCTTACCCCTCAGTTGTCTCTGGACATGAACAAGAACATCTTCCTGTGGGTTTTATAAAAAACAAATTTTAGCAATGAAGAAGAGCATGTGCTCTTATAGCTGGGCCTTTATCTCTGCTTTGGTCCTCAGATTGCTGCATGTTCAAACCAGCTTATTGGCATTGTAACATATGTCTTTTTGATGGCACTTGGGGACATGGTTTAGTGGTGAACATTGGTGGTAGCGCTGGGTTGATGGTTGGCCTTGGTGATCTCAAATCCCTTAAGGATTCTGTGTTTCTATTTTACCAGCGGGGAATAATAATTTTAGGATTTCTCTGTGCTCGTTTTAATGCTAAATCAGTCGAGCCTGTGGCCGTGTGCTGCCACCCAAAGAACCCCTTCTCTTCCAGGCCCCCCAGTCATCACTGTTGAGCCGGTGGGGATGGTGCTGGAAGCTGGTGCCACGGCGGTGCTGGACTGCCAGGCCATGGGAGAGCCCCTTCCCACCATCGGCTGGTCCCGGCAGGGCCAGCCCGTGCTGGACGATGACAGAGTGACCCTGCTGCCCAACGGCTCCCTGCGCATTGCCCCGCTGCAGAGGGAGGACACCTCGGAGTACGAGTGCGTAGCCAGGAATCTCCTGGGATCTGTCCTCGTCACAGTACCCCTGACTGTGCAGGGTAGGTGCACAAAACATCAGAGTGACTGAAGCTGGTAGATGACAGCATTAATCTGGATCAAATGTGGTTAAAGTTCATCTTGCCCACATTTTATGGATGAGATGTTTGATCTTCTTTATAAGCGTTAGATCTAAGGTAAGCCTAGTTCGAAGTGTCAGTGGGATTCTCTTTATTAAATTTTTTTCTGTTATACTCATCCATCTGGGAAAAATAGAGGCTGTGAAGGACGAGAAACAAAAATTATAATGAGAGGGTCTTGAACCAGATCCCATTCTCAGAACATATCATAACTAAACTGTGCCTTTAAAGAAAAGCATTTAGGAGCATGCACAGTGTTTGTCTTTGAACTATGGCAAGAGATTTTTGCACAGTAATGGCACGAAGTGAGATGGATTTCCAAGGGTCAGAAGGTGCAGTTTTCACCTCTCTGTGTTGGCCTAAGGGAGCTGTAGGCAGCGCCCAGCAGCGTCCCTGCTCCCGTTTCAGTGCACGGCGGCTTCTCCAGCTGGCTGGAATGGCGGGCGTGCAGCGTCACCTGCGGCCAGGGAGTGCAGGAGCGCGTCCGGCAGTGCGACAGCCCCGTGCCAGCCAACGGGGGCCGCGGCTGCCAGGGGCCCCACACCGACCTGCGCAGCTGCCACCGCCAGCCCTGCCCAGGTACTGCTGCACTCACACGACCCCACGAGGGTCTCGGTTGGAGGGACCTTAAAACCCATCCAGTGCCACCCCCTGCCATTGGCAGGGACACCTTCCTCTAGCCCAGCTTGCTCCAGCCTGGCCTTGGACACTTCCAGGGATCCAGGGGCAGCCACAGCTTCTCTGGGCACCCTGTGCCAGGGCCTCCCCACCCTCACAGAGAACAGTTCCTTCCAAATACCTGATCTAAATCTCTCCTCTTTTAGTTTAAAACATTTTCCCCCATGTCCTATCGCTGTCTGCCCATCTAAGTCTTCCTCCCTCTATTTTCTAAACCCTATTTAAGTAGTGAAAAGCCACAAAGAATTTATACTTTTAATATCCCTTGCATTAAGTGCCCAAACAGTGAACTTTTATCACCATGGATCTTTTTGGCAGAATTATTTTTCTGAGTGGTTGTAATTAATTTTGGAAAGAAAGAGGAAATTTCAGTAAGTACCGCAAAAATACCATTTAATGAAAACTGGGCTTTTCTGGTCCTTAGTGGATGGGAGCTGGTCGGAGTGGGGGCTGTGGGAAGAGTGTTCAAGGAGCTGTGGCCAAGGGAACAGGACAAGGAGCAGGACCTGCAGTAATCCCCCGGCTCAGCACGGAGGGAAGCCCTGTGAGGGCAGCGCTCTGGAGTCAGTCATGTGCAATCTTAGGCCTTGCCCAGGTAAGAGAAGAGTAATTTAACCTTAATTCCATGAGGGGCTTCACATGCAGCTCTCTTTGTTTCTCCAAACCCAAATTATTTCAGCTTGTTTTCAGTTGTTAGTTATTTTTTTTAAATTGTATTTTAATGTTTTCCAGTACTTGTTACCTACATCTTCACAGCGTAAATTCTCTCTAAACCTATCCTGCAAAGCCAATTAAAATACGAAAAGAACCAAACTCAAGCCACCAACTATTTAATGCTATGTAAAAATGATTGTTAATAACTTAAGACTTTATCTGTATCTTTTCCTCTGTTGTTTACAATTTTTAGCCACATTTTGGTCCCAGCTGCCTGAATGTTCAGGTTTTCTTCCTGTCCCATGAGTATTTCCCACATTTTACAGGTTTTAGTTTATTCAGAATCTTCTCCACTGACATGTTCCCTTCTGTACAATTTGCAATGTTTGATCTTTCCATTTTCCCCTGGCTCTGATGCCACTGTGATGCCAAATACTCATCTGTGGACCTGAGACTCATCTCTCTAGGTTTTGGCAGGAAAATCAGCTCTGGCTGCTGCTTTCTGGCAGCTTTTTGCCAGGCTGCCTTGGCCCTGCTCAGGCCTCCATCCTGCCCAGGGAGGTGGGAAACTCCAGGTTTGATTAAGCGTTCAGTTCTGATGTTCCACGGTGGTGGTGAGGTGATGCAGTCAAAAAATAGAAAGGAGAGGGTCAAATTCTGCTTGTCAAAGTGCTGATTGTTTGGGCCACTGCTCGTGGCATTTTGTGCGGGATTTGGGATATCCCAGGTGTCTGTTGTGGGGCAGTGTGTGGGGTCAGCGCTGTTCCCGGGCAGTGTGTGGGGTCAGCGCTGTTCCCGGGCAGTGTGTGGGGTCAGCGCTGTTCCCGGGCAGTGTGTGGGGTCAGCGCTGTTCCCGGGCAGTGTGTGGGGTCAGCGCTGTTCCTGGGCAGTGTGTGGGGTCAGCGCTGTTGTGGGGCACTGTGTGGGATCAGGGCTGTTCCCAGGCAGTGTGCAGGATCAGCGCTGTTCCCGGGCAGTGTGTGGGGTCAGCGCTGTTCCCGGGCAGTGTGTGGGATCAGGGCTGTTCCCGGGCAGTGTGCGGGGTCAGCGCTGTTCCCGGGCAGTGTGTGGGATCAGGGCTGTTCCCGGGCAGTGTGTGGGGTCAGCGCTGTTGTGGGGCAGTGTGTGGGGTCAGGGCTGTTGTGGGGCAGTGTGCAGGATCAGGGCTGTTCCCGGGCAGTGTGTGGGGTCAGTGCTGTTCCCGGGCAGTGTGTGGGGTCAGCGCTGTTCTCGGGCAGTGTGTGGGGTCAGCGCTGTTCCCGGGCAGTCTGTGGGATCCGGGCTGTTCCCGGGCAGTGTGTGGGGTCAGCGCTGTTCCTGGGCAGTGTGTGGGGTCAGCGCTGTTCCCGGGCAGTGTGTGGGATCAGGGCTGTTCCCGGGCAGTGTGTGGGGTCAGCGCTGTTCCCGGGCAGTGTGTGGGATCAGGGCTGTTCCCGGGCAGTGTGTGGGGTCAGCGCTGTTCCCGGGCAGTGTGTGGGGTCAGCGCTGTTCCCGGGCAGTGTGTGGGGTCAGCGCTGTTCTGAGGCAGTGTGCGGGGTCAGCGCTGTTCCCGGGCAGTGTGCAAGCTGTGTGCCGTTGCAGTGCCCGGCGAGTGGAGCCCGTGGGGCCCGTGGGGGCCGTGCAGCACCACGTGTGGGAAGGGCTCCCAGACGCGGCTGCGGCTCTGCTCCAGCCCGGCCCCGGCGCACGGCGGGCCCCGCTGCCCGGGCCCCGACACGCAGCTCCAGCTCTGCTTCCGCCGCCGCTGCCCAGGTGAGACCAAACTGCTCCTTCCCTTCCCCAGTTCTGCTTCGGTCGCGGTTAACCCTTTCCGGTTCTAAAAGTCTAACCCCTGAAAAAACTCCCCTTCAAGCTTTTTATTGTCACTGCCTCTGTCGCTACTTTGGATCTGCTTATAGAGCCTAAAAATCGGATTTCTTTCTTTGTCCTTGTTACTTTACCTCACAGAAGGCGCATTTTAAAGTATTGATAATTAAATGACAGGTTTCCTAAATATTTATTTTAAACATTTTCTTATGTTCTGTTTTTCATTTATCCTTTTCTTCCACCTTTCAATGAGTGCTTCATGACAGGATAGGAAAAATCACGTTTCTGAAATAGGATTTTTATATTTGGCTGAGTGCAGGGATAATGAGGTGAAATTCAATGGATTGCAATGTCAACATGTCAGACTGAGCCTTCTGGCTTCGTGCTGCATTTTGCTCTTGCAAAATGATCCTATACCAAATCCTCATCGAGACCAGGAAGCAGTAGAAGGGAGAACTGACCTTGTGATGGTGGACTTTAAAGCCCACCTTGTTCTACCCTTGCCATGGGCAGGGACACCTTCCAGTAGCCCAGGCTGCTCCAAGCCTTGTCCAACCTGGCCTTGGACACTTCCACGGATTCAGAGGCAGCCACAGCTTCTCTGGGCACCCTGAGCCAGGATCTCACCACCCTCACAGGGAACATTTCTTTCCCCATATCCCATCCATCCCTGCCCTCTGGCAGCGGGAAGCCATTCCCTGTGTCCTGTCCCTCCAGGCCCTTGTCCCAAGTCCCTCTCCAGCTCTTCTGGAGCTCCTTTAGGCCCTGCACAGGGCTCTGAAGTATACCTGGAGCCTTCTCCAGGTGAACAACCCCAGCTCTCCCAGGCTGGTTCCAGAGCAGAGGGTCTCCAGCCATGGGAGCAGCTCTGGGACCTCCTCTGGACCCTCTCCAGCAGCTCCACGTCCTTCCTGTGCTTCTGGCCCCAGGGCTGGAGCAGCTCTGCAGGTGGGGTCTCACTTGAGAAGGACAGGCAGGAGAATTCCCCTCCCCTGCCCACACTGGGGGATCAGCCCAGGGCATGGGGAGTTCTGGTCCCAGCTCACATGGCCAGGGCTGGTCCAGCTCTCATCCACCCACACCCCCAGGTCCCTGGGGAGAAATCCCTGAGTAGCTGAGATGCTGTAGAGAGTCAGTGGCATCCACGTTTGGTTTCCCCCGATGTAGCGGTGCTGTGCTGTCACTCCTGGAGTCAGAGGCTGTAACTGCTGTGCCTCTCTCCCCAGTGGATGGGAAGTGGTCCCCGTGGAGTAGCTGGAGTGCCTGCAGCGTGTCCTGCGGGGGAGGCAGCAGGCAGAGGACGCGCCACTGCTCCGACCCAGCCCCGCAGTTCGGGGGGCACAAGTGTGAAGGAAGTGACATACAGATGGATTTTTGCAACAGTGATCCTTGCCCAGGTAATTGCTTTGGGTTGGGCTGTTCGCCCTTTCTCTGGGTTTGGTTCTTTTCTTTTGGGAAAAAAAAAAATTAAGAAGTTATTCTCCAACAAAAGTATTTTCCTAGCTTGACTGTCTGGTTTAAAATTCCTGAGGAGGATCAAATCTGACTTATTCTTGCAGTTCATGGCAACTGGGGCCCATGGAGCAGTTGGGGAACCTGCAGTCGGACGTGCAACGGGGGCCAGACAAGGCGGTACCGGAGCTGTGACAACCCACGCCCGGCCAGTGGCGGCAGGGCCTGTGCTGGGGCTGACATGCAGATCCAGAGGTGCAGCACGGACCTGTGCCCAGGTCAGTGCTCACAACAGCGGTGGGAATGCAGCTTTCCCTGCAAGGCATCAGGGATACGCCACATAAGGAATGTAGATCACCCACAGAGGTGTCCCAGGCCAGGTTGAACGAGGCTTGGGACAGTGGAATGTGGGACAGGATGAGCTTTAAGGTCTCTTCCAACCCAAGCCAGTCTGGAATTCTGTTTCTGATGGCAGGAGTGTTCACACCTACCCGTTACAATGGTTTTGTCACCCTTTGAGCTATTCCTTTAGAACCTTTGTTCCTCCAGGAAGGAATTGACTTCATCATAACTGATGCAGCCTGAAAAATTGCTTTCTTTATTCTGCAGTGGATGGAAACTGGGGACAGTGGCAATCATGGAGCCAGTGCTCTGCTTCCTGTGGAGGAGGAGAGCAGACCCGGGTGCGCCTGTGCAGCAGCCCAGCCCCATTAAATCGTGGCCGTCCTTGCCCTGGGGACTCCTCCCAGATATCCAGGTGCAACACCCAAGCATGTCCTGGTGAGTATTTACAGCTTGCAGGCCCGTGGCACTCCTGATTTCACTGGTGCTCTCTCTCATCTTGGCCAGTTGACTGGGTAATTTAATTTTTTGGGCTTAAGTCTGCCCTGCAACTTAATCTCAGTTCTCCCTCCCCAAAAATACCCAACAGCACATATCACATGGGGTTGTGTTTTGCCTCTCCTCTGTTCCCTGCACAGGTGGTCCTGCACGTGCCAAGGGCAGCATCATTGGCAATATCAATGACGTGGAATTTGGGATTGCTTTCCTGAATGCCACAGTAACAGACAGCCCGGACTCTGACACCAGAGTGATACAGGCAAAGATCACCAATGTCCCTCGGACCCTTGGTAGGCCTCTGAATACACCTCCACCCATGATCTTCTGTTTTTTCCTCTGAATACACCTATACCCATGATCTTCTGGTTTAAATCTAAAGGGCTACTCTAGTTCTAGGTCTTCATATTCAGCTCCTGTGCATATGTGTCTGTGATGAGATTAAAGCTCCCCGATTTTCTATGGTGTTTCCTTCAGGCCCAGCGATGAGAAAGCTCATTTCCATACTCAGCCCGGTTTATTGGACAACTGCCAAAGAAATCGGGGAAGCAATGAATGGATTTACACTCACTGATGCTGTCTTCAAGAGGGAAACACAAGTGGAGTTTGCAACTGGTGAGTTCCCCGGGACAGACCAGCTCTTTCTGTGTCCAGTAAGCCAGATAGATGCTGAATTTCTGAAAAGACAGCAGAGGACCATAGCTGAAATTTGGGTCTTGTGCTTACACTAATATTTTCAGGCTGACTGTGGCCGTCTGAGGCTTTATTCCACCTTTCAGAGCTGTAGTTTGAAATATGTCATGTTTTTGCTCATGGGCACAGTATACCTTACAAAATGTAAGTATGAATTAGTGGTCAAGGGGCTCCAGTTTCGATCCCACGTGGCTGTTGGGAGTCTGTGTTGGGAACGTGTGATACATGAGTGTGCTGTTCAACTGCCAGGTGAGATCCTGCGCATGACGCACGTTGCCCGGGGCCTGGACGTGGACGGGGCCCTGCTGCTGGATGTTGTTGTGAGTGGCCACGTGCTGCAGCTCCAGTCAGTGGCTGATGTCAGTGTCAAGGTAAAGCCGCTCTCGTGCATCTGTACTTCTCTCACCCAGAGGAAAGCAGGAAGCACTGAGTTCTGACACCTGCTGTACTGTGTGTGACTTCTTTTGTGCCTGGTTGAACTGATAATGCTGATGTTGTCTTTGAAAGCAGAAAGTTCTCATGAGGAGGGTCGTGTTGGTGTCTCAAGAGTCTGGGATGTTGGCAGGTAGCGCTGAGGAGGGTCTTCAGGGCAGTTATTGATGGCTGGCCTGTCAGTGTTGCTTTGGGCAGAGCTAGAAAGGTGCACCTTTAACCTTTCTGACTTAGTTATTAGTAGCAGGTAACCAGTGTTTTACTGTATTAATCCCAGCATGCCAGAAATACACCTGAAGTTGTTGATATTTTGGAAAACTGCAATATGTAGTATTCCCAATAGTTATACCCCTCTTCAGTGGCAGAATTTTTCTCTACCACTTGTTTATTTAGCACATTTATCAGCATCTGCCTTCAAATAAAAGCCAGATATTTAGACCTCAAAAGACTGTTATTGAGGAGTAAGATATTTTTTAGAAAACCTCTGCTGAGGCTTCTGCCATCAGGATCCTCAGTACATCAGTCTGAATGTTATTTAAAGTATTAGACCAGGCAGTGTTAAGATTCAACAGTTAAAATAAGAGTGAAAAAGATCTGTGTGTGTGCAATACCCTTTGTTCAGTGGTTAAGATAAGGCCCCTTTCTCTCAACACACCTCACAGCTCTGCAGTACCGGCCCGGGTGGTGCTGGTGTGGGGGCAGCTGATGGCCAGGGCTCTGTTGCAGGATTACACAGAGGACTACATCCAGACAGGCCCTGGGCAGCTGCACGCACACTCCACGCGCCTCTTCACGGCAGACGGAGTCAGCGTTCCCTACACGTGGAACCACACCATCACCTACGCCTCCACCAAGGGCAGGATGCCCTTCCTGGTGCAAACGCTGCGCGCTGCCTCCATCACAGCGGAGTACAACCCGCTGCAGGAGGCCGTGGCCTTCCAAATCCAGGCTTCCATTGCAAAAGGTATTGTTCTAGGCCTTCCCAGAAATCGAACAATGGGGAATCTTCTCTTCCTAGAATTCCTTGAGTCACCCGTAGTCTCAAAAGGAAATTCAGTGAAACTTGGGTAGTTTTAGTGTAGATCCCAGGACCTAAATGTCTTGTTGATGTACCCGTAAATTAGCTCTTAGTTAACATTGCTAACTGCTGGCTTTTGTGAACCTGAGTGACCAAAGGGGATGAGCATGGACTTGTGTGAGCAGATTTTCCTTTGAGGAGTTCTAATTAATGAGCAAACTGGCCTGTTACTTTTTTTTTTTTTTTTAAACACTATTTGGGCTTTTTTTTTTTTACATAGTAGGGAAATTACTCTGTTTTGGAAGTAAATTGAAACAGAGGGGTTGCCTGTCTCAGTCTTACTTTTCAGTAACAACATTCTAAATTAAGTAAAATAAGTTTTTTCCCTCTTGCCAGACTAAGGACTAGGGCCTGATTACAGGCATATCCATAGACTCAGGATATGTCTGTAATTAGATCTGGCTAAGCCTCTACTGAACTTGCATTTATTTCCTCCAAAAATTAAGATGATGATGTTTGGGATTTTTTAAATTTAGCTTTTAAATTTCAGTTTTCAAGCAGCCAAAGTCCTGTGTCCTTTGAGGAGTCTCTCCCAGAGTTTTCCATTGCAGTTTGTAGTGCATGCTTGTGTTCTTCTACAGTGACCTCCTCAGATTTGTGATATGGTGATTTGCTTGGTTTGGGTCTATTGTCCTCCTTTTTTGTGAAGTAAAACTGAATGGTCTTTATTCTTTCACTAAGAAACTTTCCAGGATGCGTTAGGCTGGGATGGAACTTGCAGCTCACTCTGAGGGGACCCCCCCCACACCTGTTCAGTGTTATTCAAGCCAGCACAAGCCATGCAATCCTGACTTTTAGTGCCAAAGTAGAAAAACCACTAAATGCTGGATTTAAAAGTTTCTGTTTTGGTGTTGAGATACAATAAATATTGTAAAATTGATGGGCTGCAATTCTTACTGTTAAAGTAATGGCCATATTTTTATCCACAAGTGACACATGCTTCCTTTATCATACAGGGGATCGGAGCAACCAGTGCCCTGCGGGGTTTGCTTTGGACTCATCTGGGCCTTATTGCTCAGGTAATGACTGACACAGGTGGGTGTAACCATGGAGTCCCGGAGTGCTTTGGGTGGGAAGGGGCCTTAAAGATCCCCTACTTCCACTCTTGCCATGGGCAGGGACACCTTCCACTAGCCCAGGCTGCTCCAAGCCCTGTCCAACCTGGCCTTGGACACCTCCAGGGATTCAGAGGCAGCCACAGCTTCTCTGGGCACCCTGAGCCACAGTCTCACCACCTTCACAGGGAACATTTCTTTCCCCGTATCCCATCCATCCCTGCCCTCTGACAGTGGGAAGCCATTTCCTGTATCCCGTCCCTCCAGGCACTTATCCCAAGTCCTTCTCCAGCTCTTCTGGACCCCCTTTATGCTCTGGAAGGGGCTTTAAAGTTTCCAAGGTGAACAGAGGTCCATGTCCACCTTGTGCTGAGGGCTCCAGATCTGGACACATTATTAAACCACCGGAACTCACATCCCCATTTTTAGAGTTCAAAGTATGCCCTTCAAAAAGTGTGAGTTATCCTTGCTAAAAGGGTGTGGATCCAAGGGCACTTGAGGACGTTACTTCTGTCCTTGCCTACAATATGAGTAGTGCCCAGACAGCTTTTAAATCAGTACCTCAGGTACACCTGGAGGACACAGCCTCAGGCTCTGCAGAATAAGGGAGGACTTAGGTGACCTGTGTGGAGGAAAGGATGAGTGTTGGCACCTCAGACAAGAGCACGTGTGTTCCTGCTTGGGGAATGGAGGTGGAGAGAAGCACATGGGCTGTCTCTCTGGAGTTGGGGTGGTTTTAGGGAGAAAACATCTGAGATGATTATGCGGACTTATTTCATTACCTCTTGAAAGGCTGCAAATGAAGGGAATTGCTGGATCTGGTTTTGCTCTGTGGGCGCACCCCTCTAAGGAAGGATCAGATTGGAGTAGTTTCTTGGGAAGTCTCACTGGTTTTTCAAACATTGTTCCAGATGAAGATGAATGTGCTGTGGGAAATCCTTGTTCCCACACCTGTCACAATGCTGTGGGATCCTACTACTGCTCCTGTCCCAAAGGCCTCACCATCTCTGCTGATGGCAGAACGTGTCAGGGTAAGAAAGGTGCTGCTGGGGACAGCTTGGATACAAATACCTCTTAGATAACTTAAGGTCTTAAAACGGCTTAAGAGGCACTTATATTGCTAAGGAGAGGTTTTATCCAGGCCGTTTTCTCATTATAAGAACACAGTTTATTGATGGTATTCTAATTATTTCATAGCTGAATGTATTTGCAGTCGCGTGTTTCTGGTTGTTGATGCTGAAGGCGGTGGTTAGCGTGTCCCCGTGCTGGCTGTGCGGGGTTTGCAGCTCGTTTCATTGCAGACATCGATGAGTGCGTGCTGGGGGGACACAGCTGCCACGCGGGGCAGGACTGCGAGAACCTGCCTGGCTCCTTCCGCTGCGTGCTCCGCTGCGGCAGCGGCTTCCGCAGGACGCCCGATGGCTTCAGCTGCCAAGGTATGCATGGCTGCGCCTCGTGCAGCTGAAAATGCTGCTCTCATGTAGCTGAAACTCACTTTAGAGAGGCGTCGCTGAGTACCTGTCTATAAATTTTCATTCTTAAGATTTTTGGGGGTTTGGTTTTTCTATAGGTTGGTTTTGTTTCTCAATCTTTTGATTCTTCTGTCTGTATAAATAAATTTAAAATCCCATCAGGGAAGAACTTAGCATTCTTGGGTTTGTGTCCCGTGTGCATTTTCTTGTACAAAGATGGGAGAGCAGCAGATGCTCCTGAGCAGAAGTCCACCAAACCCTGCTCTGGTAATGCCCATGGGCCAGCTCTCAGCCCTAGTGTCAAGGATTTGTGTTGTCCCACAGATGTTAACGAGTGTCAAGAGTCCAACTCCTGCCATCAGCGTTGCTTCAATACCATAGGAAGTTTCCACTGTGGCTGTGACCCAGGATTCCAGCTGAAGGGCAGAAAATGTGTAGGTAGGGATGAAGTTCTGAATGTCTATTCCCTCTTTTCAACGGAGTTCAACATTTACTTGTTGCTCTATTTTCTTATGAAAGAAAATGCTGCTATGGATGACACACTTGATGTACACTTTGGAATCTGTCAAGCAGTACTGAAAACCAGAGGAAGCAAGAATTGGGCTGACTGATCCATGTGCATGAAATGATTCAATGTGTGGACACAGGGTAATTTCATTACATAATTTGAGTCCAATCCTGCTTTTTTTTCTTTTTTTTTTTTTTTTTTCACATTTGTTTGAATAAGATGTCAATGAGTGCAGGCAGAACGTGTGCAGGCCTGATCAGCTCTGCAGGAACACCCGTGGTGGCTATAAGTGCATTGATCTGTGTCCCAGTGGAATGACCAAAGCAGAGAACGGCACTTGCATTGGTGAGTAGAAGCATTAATGCACTGTGTGGTTATGGGAAACACAGGGACAGTGATGATGTTTGTTTATTAAAATAATCCTGAAGATCATCCATCTCCAGTTACTAATATTGGTACATACTAAAGCACCAACTGATTTTGCTTATGGAACATCTGTATTTAACTTTTTTTGTAGTTGGTATTAAAAAGCAGATGTATCCTTGCTACCCCTCTAGTTTTCCACTGTTCTTAAGCAAGAACAGTAAGACTTCCCTTGGTTTCTTTTCAGTGTTGACACCTTGATTTCTCTCAGCCATTCATTGACTGAAACGTTTTGCTCTTTGTGTACGTGATTTCTTAAGAGCTTGGCTTAGGAGCTCTCAGTCAAGATCACAGGTCCCTGCTGCTTATCAGGGGTTTTAAGCACAGCTGGTGTAGGTGGTACCAAAGCTTTTGTTCTACTGAAATCATGGGATGATTTGGGCTGGAAGGGACCTTAAAAATCACCTGTTTCTACCCCTTCTACACCATCCACTATCGCAGGTTGCTCCAAGCCCCATCCAGCCTGTCCTTGGACACGTCCAGGGACGGAGCAGCTGCAGCTTCCTCTCCCCAGGAGGGATGTTGCAGAGCTGTGACTGTTCCCTTGCTGTGTGCTGCAGATGTTGACGAGTGCCGGTCGGGGTCGCACCAGTGCCGCTACAACCAGCTGTGTGAGAACACCCGTGGCAGCTACCGCTGCGTGTGCCCGCGAGGATTCCGCGCACAGGGCACGGCCAGGCCCTGCGTGGGTAAGCTGCCACTCGGTCCTCTCACACCTCTGCTCTGCTTCTGCCTGCCTTTCTGCTGCAACACACCAGCGGTGCTACCCCTGTGGAAGACCATGCTATAGAGACAAGTTTGCTCTGCATTTCCAAATTGCCCATCTGAAACAAAGTGTTCCGTTCTGAACAAACAGTCAGACCTAAGTGGTTCCAAACAGAGATTGGTTTGGGGCTGTGCTTCAGAAACAAAGGGTCTCGCAGCAGTGGTTGATGGATGTGGCAAGTGACCACTCCACAGGAGGCTTCAGTTATAAAATCAGGTGGGGTTTGTTGATGTGCCTGGCTGTGCCCTGGCCTGCCCTGGCTCACCCCTGAAGGCAGTCCCACAGGGAGTCATATGGGTTCCCCTAGGGAGCACACCCCAAGGAGCTGCAAGAGGCCCAATAGACCCAGAAGTTTGGCTCCTAAACAATCCCAAATACACCTGTGCCCCCATCAGGACTGCCAGGGGTGTTCCCCAGCAGGCAGAGCACAGGGACCTGATCTGCATTTCTCCCTCAGTGCTCAGCTCCTGGCATGGGTGGCTCCCAGCAGGGAAGGAATAGGATCCCTAGCGCTCACAGGAATGCCAGCCATGCAGTCACTCCCTGTGCCATCTTGGCATAAAGCCACACAGGGTTTTTTCCCATGTCACGGGAGGCTCCCAAGCTCTGATGTAGGGAGCAAGAGAGTTTAATGTGTGGGGCCAGGGCAAGTGGATGAGCACTTCCCCTGGCATTTAAGAGACTTCAGGAAGACAGAAGGATCATTTAGAATCGCCTTTACTGCATTTATGTCAAATATTTAAAATGTAAGAGCTGACCTACCCTGATAAGGAGGATTTCTGAATGTGGGTATGTGACACTAAATGAGGTTGGTTTTGGTTGCTGTTAAGCATCATGTCAGAAAAGTATTCCTCCCTGATGACTTCTGCAAGATTAGCTTTTCCTAAGTGATTTTAACACCCTAAGATTTTGGGCTGTCCAAAGCCAGGAAAGTTTGGGATTTTTTTAAGGACATAAAATTGCGCTAAGAAGTGTTTGGCTTTAGACTAAGGTAGCACTTTTGCCATCTGCATCTGTACTGAAATAAAACGAATCCCAGACTCTTAACTTATATTTAAGCCCTTTAAACTTCTAACAGGAAAAAGCCAGGTAAAGTCTAGGACTGTAGGTTTTCACAAAACACCAGCAGCCTTAAAGCTGCTTTCTGACCAAGGGCCACTGAAAACTCCCTCCTAAAGTATTTTAAGGAATTTTTACATTCCTAAAAATATATTTAAAATATAGATTCATGCACAGTATTAGTTTTGTTAATAAAATCCAGTTTTTATTGTCATTGTTGACAGTGAGCACAGGGAGGAGTTGAGAAGTAGGTAGGGCCCAGACTGAAACAGAAGTGAATTTTGTTCCTGCCTGTGCCATTTTTACCCTGCGTAAAGCCCTTTGTGCCGCAATTCCCCTTTTTGTTTGTTGGACGGGGATAAGATACTCCTTTGTGATCCCCACAGAGCTCTGCCCAATTTACCTGAATTACAGCACTTCTGGGAGCTGTGGTGTTGTCTCTCCTCTCCACATAGGTGGAAGGGCTTTGCTAAAAGCTGCTATAATGCAGGTTACCCATGCAAGGCTATCTAGAATATAAAATCAGGTACTGTTTTTCAAATTAGAGAAAGACTGAAAATGTAGCTATTTCAATTGCAAAGTAATTTTACCTTGTTCATGTAAATATTAGGGTCCTCACGCCTCAGTAGCCTCTTCTCACAGGGGCAAGCCCTGGAACCAAGGCTGGTGACTCTCTGCAGTCAATTCTGCTTGTATTGCACAGGCTGCTCTTGCAAAAGAAATTGCCCAAATTTTCACCTGTTGTCTTTCATAATTTCTATGATAATCTTCTACTGCTTATGCATAACTTGTTCCAAGGACATTGGTTTTTGTAAAGACAACAGTGTTAATTTATTTTAGGCAGGTACAGAATGTAAAAGTCAGCACTTGAGTGCTAAGGAAATAATGAATTTGTTTTCTTTTACATGTATATGAATAATAAATTTTTCATCTTAAGCACGTACCGAGATTAGTACTCTTAAAATTCAGATTAGTTGTCACACTTAAAGTGCAATTCTTGTTTGTAACACCTGAAAATTCTACTCTACAGATAATTCCACAAATATGTGAAATTTCAGTGTGTGTTTGCCAAATACCAGCTGGAAAATATTTTAACACTCTGCAATTACTACTTCTGGATTTCCAACTCTTAAAACATTTAATTATTAATATTCCCCTAAATTGTTTAAAACATTAAATGTATCCAATATTAACCACTTCATAAAAATGCAGCCTAATGTTCTACTATATTTCTCACAGTATTGATTTTTAAATATTATTCTCATGAATTCGTGGCTTGGGGAGTTACAAGCTGTGCTCAAAAGCCTCTGTTCATAGGGAATCCAAATGGAACTGTAACAATGCTGGTTTAATGGCATTTTCACAACAGCAATTTCAAGAATACACGCTACTATGAAATAATTCAACTATCATTGAGTCGCTATTAAGATCATCTTTAATTTCTACTAGGAGTATGTTTATAATATATGTAAATTATAGATATGTTGTGATATATGTTAAAAGCAGGTTTTTATTTCTGGTCATTGCAGAGTTGTTTGGAATTAACAGGCTTTTACCTTTTTCTGAATAAATACGAAGTTTGAAAAGAAATACACTATGTGGTCAAAGTTTCAGATGAGCCAGAAGTAAGTTGATAAAAACTATAGAGAATTTCTTTCTGGTAGTGTCAGAGAGACTGTGGAGGAAGGTCCTGCAGTCCCAAGAGCACTTGTAGTTACTTGGAGGGAAGAACACTCAGCATGTTGTACCCTTAAGGCCTTTCCTATACTATGTATGCTCAGCACTCGGTTTTGATTTAAGGACGGATACTTACTGCTGGGGTGGCTCAAATAACTTTGGACTGCAATTTAAACAACTCAAAAGAAAAAGACATTGGTTAGGAAAGCAAAAATAATTCTATTTTTAATTGTCTGAAAGTGAATTAATATGTACTCTTCGGTCTCCAACCTGTCAAAACTGGAATGACCAATAACAGCACCAAAAGTTAGAACATACCTGACCTCTTGCCCTTGCAGCCTTGAAATGTGTTCTCCCCATCCATGGAAGTCTCCAAGGCCAGGTTCAGCTGGAATTCAAGCAGCTGGGGATAGTGGAAGGCATCCCTGCCTATGGCAGGGGGTGGCACTGGCTGAGCTGTAAGGTCCTTCCAACCCAAAGCATTCCATGATTCTATGATTCCCCGAACATGAGGCACAGTAACCACATCAGAGCCTGTTGTGCTTCCCTTAGTGCGGGGTATAAGGAATGTCTAGCAGGGTACTTCTCTGGAATGCTCTGTGTTAAGTATAATCTTTTAAAGAAGGGCCCTTCTTTCCCAGCAGCTTCTTCCACTCATGTCTTAAAGAAAAAAAATCCCAATTAGTAAGAGAGTGTTTAGCAGCTGAGGCTGAAACGAGGCTTCAGTAGGGCTCCTGTCCTGGTGAGCAGAGTCACATCAGCCTGTGGGAGAATGAAGGTCTCTTACAGTCCAGGACAGTGGATCCTGCCTGCTTGGCCTAGTGTTGTCCATGTTTTAGTGCCTCCAAATCTTGCTTTTATGTCTTCAGCTTGTTCCTGAGACTGAGATAAGTATCTGTTTGTATATATATGTATAGTTATGTGTTGTTGTTGTTTGTTTGTTTTCTCTCCTTTCCACATGGTTTGGGGCTCTGGATCATGTCACATGAGCAGACATTAATGAATGTGAACAAGTGCCTAAACCCTGTGCATTTCACTGCACCAACACCCCTGGCAGCTTCAAGTGTTTCTGTCTACCTGGGCAGCAGTTACTGGGTGATGGGAAATCTTGCGCCGGATTGGAGAGGGTGCCAAATTCCGGTGCCTATTACAGTAGCTATAACTATGCTCAGTTCTCCCCTGGGAGAGACAACCAGCAACTGCAGCACTATTACAGGCACTCCTCAAATCTCTACAGCTCCTTCTCAGAGTATAGGAACAGCAGAATACCTTTCTCCAGGACTAGAAGGAACCTTAGAGAAACTTGTCCTGAAGGCTATGAGGCAAGAAATGCCAGATGTGTAGGTAAATGTCAGTCCTATCTATGCAACTGTTTTGGGCCTTATTCTTAGGTTACTGTGTGATATATACCAGGGGCTGAGGGTTTGTGGTGCTGGGGTTGTGTTTTCTATTACCCTGGTCAATATTCAGAGGGTTCTGCATGTTCTGGTCTCTGCTGTCTTGGCTCACATTATAGCAAATATGTTCTCAATCTCCTTATAACCTCTTGCTTTAATTTTGCTGCTTATTACCTGTTTGCAAAGTATTTCCCTGTGTTGTTCTCTTTCTCCTGATCATGGTAGCTCGCCTTGGTCAATCTTCTCACACCCCAAAAACCACCAGTAGGCCCAGTCTAGTCACAGTGCTCCTGTCAGACTCCCATTGGCAGCAGTAATCTTATTAGAAAGGTTTGGAATAAGCATTTTAGAATTGATCACACTGGGGCCAGTGCCAGCACTGCCACAGGACTGTCAGTCACTGTCACACAGGCACAGAAGCTTTTAAATTATTATTATTTTATGTAAGAAATGGAGTTGCAATGTAATTCAGTGAGCACAGAGAAGACATCAAGCCTTGTGCTTGAGCTACAGAAAGGTTTCAGTCATATCCATGTGGAATGTTATGGTATAGGGGTTTGAGAGACTCAGGAATACAACTCTGAGGGAAGGAAGGGTTTGTTTCAAATTTGGATCTTCATCCCAGCTTCCAGGTGGAATTAGTTAATATGCCATGAATATTAATAATACTAATATTCCATTAAATTTTCATTTCATTGAATAAATATCTAAATTTTAAAATTATTGTTTAATACAAAAAAATACCCCTAAATTATAGTTTTGTTGAATAAAATCATTTCAGGAGGCAACCATCAGGATTTGCTAACAGTGCAGAGGATTGTAGTCACATCTGTTTCTCTTCTCTGTTTGCATTTTGATCTAATGCAACCCCTGTCAGTGAGACAGAGGGGAAGCAAAGACCTTCCTTCCACTGATTTAACCATGCAAGTCTGAACTCCTGCATGAGATTACTTTGCTGCTGTCCTGAATGAGGCAGATATTTCAAAAGCCAGTATAATTATAAATTATCTGTGTCTAAATCATGCTAATGTGCCTTGAAAACTTTACATAATGTGGTCTGGTACTGGTGCTTCTGTATTTAAGAGGGAGATTTAAAAAAATAAGAAAGGAAAGAAAAGCATTTAGTGACAGTCTTCCCAGCTACTGAGCTTAATTCATCCCTCTGGCATGGGCAAGGTCAGTTTAAAAGGGAAACAGCTTTGCCTGAGGAGAGAGTGACTGTAAGGAAGATTCCCCCAGTGACAAGGCTTCCTCTGTTAAGATAAAGTGGGTGGGTGTTCTCTAAGCATGCTGCTAAACACCTGATTGATTATCAGGCAGCTCGAATTGCTTTGGGAGCAGGACTGTGTTTGAATGGCGCTGGCAGTGCACACAGGTGGCACATCCCCACTGTCCCAGAGCTCTGTCTGGGGACTGGTCTCCTCAGCTGGGGTCTGTCACAGCTGCTTTTCACCGAGGGGAGGAGCCCCTCAAAGATGACTTTAGTGCCTGCAGAGTTACAAAGAATGGCACAGGTGAGGGGAGAGGGCACTCTAGTCTTAGATGTTCAACCCCATCAGAAAAAAAGATCCAGACAACTCCCCCCAGCTCTGTCTGGCACTGGCAGTACATAAACAGGGGACAAGTACCTGTGTTCACGGCAGGCTCAGGGAATGCTGAGGTGTTGGTGCTTCTCTCCACAGACATTGATGAGTGTGAGAGCGGAGACACGTGTCAGCACGAGTGCAGGAACAGCATGGGCAGCTTCCAGTGTGTCTGTCCTGCAGGATACCGCCTCATGCCCAACGGCAAAACCTGCCAAGGTATGGAGAGCCATCTCTGCAGTGCTCAGGGGGAGGGCTGCACAGAAACCAGACACAAACCAGGCCCAGCACATGGCTAAGCCACCTCTCTGAATTGGCTATGTGAGAATCACCATTCAAAATTTCAAGTTGCAGAAATTTTTACGTTCCACGCTTTATTGTTTCATAAAACATCAGCAAACCAGACAATTGCAACTTCGAATTCTCTGCAGTTCCCTGTGACCTCACATTACACATTGAGCTCCAAGCTCTACGGTCAAACAGAGGCACATTCTGGGCTCTGCTCAGCCTTTACCCACTTTGGTTTTCACCCTTTAGTTCTTCTACCAGCAGTTGATCCCTTGCATGTTTTTCCATCCAGATATTGATGAGTGTCTTGAAGAGAATATAAACTGTGGATCAAATCAGATGTGTTTCAACATGAGAGGAAGCTACCAGTGCATAGACACTCCTTGTCCACCCAACTACCAGCGAGAGCCACATTCTGGGTATGTTGTATTCTCAGCCCCTTCTCACCTGCCCCAAGCTCAGCTCCTTAACCTGTGCTTGTTAAAGAGGAAAATGTAAGTTTGCTTGACACCAGTAGAGCTCACAGTAGCTAAAGGTAAGGCATTGACATTGGAGATCATAGAGTCAAGAGAGTCCTGGGATGGTTTGGATTGGAAGGGACCTTAACATAACATCCAGTGCCACCCCCTGCCATGGGCACGGACACCTTCCACTAGCCCAGGGTGCTCCAAGCCCTGTCCAGCCTAGCCTTGGACACTTCCAGGGATGGGGGCAGCCACAGCTTCTCTGGGGACCCTGTGCCACTGCCTCAACTCCCAGAGAAAAATTCCTTCCTAACATCTAATCTGGATCTCTCTAATGGCCTTGCTTGCCATCATCTTCAAAGCATCAGGTATATTCTTTTAGTCGTGAAAATAATACTAAGTTCCTGTTACTAAGTTACTAAGTTCCTTTGTTACTTCCTTGTTCTGGGGAAAAAAAACCCATATTGATTTCTTCTCATCTTTCAATATCCTCAAAGAAAAATAGCTTATTTCATAGTCGGAAACCATCTTTTGGGATCAAACTCAACTGCAATGATGTCTATGTTGACATGAAGTCATGTCCTTTGACCTGCATTAGCACTGGCAAAATGCACTAGCAAAGATTTCATATTTTAACTTTTGATTAATAAAAAAAAATATTCTGCCCTTCATTCCAAATTCTTTATTTTATGACCTAACAGACACATACCTCAAATGCTGCCCAGGACATTTTAAACTAGGTCTTCCCATTCTAATGTTGAAGAGCACAGTCACTAAAACTTACCCTATGGACACCAATGACATCAGTGTAGCCAACATCTTTTTGAAATGATCCTGTTAAGGCAAAAAGGGACATTAAACTGGGCTGCAGCTCTAAAGGAACAATGAAGAATGCATAAGCACTTCTAGAGTAGTTTTAATCTGCAACAGGGTAAACGGGAAGACCTATCCCAGTAGTTCAGATACTGTGCCTTTTCCCTGGGCTAAGTTCTTCTGTTTCTTCCTAGGTTCTGTCTCAAAAGCTGCCCGGCTAATGACCTGGAGTGTGACCTGAGCACCTATGCCCTGGAGTACAAGCTGCTGTCGCTGCCCTCTGGCATCGCTGCGGGGCAGGATCTGATCCGGCTGGTGGCCTACACTCACGACCAAGTCGTGCACCCCAGGACCACCTTCCTGATGGCGGACGAGGACCCCTCGGTGCCGTTTGCCCTGCGGGATGAGAACTGGAAAGGGGTGGTGTTCACCACGCAGGCGCTGCGGGAGCCCCGGACGTACCGCATGGGCGTGCGGGCCCTGTCCTACAGCGCCGACGGCAGCGTCGAGTACCGCACCACCTTCATTGTCTACATCGCCGTGTCCGCCTTCCCCTACTGAGACCCTGCAGCTGAACCTCGTTCCCCGGGGCCAGGGGCCGCTGCTGCTTCAGCCTGACCCCGCTGCCCACCCCATACAGGGAACCACCGCACTTCAAAGGGTGCTATGCTCTTCTCTCCTCCCCTCCTTCCCTGAGGCTGCCTCTCCAGTTCCATTGTTCCAATTCAAGAGGAAGATCCATGGCTTTGAGGACCTGTTACCACTTGCTTTATTTATTACACTGGAATGGTCATTTTCCACAGTATGTTCCGAAAACCAGCAGAGAAATTCATGTAGTCAAAGCAGTAAGCAAGGAGCAGCCTCCGCTGAAAGTAACTGAAGAAAATAAACCCGTAATTTCAAGTGGTCTATGTATTTTAAAGGTTGCTTAAGTGTTTTAAATTTTATATCTGTTAGATTTTTTTCCTTATCAATTACCCAATAGAATTAGGGCTGTGCTATACTACGTTGTGTGCTTGAACCCACCACGTGCCACCGTACCCAAGGGTTGCAAATGCTGAAACAAATAACATTAAAGTTTGTTTGCAGTTAACGAATCTACAGGAGAATCTGGAACCGGTACCTTTGGTTTCTATGCAAGTGTAGAGATGTTGCTATTTTTTGGAAGAAAAAGCCAAAATGGCTTCTTCTACTTTATAGGTCGCGTATTTTATAACTTGTTTTTACTCTGCCATTCTGGTATAGCCATTTATTTAGCCCAAACCCATATCCACTGCCATATTCCCAGCTCAGTAAATGGTCTGGGGTTTTACGCACATGGAACGTTTTTCTCCAAAGGTGATGTAAGTTTGGTTCAATAATGTCAATACACTGTACACAAGTAATTTTGCCAAGATGTATTCTATTTTTATGGATGTGTATATAAGTTGTTTTTCCTATGTGTATTTTCTATGCAGTATCTCAAGAGTGTTTTACAGTTAAGTTTGCATAAAATGACAGTGTCAGTACAATGAAAATAATCAAAATAAAGGTTCCTATCACCTTTGTGACTGCTGGGAGTTTTCTCTTTGAAAAAATTCTTTTCCGTTTCTAAAGCTCTCGCCCTTAGTGCCAGGGGTCAATGCAGAAGGTACCATGCCCAGCATACCAGGGAGCAGCTCCAGCTTTTTTTCCCTCTTCCTGGCACTCTGGGGTAGTAAGAGATTATCACCAGCTTTAAAGTAGATTTTTAGCCACAGGGACAAATTGTTTCCCAGTAGAATTTTGTCTCTATTCTTGTGTATTATTAACTTTAGACATCCCCACTTGTTGTCCCCTTGTTTTTTCTTCCCTTTCCAGTGCACCAAGTGAAGTAGTCCTGCAAAACAAGGATGACTGAAAATTACTTTGCACTTTATACAAATTTACCTGAGTTACAGACTTCAAACTGAACAGGTTTGCTTCTCAGAAACTTGAAAAATAAAAGCAGCTCAAATAAGACAAATCTCATGAAAAAGACACGAGGGAAGGAGAAATGACAGCAAGTTAAAATAGGTATAGGTGGTGTAGTGTCTTTTGTGTCTCAGTGTCTTTTAAGGATAAGAATCAGACTGCAAGTGATGTCCTTAAGGGAATCTAATTCCACTCCCAGAACACAAAAATTTTCCACTCTGCCATATTTTGTGAGAAGGGGAAAAACCCCCAACAGTGTTGACAGCCTTTAAAGGCCAATCTAGCCCTAAAAGAAGTAATAGCCACTTACCAGATGGAAGCCACTTAATCACAGCCATGGCTCCAAGATTGCCTTCTCATCCAGGCTTTCCAGGAGCCAGCTCAAGATGCAATTTTCAGTGTCTCAGGGCTGTACAGTCACTTTGTCCAAGCCTCTCTATTAGTCTGCAGCAATATTTGCACTGTTGAAGGTTCACTACCATCCCATAAAAGGCTGATACAGTCACCACATAATTTGTCACAAAAGTCTTTGCAAATGCCCTCCTATCACAAACAACTAACTCTCTAATAACAACATCCCAAGATTAATATGTGAGAATGTTAAGTTCTTATTAAAAGACACCACACCACCAGAAAAATAATACTTAAAAAATAGAGGGACATCTTAGGGAGAGCAATTAATGAACAGATAGTTAATGCTCCACTGCTACCTCAGGACTGTGCTTACCTTCCTTCCACACAGGCCTACTGTTCCCACTGCTTACTGGATATTCTGGAGCAGCATTTTCTGATCTATTTATCCCTGAAACACTGTCCTGTGCCACAGGCTCCTGCCTCTGTTCCTGGCCCTCACCTCTGTGCAAACATAGCAACATTTCACTAACTACACTACCAGGATCAAACACACCCCGTGGAAGGTTGTGACAGGCAGAAGGAATTCTAAAAGAAAGGCCTCCTAAAATCAGGCCTGCTCTATTAAATTAACAGCCAGCCTGTCATCTCTTCAAAGTGTAGTTAAGCAATTTGCAAGTTCCCATGTGAAAACAATCTTGATATGAAAGGCTCCTTAACACAACCACCGGTTCTTGGGGTGAAAAATAAGTGCATCTGTGTAAACAATGAGATCTAGTCCATGAGAACCCGTAAAGGAAAGATGTAAGCAACCTGAATCTTAGCATGTACACACAAATCACCTGGTGACCAATAAATGAAGTGGTAAGAAAATCGCCAGCCACTAGGTGTTGCACACGAGGTCTGTGAAAACTGTATAAAACAAGTGATGTGAATAAAGAATTGGCTTTTCCCGCATGAAGAAAATGCAGTCTCAGCTATCTTACTACAATAGTGGAAGATGGCAAGAGAGGATTTATACCCCATAGTGAAGAATTTGTACACAGGAGTGGTTTTGGGGTGACATCTGGTGGCAGCCTAGCTGCTGGGCACAAGTCTCCTGAGGGTCACCTCCTGGTGGGCACACCTTGAATCCCAACCACGTGCTTGCTGCAGCAGTGCCCAGAGCACTCAACCCACGCCTGTATTCCAGGAAAACACCTGCTAAACCCCAGCCTTTGCTAGAGCACAATCAGACTCTCTTCCTTGCAGAAAGAATCCTTTCTTGGTAAAGCCTAAAGGAAACTACATTAACTACGTGTTAAATACAGCCCTTTGCAAAGACCCATGTGATTCCTTCCAAATCTAAGGCCTAGGAGAGGAGTAAGGCAGGAAAAAGATCGTGGATCAGGGATGAAACCAGGCCCGACTGGGGCCAGAAAGGATGGAAAATTCACAAACAGCATCTGTTCAAGGTGACTAATGCCCTAATGCCAACCCCATCACAGCATCAGGTTTCTGGATCTCACACCCACCATACAAGGCAAGTATTCAGGAACCAGAAGCAGGTAAGGAATGCCCCTCACACCTGTAGGGATCCAGCTTGCCAGCCCCTGGAGAGAGGAAATGCACTGAGGTTTTTTTTCCTTCACATACTGGCTGAAGTAAAAATCTACTGCATGGGTCCAGCAATGAGCCTGTGCTGGATGCACAGCACTGTGGGCTAAAGGGAAGCCATGTCATCAGGTGAGATGGGTGCTCAGCAAAAACCAGAGCAGCTGTGCCTGACTGGGAAGTGTCCACTTCCAAGTCAGATCCAGACAGTGGGTGCGAAACCAAGCCGGATGCTGAGTAATGCAGCCGTCATTGCCCACATCGGCAGGGCAGTTACAGGCAGGATGCCGCTCCCGAGCTCCGAGGGGGAGTTCTGGTGCCCTTTGACTTCAGAGGCGTTTCTAGTTCTGGCAGCTCAAATCCAAGGCTGCTGCCAATAAAACTTGGCACAGTGCAACAGCTGAAATCCATGGATTATTTTACAAGGCTGGAATCCCAGCGCCTGCCCCGCCATCACACGTGGGTGGGAGCAGGACGCAGCCCTGGCTGTGGGATCCCCTGTCCGGGGGAGGCACTGGCACATTTCCAGTTACCTCTGTCAGGACACGGGATGTACAAATGCATGGATGGGTGAGGGCTGCTGGGCAGTGCTTTGTTTCTGTGGAGAATCCTGCAGGGAGATAAGGGTTCTCTGGCCTCGTGGGCTTTGGCCTCTGCTCCAGAAGAGAGCTTTGATTCATCCCAAAGCCAAATGGATCTCATTGTCATCACTCAGCACCACAACAAAGTCTGGAAACCTAAAGCACTTTCACCAAATTCCATTAACACTGGAGAGTCTGAATGGCTTAAGTGCAGCTCAGTTTCTTGAGGGGAAATCAGAGACATTTTCAGCTCTCGCACATGCAGAAGTTCCCCATTCATGCAGAGCTGCTGCTCAACAGGGACTACAAGAACTCTTACTGAGTGACTTCATTTGCCCCTTGTAACCATGGGCAGACTAAGAGGCACAGGGCTCCGGGTGTGAGCTGGGACAGCAAGGAAACACCAGAGTGCCAGCTGATGGCCAGAGCTAAATAGGGCCTTAGGCATCACACCTCCAGCAGCACTGCACTAATAGTCTCAACATCCAAGCAGTGCATCCAGCCAGGCCCTCTGAATAAGGTTAAATGTGATCCCTATCTGGCTGCAGATTTCTGTAAGCACATTTGCATGTCTGAACATACAACACAACTCCAATCACCTCTCAGATCACTGGGTTCAACGTTCACATCTTCAGTGCACAACTGGTGCCAGATTATTCTGCTTTGGTAAGTTTAGGGTTAGAAAGGAAAGCAAAAGAGACTTGCTTACAGATAAAGGCATATGGATAAAAAGGTGCTCTTCAGCGCTAACATAGATTAAAATGATAATTTACGAATAGCTAAATAATGGGGGCATCACAAGCATCACCAAGCCAAGAGACTGTTCAGAATACAGAGTAAAGGCTAAGAAGTGTTCTGAAGTAAAGCTGTGCAAGGAAAAGAGAATCTGTTATTTTTCATTGTGTGTAAGCACTCCACATCTCCTGTGGTTCTGGGCAGCTTAAATAGTCTTGCAAGGCAGCAAGAAGCAGCTGGCTTCCTTATTAATAACTATTCAGTCTTACTAAGGACTGAGACAAGCTCCCCTTCACGCCTTGTAACAGCTTCCTGCATGGCAGTCACACAAATCAAGTCCTGCCCTCTAGCTTGATCACAACAAGTGTCTCAAGGACTCCACTCATAGAGAACACCTGAGAGGTGTTAAGAGATCTGCACTGCACAGCCCATAATTCACGCAAGGCCAACCTCTTGCTATGCAAAACTGTAGCAGAACAACTGGCAAACACAAAGTTGTATGTAAAAGCTTCAAAAAATGAATGTATCTAATTTGGCAACACCAGCTTCAGAGGCAAAGCCCGCCGGCATCCCTGAAGTAAAGGATCCCATGAGTATTCTCCATATACCACTATCCCTGATAAAAACAGTGGCACATAAAAAAGCCCAGTTCCAAACAGCATCAAGGTTCCCTCGCAGGATTTTAGCTGCATTGTCTCTGGAATCTCCTGCTGTAAATGTAAAAAATGAGGTTTACAAATCTGGGAGAGGAATGAGTTCCCAAATACCACAGGAAAAACTGGAGTGTACCAGCTCTTCACATAAAGCAGGCAAAGGAATGGGACTCCCTCATGTCTAGAGAGGAAAATGCAGAGTTCTCTGGTGCCACTGCATGACTGACTGAAATGGAAGAAGCAAAAATAATATGAGAAAACAATATTAAAACACTGAAGGGACTACAGGAGCCCCAGTGATAAGCAGGGGAGGACAAAGCTTCCTTGCACCAGAACCAGACGGTTTCTGCAGAGATGTTCTAGCAACTCCCATGCTCAAGAGCTTATGGGAAGGAGATGGGCTGAAAAACTCTGCAACAAAACCATCGCTTCTTCATTTTCTCTTCTACCTAAAAGAACTGGACATTAAATATAAACCTTGTAAATAACTCTGATTGCATCAAATTTATTCATCCTTCCTCATCTGTCTCATCCTTCCTCATCTGCCTCATCCTTCCTCATCTGTCTGCAAGCAGAATTAGCTCACCAGTATTCAGTATTTACCAATCCTTCAGGCCACCCTGCTTTTCTCAGCTGCTGTGGCCTTGTTGGAAAGGAAATATTGGTGGTTTTCTTACTGGTTACTCTGCAAGGCTTTCAGTGATGCAGAGACTGATAGAGAACCTCAAGTTGGGTGTAACCCTGCAAAGACTGTGCCAAAATATTACCGCTAACATTTCACAGTTCATGTTTTGAAAAATTTTTGGATGCATAAACAATGTTGTCCTTTAATAGATGAGGCTCTAAGACAGAAGTGGTTTGTGTTCACCAGCCCAAATGCACAGCAAGGTAATATCATGGTGTTTTTACCACCTGTAGTAGCTTTGCTACAGACAAGCAAAGAGCCATCAGCAATTACCAAAAAGCCACATCTAATGAAAGCCATTCACAACCTTGCTAAAAAACTCCAACTGCCTTCAAATTGGGCACCTCAGGTAATCAAAATCTCTCTTAATCATAGAGAAGTTCTCAGCAGATAGTACAGGTAATAGTAAAAGTTAGGTTCTACTTAGAGCTGATGTAACCTGAATAGTCCTGATATAGATTTGAAGATGATAAACAGGACAGAAGGGCCCAGGGCAGACTGAATTACCACAGCATGTAAAAACACATCAGCAGAGCAGCTAATGGAAACAGGCTGAACTTAGCTGAGAATCAGCTTCTTGGAGACATAAAGCTGTTTTTGGAGTAGTCAGGTTTCAGCAGTGAAGTTCAGCACTGCCAGATTAGCTCCTGTTTGTTTAAAAAGCCCTGCTGGTTATTATTAATCTTATTAATAAATCACACAGCACTGGTTTTGCTCCCACCTTGTATGCTAGAAATGAATTAATAGAAAATAACAATCACCGAATCTCCAGCCTGAAACTGGAATTTAAACCAGTCATGCTAAAGTCTGAGACATTTTCATGATTTAGAGCCACATGAGTAAATTGCCCATTTCCACAAGTTTTTGCAGTCCTTTGACCATCTAAAGCTGAGAAATACACGATGGAAGTCTGTTCCACTTGGCAAACCCCAAACTCTCCCACTTTTCTGTCATCATTTGTGTCTTTCAACAAATGCTTCTGACACTCAGATACACATCCAAACAACATCTTCAAATTTGATATTTGGTCCCAATTACCCTGAAGTCAAAGTCTGAGTTTTATGCACCTGAGCATCAACTTCTCAGCCCCCTCTCAATGACAGCAATAATCTTTCCTCTGACTACAGCAAATCCTTCCCCCCCCCACTCACAGTAACTCTAAGTACTGCTACAAAGACCTTGATCTTATTTTACAAACACAAACAGCTACTCCTTTCCTTTCAAGTCCTTTTCAGCCTGTCTTTACTGCCAGGAATCAGCCTTGCTACACTTTTAGATCGGTTTGCTCTTCCTCTCAAATTGGCGTTTTTTCACTTGGCAGGAGTTCGCTCCTTGCACAGAATGACTTCATTTTGCTCTTTCAACTCTTTCTCCAGAGTACTCCTCTGTTGGGGTGTCATTAGAGATAAGTACAACAAAGATAGTGAAATGCGTAACTACAGGAAAGGAGTCCAACACCATTTTCTGTACAAGTTATCTAAAAAATTAGTTTTGGAAACTATTAAGCACCTTCCAGTATAACATCATGTTGGTAAACAGCACTTTCATAATGACTTCCCTTATGAGAAGGTTGGTTACTGAGCTGTTTTTCTCCAATTTTACAAGCTCTGTCCAGATAAATTCTGTCCCATTATGGATAAATGTGTGTGTTCTTGGATTTTAGGACCTGTTCCGCAACGTGCTCCTGGGGAAAGAACAGGGGGTTCCTCTGGCCCACAATCTTATGTATTATCTTACAGGGAATGCACTGATACCACACCAAAAACCGTGATAGAGAAGTATTCTCAAACCTATGAACACTGCTACCGAAAAATGGGAGTTTTAGCTGGCAGGATTGACTGAAGGAGCCCTTGTTGCTCCAAAGGAGAGAACAGTGACAGAGCAGTGGTGCTGAAGGAAGGATGCACTAGCATCAGAAGTCTTGGACTGCAAGTGGCCCAATGAGACTTGCCACGAATATCAGATACTGCCACCAGCACTTGCAGGTCTCAAATGCTGCTCACAGAGACAAAAATTCCCTATGTCAGAGACATCCATGAAGGTGAGGGACTCAGCAGCACCAAACCCCCAGGAGTCACAAACACCAGGTCATGTATGTTTTACATCATGGCTGTATGGATTTAGTTCAAGCAGGAGCTGTCACCAATTCCTGACAACATCTTGAGCAGCTACTTAGAGTACATGAGCACTTACCAATGCGCCCTCAAGCCCAGAGCACACTGGGACAGCTTCAAAACAGAAATCAGAATTTAAGTCCATATTTGCTGAAACAGTGGGCAGGTATTTTTTGTAAACATAATTGTGATTTCATTCTTTTGTGTTGATTTTTCTTAAGATAACAGAACATAGAGCATCAAAAAGCACTGCTGCTTAGCAAGCAATCCTGCATTTACAGGTTTGAGCTTAGGGGATGAAATTCTGTTTTTTTCAGTATTGTCTCCAGCACAAAAGGAATATGTACTTGTAGTGTCTATAAGACTGTTGGCAGAAATAAGGTTATTTTAATTAGCTTAATAAAATGAATTGATTAATAAAATGAGAGTTAATGTTCTCACATAGAGATGGAAAAAAACCCCTACGGATACCTGAACAAAGCATTGCCTACATGCTATGCATTCTTATTATTTATTAGTTATTATAAAATTTCACCTGGAGTATTATATTCTGTGTCCCCATGTTCCAAGTGAGCTGTAGACCTCCTTTGAGGGAGACTGACATGAAAAATAACCATTGCTATTGCCTGAATGGCCACAAGTTAGATAGACCTCTTCTATTGATAGATGTTCTCAGAAGACTGAGATTTTAGATTAAATCTGTTGTATTTTAACAGCAACCAAAAAAAAAATCAATATTTTGAGAGTTATAATTTCTCTCTGTAACAGAACTGATATGTCAGTTATTCTGTCAAATTTCTGCTCTAGTTTTCCATAGACAGACTTTGTAAGTAAAGACAATCTTTCTTTGCATTTACCTATTATGTGGTGATTGTTTATTTTTAAGCTGTTCTGGTCCTTCATTAAATAAATTTACTAAGATGAGCAACAGTACTTGTACATCAGAACATCTGGAAATGCCTGCAATATGCCAGACAGTCTTGTGCAAGAGTAATCACTCCAAAAAAATGTTATTTGCAATGCTCTTTAATATTATGCCAGAGAAAGTGATGATAAAAATTTAAAAAGCCTAAAAGGATGGGGAGTAACATCATATCCCTGAAATCATCACCGAGTGTCCATATTTTCTGAAGTTCACATATGAATCACAAGCAAACTACTGTCCTGGCAGGACCCAAAGGTCCCAGAAGGGAAACATGCATGATGATCACAGTGGGGGGAAAAAGGAAAGAGAATAAGGGAGCAAAACCTACAGATTATCATGTTCTATGGACGACTTAATTGTTCAAAAGAATGCTCATAGATTAACTGAGACAATTAAGGGTGATGCTTTTGAATTAAACTGCTTTCATTAACAAATGTAAAGCTGGAATAGACTTCAAAAGAACATCATCATGATTTTATTTATCATTAGACCAATGCCAATATTTCCTTTCATTAGGACATATTTCCTTTCATTAGGACATAAGTTATAAGGTTATAAGAAGGAACTGATGGCAAATATCAACACTTTCTCACTCTTCACTAATTCATAATGTGATTTTGCTATGAACTAGGCAAGCTGCTTTTAAATTATCTTGTATTAACCTGAAGTACTGCTTCAGGGAGACCATCTTTGTCACTGAGATACAAGTTAAAATTTTAGCTTTTGTTTCAAAACTGTATTAAAAGGCAAACTAGTACTGTGATCAAAATGCTCTAACAGCAACTACAATTATCTACTTAAACATTGCTTCTGAAACTAAAAACACACAAACCAAACCACTGTTTGGGAAACTCTGTTGAGCAGCAGGAATGGATATTTTCCACAATTTTATGCACAGAAAGCTGCAGATGCTATGCACCTTATCTTTTACAACTACTGATATGATTTTTCGGACTCTTATTCTTGTCAAAATTTGCTTAAATTTCACAGTTAGCAACAGAAACCAATAATTGAATGACAGAGCTCACAGACATGGAAGGACAAATTTCAGAAGGGTGACTGTGGCGTTCTCCCCTCTCACCCCAAGCCACTGAGAAAGCAGAAATTACCCTAGCAGAGGATGGACTGAAGTAAAACACTGGGGCCATTGGCAGTTGCTCTGCAGCACCAGAAAGATGGGAAATGAGTGTTGTTGCTTGTCCATTAATTATGAAATGGCAAGGTTTTACTGGCTGCCCAAAGAAGACTCTGACAGACAGCTGTGATAGATGACTTAGTAAATGGAAATACATCAGATCCGTTTACAGTGAAGTAATGTCTCCAAAATAACTGTCCCTGCTCTACTGTCTTACTGCAAGAGCCTTCCAAAATCACCTCAGGTTCCTGCTAGAGCCTCAGCTTCACTGTGCTCTTACAGCAACGCAGACTGAGAGGGCAGCCAGGGAGGGACACCATGAAGGAACTCCGGCCACCAAGATCCTTCTCCTACCTCATTCAAAAATGCAGCTGACTCCATCTTAAAACTCATTTGGTCAGCAAGCGGTTCCCCAAGTCTCAGTGATATAATGCTTAAAAACCTTGTTCTAATTTCCTGCAATCATGCAGGAAATCACAAAGTGCGTTAGATGGTTGGACTTTTGCTGCTGTTTCTAAAGGTTTTATTAAACTAGAGGTTCAAATAATCTTCTTCCTCTTGGTCCCCCAGATCCTTATTGCCTGGAGGCATACTGGAATGGCTTGCCTGGGGAGGTGGTGGAGTCACCATCCCTAGAAGTGTTTAAAAAAAGACTGGATGTGGCACTTGGTGTCATGGTCTAGTTGAGGTATTAGAGATGGGCTGGTCTCGATGATCTTGAAGGTCTCTTCCAACCTAAAAAATTCTGTAATTCTGTAATTTATGCACAGAAATCAAAGCCCTTCTTTGCTAGAATTAACAAACTAAACTCCTCTGTGCTTTCCTCTTGCATCTTTCCATTACTTTATTTATTTTTGCAGCCTCTTCTCATTTGTCTTACTTTCAGTACCTTGTGCTCAGGCAGCCAAAGCTGCTCACAGTATCCCATATCAGTCTAAAAATATTAACCAAGCTCCATGGCTTGCTTTCACTGAATCCAGGCCCCTGAATTTCTGAACTGTGCTGGTCTTAATGTCACCAGAAGAGTTTGAGCAGCGTGTCATAATAATGGGGCAGTTTTATCTGGCGGCACAGTGAAGTTCACTGAGTAACCCGAGCCCTTAGGGGCAGAGCACCAGGGCGTTGCCATGAGGTAATGCAGTCATCAGCCCTAGGCAGACTCCTGGAACAGAATGTTATGAACATAACATCAACCTGAAAATGGTGCCAAACTTCTGCAATCCTTGCAAATTCCACAGCCATCTCCCCCATCCCCCTGGGTTCCCAAAGACAAAAACACTTAAGCCTATCTGCTGGCAGGGAGGGCTATTCCTGGCCCCTCCATGAGTGAGTATTCCAGGCAGTGCCTGCTGCCCACGGCCTGGTAGCCGCTCACTGACGCCAAATCCTCCTCCTGCTCTCACGTCCTGTGTCTGCAGCCCAGCCCATTCCCATCAACGGCCCGCTGGCCAAACAAACCAGCACATCATCTCCACCAACACTGAGGGACTCACTGAGCGCCCAGAGACTCTCAGTCTCTGCTTACGCCTTCCAGCATCGCCTTGACCTTCGCTGCCCAGGTTCAACTTGCCTCCTGCTACGTTCTCGTTAATGCCATATTTAAAATTCACCCGAAACCAGCCCCAGTTTCTCACTGGATCTAATAATGCAGCTGGTTAAAACACAAAGGCCACCCCTGGCATGGTGCACCCTCTGGTCACCTGTATTTCAGTAAAGCTGAGGTGAAACAAAAGGGCTCATCCCATATGGACACCACATGCAAACCAGGATAGTCCAATAACTGTGCCGGTGTGTCCTCCATGTTTTCCACATCAGGAATACTGCAAAGAAACACCACAACCATCTCAGCAAAGCCTCAAGACAATGTTCAGGATTTGTACGTATGCTGAAGCCACTGTGAAATTCCCAGGAATTTGAAAGCATCCTAAGGTTTAAAATATATTATACACAGATGGGAAAAAAAAATGCTTGGTTGTTTTGTGGCTTTTCACGTAGAGGTAATAGGCTGGAATACATTCCAATAACATCCATTATTTTATGTATATATTTTACTGACATAAATAATTAATTTAGGAAATTTCCCTAGTTTAACTATCCTTTCTTAGGATCATTTAAGTAACTACTTGTTGCAAGGTCCTAAAGGAAATATTTATTCTAACATTTATAAAGTACTGCAAATAACTGAGTTTTCCTGTTTGATCTTCACTCTGGGCAAAATAGGCACAATTAATAATCAAGCTTCATCAAGCTTGGAAAAATATTCTATGTTATCTATGTTCTATTTCAAAGATAAACCCCTCTAACCTAGCCTGTGTTCTCAGGTGTAGTATTTGTATACAAAAATCACTGTAATGCATTAAAAGTAAGCCACAAATGGATTTGGAATTTAAATACTTATGTCTGATATCTGAAACACTTTGCTTATAAAACTAATTTTACTCAAGCCAAAGTCACAAATTTAGCTTTCTCTAGGCTTAATGAAGCTAAAAAATATTCATAGAAACAGATGAGACTACATAGCATATTAAACCCAACTAAAAAGGTCAAACATGCCCAAAACACAAGGAGAAACACGTTGTCACTATTTATAATTTAGATCTTTCTAGTTTAAACTTATCTCATACTTTTACACAAGAACAGGTTTATTAAGATACAGTGTCTTTGCAGGAACTCTTTATCTGCAAATAAAAGTTGCATCTTTTGGGGCATTCTGAAATTAATTTCCTAGAATTTGACAGACAGCCTGCAGTTTGACTGCTTTAGCTTCTCCATCCTTAAACCTTTTCTAGCGATTCTTCTTCTAGTAGATGTCCATTTTATGGATTCTAAGGATCATTTTGGAAATGTGGTGTTCATATCACAGTTACATCAAATTACATTAATACAAGAGTTATGCTAAACACTTAGAAGGACTTGCTGTTCTCTTGAACACACTGGTGAGTTTGAAGCATATCCTTAGGTGGAATGTATGCTATATTCTTGAAGAATTAAGGAAAAAAAATATTATTTGAAACATCAAGAGATCTGAATTTCCACTGAACTTAGCATGAAAGGCTGAGCAAGACACTTCCCTTTCCAGCTCCTTTCCCTTTCAGTGTGTTCAGGACAACCAAGAATCCATGATCAGATACCAGGAAAGGACCATTGTAGGATCTTTCCTTGGGCTGTTCTTCCTCACGTGGCCTCCACAGTCATCTGAGAGTTCATTTTCGCTGCTATTTCACATCACAGTGTAGTCACTAAGCTCCTATGGGACTGGTTTTGGCATGCTGTTACACTGAGCTTTCCCATAAAGTGTGTCTCTCCATCCTGCTCATTTCTCACATCCTGCATTGAACAGCAGCAAGGATTCAGCCAAATCATTTGCTAAAGCACAGGCAGAGCAGGGGCATGCAACTCCAGCCCATGCTCAAGGTTTTCACTCCTCAGCAGTAAAGGAAGAAATTAGCAATGTCATTTTGTTACTGACAGGATTTTTTGGAAGGCCATGCTTTTAAACAGTAGTTATTATATATTATCGCAGTTATGCAAATTATTTTCTTTCCAGTCTGATTGAGCCTTCATGATATTTGTTTCCCAGGCACAGCACCCATAAACACAGGATAAATTATGTTCTCTTGTAAGAATATGCTTATGTCAACCCATATTCTTTACCAGCATCCCTAGGATTTTCTTTTATTTTCTGAAAACTGACTTTCAGCAAAGGATGTTGCCAGTACCCTGAACTCAATCTTTCAGGAACAGGATTGTATTAAGGGTGGTACATTATTTATAATTTTCATCTTCAAACCAGCTGCTTCAGTCACAAAAACATATGACTCATTCTGAAGTGAATAAAAGAAGCCTGCCTGTAAGAAGTCCCATGCTCTAGATACATCTCTGATGATGTCCTGAAACGAGATTGTTAGGTGCAGAGAGAAAGGACTTTTTCTTGTTTGGTCTGAAAAACATCTTCCTTTTCCTTTGGAAGAAGAGAAGCTTATAAGGATGACCTGCTACTTCCCTTAAAAGCCTTGTCCTAGCGTGTCCTTTACAAATGCTACTTCCTCCCCACGTCAGAATCTGACATCCAAAACCTGTTCTAATCTTTTGGGATAAGGAGAGGAGAGGAGAGGAGAGGAGAGGAGAGGAGAGGAGAGGAGAGGAGAGGAGAGGAGAGGAGAGGAGAGGAGAGGAGAGGAGAGGAGAGGAGAGGAGAGGAGAGGAGAGGAGAGGAGAGGAGAGGAGAGGAGAGAGAGAAGAGAAGAGAAGAGAAGAGAAGAGAAGAGAAGAGAAGAAGAGAAGAGAAGAGAGAGAAGAGAGAGAAGAGAAGAGAAGAGAGAGAAGAGAAGAGAAGAGAAGAGAAAGAGAAGAGAAGAGAAGAGAAGAGAAGAGAAGAGAAGAGAAGAGAAGAGAAGAGAAGAGAAGAGAAGAGAAGAGAAGAGAAGAGAAGAAGAAAAAAAGAGTTTCCTTCCCACTGTCTATGCTAGAAAGGCAATATTTACAGTACAGCCAGGGGAAATAGTCTTTCTTCAAACTAGGTTTTATTGCAGGCAGGTAATATCTATAAAACTGTCAGCCCATCAGAGAGTGATACAAACTGCTCAATTCTCTACTGGAGACATTTTCTTCTACTTGCAGTTCTTATTACAGCTCAGAGTCCCTCAAAAAGCTGAGCTAAAGAGCCATCAGCACAGAGGACACTGTGACAGAAACAGAGCAGACCATGTTTGGTGACACTGACTCATTCTCAGGTGTCAGTTACAGAAAATACAGGAAACAGTTGCCAGACTTTGGTGTTCCTTCACCCTGACAGTCATGCCAGTGAAGGTGCAAAAGCCTGTCAGATGCACCTGCACTCCCATGCTGTGCCTTGGGGAAGAGAAAGGTGTCTTTTCCTGTGGGTGACTGGTGATTAAACATGTCCTAGAGTACAGCAGTTGATAGCCCACATCCTCTCCTAGACATGCATCATGTTCATCTATTCTATATGGGGGTGAGTGAGCTGGGATGGAGAGATGCTTCTGTTTACTCTTTCTGGGATCATTACAAGAAGATTTGCTCCCTGGCTGTTATTAAGGCTGTGATGGGTTTAGTCTAAGCCCTGATAGGATAAGTAATACCAATAAAAACAATCAATAAGATGGGTTTCTGACACTGTAGTTTCCTAAATGCTAAACCAGACTATAGCATACCCATCTGTGCAGTAAAAAATATTATTAAATATTTAAATATCACATATTTACAGCCAAAGGTTGACATCAGTACAAATTAGTACAAATTATAGCTCTGTAAACTATACCAGAAAACCAGTTCTCAGACTTCAGTCTCTAAACACAAAGGCAATCCCCAGTTAAATCCTAGAGACGTCAACGGCCAAAAACCTATACAAAAGAGGGCTCTGAATTTCATTATCCTAATTTGAAATCTAACCCTGATCTTAAGTACCAGATTAGATTTCTCCTAACTCTGATCCTATCTCTGCAATCCCCAGATAATGTATATACTGATCTGCTGAATAGTTAAATACAATATTCCTTACAAGCAAAGATGAATCTCTCTATAAAAGTAAAATACATGGCAGTGGATCATGTCTGCTGACATTTTTTGGGCTGTAAAAGTCTAAATATTGACTCCAGCCCACATTCTTAGGCTAACCTCAACAAGGCCAATCACTACAGTAACGTGTGAAGCAACTGAAGTACACAAAACTCTGAAAATTTAGACTGAAACTGAAATATATAAATTGAACTTCAATGAAGTACACTGAGATGCTATTACTAAGCATATACTGAATGTGAGCCATAAATTTTAATATCATGAAGACCCCAAACTGAGTTTTACTGTGGAGATCAATTCCTATAATAATGCAGAAGGCAAGAGCTTTGTCAGCCCTCTTTTCAACCTCTGTTGGTACCAGAGCTCCAACACCAGAAGCTCTGACTGTGAGCCCAAATAAATGCTTAGTAACTTATTATATTGATCAATCCCTACAGTAAATGAGAGCAGCAGGCCCGTGCCAGGCAATTCCCTAAAACTGAACACCACAGAGTTGAATCATTGACTTATAATCTAACTTTAATTCAAACCATAAAATTAATTTGAAGTCTAGAAGGGGGATGAATCATTTAAACAGAAAAGCTGCCAGCCCTCTTTTAACTCCTTGGGCTTTTGAAATCCACAGAGGCTCATCTTGCCAAAGCTTGACCTTGACCCAACCTTCAGCACAGTCACCCCTCAGGGAGGATATGGGGAGTAGTTCACATCCCCAGCCCCAGCAGCTGTGAGTGCTGGCAGTCCATGCTGTGAAGAACTGTAAGGAAGAGAGGTAAGGAACTCCCTGCTCCTACCACCATGCTGGTGCTCTTGAGAAACAGGTAATTACATGGGCTTTCAGTTTTAGATTTCTAAAACCTAATACTCAGCTCTAACCCCAGACTTAATTGTAGGCAAACAGAGGCCAATGCCTAGAAATTGCCTGATATATCAGAAAGATATCTGATACAACCCAACTACAGCTTGGGGTTTCTTTTAATTTTATTTTCCCTCATTAGTTAAGGTGAAGAATTTTGCCTTTGCAGCAGATCATTCCTGCTTCAGATCAGCACTGCACAACCTCTGATATAACATATCCTTGATGAATAATTTACATCTTTGCCATCATTTCATTCGTAGGCAGAAAATTCCTGTTATATTTGAAGTACAAACTCAGAGCTGCTGAGCCTCAGTGCCCTCCTTGGAGCTGCTGCAATCATGCTGTGCTTGTTCAATTCTTACAGGAGGTCTGAGAAGAAAACCGATTTTTTGAAGGCAGAGTTCATGTTGAAAGCATTTAAAAGAGAATACAACAATTTCAAAGGTCATTGAAACCGAAGGGGAAATGAACATTTTCTCATGCTTTAAATTCCTTTACCTCTGCCAAAGAAAAGAGGATTTATCATGCTGAGACAATTCGCTCTGCCAAACACCCAGGCAACCCTTGTTCACTGTAGGTGTCTTTTAAACAACAGAATCTGAATAGACAGAAATACTGAACGTTTCACAAAAGTAATTAATATTCCTGTAAAACAATGTTTACAATGAGAAAGAAAGCAAGTTCCACAAGCCTCTGGCAGCTTTAACCAAAGCTTTCTTCACTACCATTAATATACATTATTCAACAATGCCAGGGCAGTTTTTTGTGCAGGAGCTTGTTATTTGACATTTGAGAGCTTCCTGTTGAATGCACATCAGAAGTTACTATTCAATTCTCACTCTGAAGTCAAGAAACAGCAGAAAAGTTCCAGGAAAAAAACCAGAAAACGTCTCCTCAGAGCCGTATACATTAAAATCTACTTGTCACTCTTCTGTACAATTACGCTGATCCAGGAAGATTTCCCCCTCGCATACACACATTCAAACAGATCATTTTTGCATGAGTACATAAGAAGTGAAAGCTTGAAAATGTGTTAAAATAATTATTTATAGTAGCCTGAGTGTGATGTCTAAGAAAGATGATTCTTCATGTTACAAGAAAATTACTTCATACTAAGTCTGAAAAACCCCGTCTGACACCTTTTCACTGCTCTTTTGCCAAACTGAGGGTGTTATTTGTCAGCTATATGAAAAATGGTGACTGTTTCTGGGAGCATTTACTATGTGTCCTGAAGGGGTAATGACATAACTAAACTGCTAAAAAGAATTGTCTGTATCTTTCTTTCCAAAGGTTTCCAGGAAACACTGCTAATTCAGCTCCTACTGTTGAACCGAAAATTCTGGTTTAACTGCTAAATATAATTTCCTACATTGCAGAAAGACATATATAACTTCTTGCTCTCCTAGATTTACCTTCCTCATGTTAATTTTCTTTGTTCTTCTTATCCTGGGCCGTTCTTCACATAAATCAAATGGTGCTTGACTTTTTTTCTTCCTACAGTTAAATCTCTTGTTTTCTTGCAGCTATGATTCAGTAGAATTAGTCCATACACTATATGAATAAAAAATAACAAACAATATGAAATATATTTAATTTTGTGAGACTTTTTAAATGAAACAGTACTCACTTTTATCAGCTGTATTCAAATCTATACCCATTTCACTAGGGCCAGGTTCAGAGAGGAATAATTCCTTTAGAGGGAAAGAAAGAGAAGTTGATAATTTCTTATTTAATGAGATCTTGTTCTGCCAGATATTGCTCTGAGTTTTAGCCTTCTGATTTGTTTGTATTTTTGTAGTAGAGTCTTTTCACAGATTGTAACATAAACAAAGTAGTTGTTTTCATATTCCTCTCTAATGAGAGACAATTGATGGACTTCTAGTCTAGCCAGTGGGGTGGAGAGGTGGCAACCTTATTCTCCAGTCCCTGGTCATTGTCCAGAATCTATATAAGCGAGGTCAAGTAAATAAACCTCCCTTCTTTTTGCTCTGAACTTAGCTGCGTAAGTATCATTCTTTTCGTGTCCTCTAGCAACAGCCAGACATTCCCCAAAAGATCTTTCCCAGTAATTTTCTGCCATGAAGTCTGTCCTGTTGCATGAATCAGAGCACAGATTCCACATAAAATGAGATTCCAGTCTAGCTCAGATAAATCCATGCTCTAGATCTGGGACAAAACCCTTTAATATTATTTTAGAGAAACTTGTGAGAACCCACTGAGAAATATTATGACAGCTATAAAGTGATGTTCTTATGGCCAAGGCTCCAGAGAAGTCCATTACATCCACAGATGCAACCAGCCAGCAAATCTGCCTCTCCTCCTCCTGCTCTTCAGGATGTTCCATAATGTTTGCAGCTATATTGAGTTTAAAGGCTTTTTTGGAACAAAAAGATTTATGCTACCGATATTGGTAGTACTATAAAAATAACGCAAACCTGGAGATTCTATCCATCTTCCATCTGTCATTATGGGCTAACCTGAGATTTCTGTGAGAACAAATATCTAAGTCACATTTTCCTCTCCACTTCTTACTTTTAAATTTTTTCTCACGTTTTTCTGAATTGGAAATACAATAAATCTATATTTAGCCAGTTGTGCATGGAAGAAAGTGACAGACTGTAGAAAGCAAGACAAGGAAGCACCTTTGATCAGTGATCAGTTGTCTCAGAATCGTAATCCCAAATCCCATGAGTTTACCACATGAAGGCTTCTAACTCCTCTACACCATTCCCTTCCTTGCCCCCCCCAAGACCCCCACCCTGAAAGTCTGTCAGTCGTTCTCTTATTAACTTTAGTGAGACCTCCAGCATCCTCATTTAACTTGCAATTACACTCCTTCTGCAATTCCTTTTACATGAAATAAGGGTTCACTAATCAGTGAATATTTAACAGGCCAACACTACTCCAAATATATCCTTTCCCCTTCCTCTTGCTCAGCTCAGTTTTTCTGTATCACTTCTGCTGGGATTCCCCAGCAGCTCTTCCTGAATCCTCACAGGGACTCAGAGCACCCAAGGTAACTTAGTGTTCATCTAAAATCACAGGATATTGTGAGGATCCTGATGGGTTTACAAAGGGGATCAATGATGGAACTGAAAAAGCAGCAAGGCTTCTGTCAGACCAGGACCAGATCATCCCAGCAATTGTTGTCTGGGATTTCACTGACTTACATTTTCCATGTGATCCCAGTGGATATGATCACATCCCCCAACTACTATCATATCATGACTGACGAACTTGTGGAAAAGCCGAGGCCTGAAAAGGCACTAAGGCACTGCCAGGTCATACAGATCAGCACAAGGAATCTGTTCATTCAGAAATAAAAAATAACAGCAATTGTGCTGCAATTGGGATCACCACAGTGCATAAGCAAAACAGGGTTTGTAAGGACAGGTGCCTCGTTTTTTTGTTGTTTTTTTGTTGTTTTTTTTTTTTTTTTAATGCAATCTACTAGGGAAGTTGGAAGTACAGATGATATTTTGGATACCCATGCCAAGGTTTGAAGGAGGGTTTATGTTGCCTGAAAGCCTTGCCAAATTAAATGACTGGCCAGTTGATATCTAAGTGAAGGAATAAAAATCAGATAAAAAATAAGGTTCTCTTTTTTTGCATGGAGTGACTAACCACAATACTAGGTCCCATGTGCTGCTTTAAGACAAATGAAAATGCTGGTGGAGCCATGTATCCTTATTTACTCATCAGGAATGTAATGAGTCTTGTTTCCCTAAAGGCAGCTAAAATCAAAAGATGGAAATGGAACATTTTGTACGTCCCCTGTGTTATATCTGTGTTTGGGATGGAGCTCTCCCTCTCCTGTCTGTGCAGCTCCCCACTCCTCTCCAGGCCCTTCTCCCTAGCATTCCAACCTCTGCCCAGCACGTGTGCCCTGAGTGCTTTTCTTGCCACCTATGAGAATCCATAAAAATAATTTAAAGCAGGATTTCAAAATCCATGCCTAAAAACAAAGGGAAGACCAGCAAAAGCTGGTCAGGATCAGCCCCCACCTGAGTGTAATGCAACAGTGACACTACTACTTAAAGGTGTCTTAAGTGCTCTTCACAGACTGTTGATCCATTTATGAAATTGTTTTCACTCAAACTTTGCAAACCCATGTGACCTCTAACAACCCAAAAACTCCAATTCAGAAGAGAAATGAGAGAATACAATCCTACCAAAAGGCACATCTGTAACACAACGTAACAGCCAGTCACGACTACCCATATTTCAAGTGTGTATGTACCTAATTGTGTATATACCAGTTGAGCCCTGGCACGTTAACAGAAAAATTATAATAATTTTGATTCTCTGTTTCTCTTTGTTGAGTCATATATATATATATGTGTGTGTGTGTGTGTGTGTGTGTGTATACACATATATACACACACACACACACACACACACACACGTGTACATACATACATACATACATACATATATTAATCTCTGGTAGCCAGCCAGTATTAAGTGGGGCTCACAGCTGTTAATTGATGGAAAAGACAACAAATCTCCTTCATGTCAGGGCTCTCAAGTAAGGATACACTCATTAATTTAGTCCCTAAATGTTTTGCTTGATCAAATTATAAATTAATTAAGTTATAAAAATTTCAGTGCTTTTCTAGGAAACCTCTCATCACGTTGATCCTATTTGGCTACTCTAAAAAGTCCTTCGTCCCCAGGCTTCAAATAATCATAAACAGGCACCATTCTATCCGAGCCAGTGTTTCTTTATCAAGCTTATAGTTCACTAAAGACAGCCCTGAAACTCTTATAATAAGACTTGTAATATACATTTCTTTTTGTATGACTTTGAATAAACTCCATAAAAACTCAGTTTCCCCTTTTCCACAAAGTAGAGTAATAGTTAGTCCATTTAACTGAAGTAAATAGTTATTCCATCTGCACACAATGCAGAAAGACTGAATGGAAATCTCTCTATTGTGATAATACAAGAATTAGAAATTCTAGCATAAAAATACTAAAGCTGTACAGTCAATGAACCAAGTGAGGGAAACATTCAAACACATGTTTAATCCCACTCCTGTTCTGCATTATTTTCCTTAAGAGACTCATTCTCATCTGAAGTCCTTTCCTCAACTGGGATCAATGTGTACTGTACTGTATTTATAATTTTGGGTTAACAGAACTACTCTGGGACTCAAGTAATATCATAAAGGAGAAGTATTAAAGCTCCTTGGCCTTAAGGATAATTTCTGAATAAAAAAATCCCTCTCAAACCCCAAGAGTCAGGATTATAAAAGTTTCCGTTAAAAAAGTTTCCTCCTTTCGCTCTGAGAGTTACAAATGACCATTTCCACTATCCTGAATCTGAAACCAATGAACACAAAGACCATTAAAACAATTAAGGACTCTTTCATTCATTTTGGTGTCTTACGTATCATATGTTCAATAACTTTGTGATCTGACTCAATTCTTTGATTTCTAGCCAATACCTTGGCCGCGTTTCCATTCAGTTCAGGGGAGAGTACAAAATATTCAGTGCAAGTGGTGAATTACTTATATCTGTATGAATTAGCCCTCACGATGTTTTGGAGCAGATACACCATCAGTAGCAGATAAAACTGCATAATTTCAGGCTACTGTCACCTAAGCTCCATTTGACAGGAAAGAAAATACACTCAGCATTTGCCTGTGATGACTTTTTATTGCTCTGCAATACTCTCTAATGCCTTCCAGCTGCATTGAGGACAATTTGTTCATTTCTCTCACTAATCAAAATGTGTTTTGACTAGTAAGTCCCTATTTAGTTTTTCTGTAATCCTTTTTCTTAATGGGAGTATTTTCCAGATGTTGTGTTAGTCTAGTCATCCGGGCCTTCTTCCAAGCCCTGTGGAAAGTTTGCTGTCATGAGCTGTCATTGGTGTGTTTAACAAGCTGCCTAATTACCTGACCCCAGCACAGTTCCAAAGCAATATATAAGGACTCTGGAACAGCCCTGAGAGCAGACACACTCTCTGCTAGGTAAGTGCTACACCTGTCTCTAGCCAGAGCTCTTCTTCAATAGGAAAACAAGGAACTGGGACAGAAACCCCAAAGTTTTCCTTTTGAAAGAAGATTTAATTTTAGCCTATGTTTCCATTTGACGTATTTCAATGCTAGGTTATGGTTTATAAAATTATGTTGCCGAATAACTAATGTTCTGACAGTATTTGGTTTTATTATAGATTTTCATTTATCAGTATTATAACTTTAAACATTGTCATGCTGAAGTGTACCCATGTTAGAAGATGACTGTGACTGTAGTCTTCATGTAATAGAGTTCTGCAAAAATTTATTTCTATTACTTGTTAATAATAAATTTCTATAGTCTTACTACAGCATTAATGGTTAATTGACTAATTATCAAGAGGGCATTTATGGAGTAATTATAAATTAGCAATTTTTCCTTGAACAGTTTTATTATTTATTTTGTTTTTATCAAACTAGTCTTAATATATAAAGATATTCACTGCATTTTTAAACTATGAATTAGGTAAATCGCAGATAGTGATGTGCGATTATTTCTTTTTAGGAATGATGTCGTACCTGAAAGTTATGATCCTATGGAACATACTTTGCTTATCCCTGGTGGTCCTTTCACTGTCCTTGATTCCAGAAGTGTCTTCTCAAGGTACTGTAACACAGAAAGCTGAAGGAAGGCTGTCTAGGAGTATGCATCTGATGCACATTAAGAATATTTCAAATGCATCTTCATAAAAATACTAAGTTCTAGAACATTATTCAGACAAGAAATATGATTCAGTTTTTCATCACTGAATATTTTCATAAATTTTAGTGTAGCATGGTCCTCTCGTTTTGAGGAATAACATACAAATATAAATGTGATGCAAAATGTGCATGAACCTATTACTTTTTCTGTAGACAGTCTACAGACCCTCTTGCCCCCATACTGATTTATTTAGCCCTAGTGATTTGCAGTTTGATTTAGGAAGAATCTAACATGAGAGTATCCACAAAGGTTGGCTAGAAATATTTCAATAAGCTCAGGGCAAGGAATGTCTCTACCTTGCTAAGTGCTTTCCCATTAAATGCACCATTATTACAACACTGAGGCAAATTCGCAGAATTTGTCTAATGATACTCCAAGCTCTATAATTGTTCTCCTCACTAAAGTAACACTGTTACGGTGAAGCAGAACATGCCACCTGGCAAATCCTGTGCTGTTGCAGTTCTCTGGTTGCTCCCAAATTTTCAGGGGGATAACACTGGGTATTACTTGCTGGTAGAAAATGATTTATTACTACTTGATAGCAAAAGGCACAAGGTCATGTATCCAAGCAGCTCCTCAGGGCACGCCCCATGCCAGATGTGACCTTGCACTTACCCCTTGATAACTGATGCCTTCCCACCGGTTTCAGCAAAATTCGAGACTTTTGCCAACAGCAATCAGGACCATTCAGGCATTTTCCTTACAAGTAACTCTGTAACTTGCAAGTCATAAACAAATGAATTAAGAGGTATAAGTATTGGACTACTATATATTATCCATGTAATTATTGGACTTATTTTCCTTCCACAAAGGAAGAAGCACTCAATATATTGGGCATATATCCATAAAGGAAGATATCCAATTTGTCTTTTCAAATGTTGTATTAATAGTCCAGTAACTCAAGTCCATTAACGTCTCCAGTTATCACTTTTTTCCATTTTTCAATTTGTAGCAAAGTGGTAACAAGCATTACAAGTACTGGCTGGAAATCACAGTATATGTAATAGATAAAATATTTGTTATACCATGCTCTTCATTCAGACACACACACGTGTGTGTGCTGTTAGAAATTGTCTTTGGTGTTGTATTGTGTTGTGTTACATGTTATTTCCTTGTTGGTCCTCAGTGTTTCGGCCGATTATCTGTTTGAGCTTGCTGATTGTTCAGCTTCTTTGTTTGCATTTAGGGATGCTTCAGTTGTGGTCCTGCATATTTCATTTCCAGAAGAAGCTCTTTAGCTGATTCTATTAGCAGAGATTTCACAGAGGAAGGGGAAGGTTTCAGGGTGAATATCTGATTTGGCAGCAGAAGGTAGCAAGGCGCTGCCGAGCTGGAATGCACACAGGTTACAGCAAGACACCTCCTCATGTCTTGCTTTACCTCCTGTTATCTGCACCATTCCTTGTTGTTCAGCATTTCCCAGCAGTCTGGCAGTAGAGCCATTGTGGGATGAGCTTTTCTGTTAGTCTGCTAGTAAGTAGTCTTCTAATAAACAAACTGTACTTCACAGAAGTTGCAGGGCTAGATGCCAACTGTTCTTACCTTAGAGCTAATACCAAATTTTCCCCTGACATCAAGGGAAAAAATACAGTGTAGCGAATAGGCAGATTTTGTATCTTCCGAAAAAAATGGCTTCAGGGACGTGTATTTATTATGACAGTGCTCTCCAGTATGCAAGCTAACCTGATTAGATGGATTATTAGGAGCAGCATTACGAAAAGTGAAAATCAGACACCTAGGGGGTCTGTCAGGTATGGGGGTGCAGGTGCACACCTATTGCCATACAGATGGTAAATCAAATTGGAGAATAAGTCAGCAAAGCTGATATACTCTCTAAGGGGTTAGTTTGGATGTCTGTCATACTACAGAACCAATCCTCAAGGATTCCTTGGTTTTCAGAAGAAATGGGTTAAGTTAACTTAGTGGAAGACCCCTCTAACCTAAACATGTGCTGCTGCTGGTTCTTAGGCTAGCCGAGAGCAAACCTCTGCTCCCCACACCTTCAGGAGGGGTCACACAAGGCCCTCAACTTCTGCAGTACTGAGTGAAGAAACCCCATTCTGTAGGAAAAAAAAAGAAACTTTGCTCCTTTTCCATTCAGCATTCCCTTAAGGACTGTTGTGGTTTGGCAACGCTTACACCAGTGTTGTGTAATTTTAGATGTATCGAGCTGTACAGGGAGATGTGGGGCAGGGTATTCTAGAGAGCATGACTGCCAGTGTGATTATAACTGTCACCACTACATGGAGTGCTGCCCTGACTTCAGGAAAGTCTGCACAGTGGGTAAGTTCCCAAACACAGCCAGTTCCTCTCCTCAAAATTCCCCTCCCAGCTCCCTACCCCACCAGTGTCTCCTCTCTGAATGCTTAAATGTCCGTTGGTTTGCTGTGTCTTTGTTCCCTCTCATACATGTATTGTTCTCCCCCTCAAATAATCAGGATAACCTCCTGCAATCCAAAGAAAATTGCATATACACAGGTTATCGCCAAGCAAAGAATTTTGCTTTTTACAAAAGCAGAACTAGGCAAGATGGGCAAAAAGAGTTTACTATTTTTTTTTTCTATTGGGTTTTTTAGTGCATTTGTACTGTATGTGTCTGTCTCTTGTGCAAAGAAAAAAAAAGTGGTAAAAGTCAATTCAGGGTTTTGCAGGAAGAAATGCTGACGTATTCCATCTCAAATTTAAGAAGTGTGCATGCTGTGGGGTCTGATCCAAAGCCAGGGTGTCCTTCCATGGACAGAAATGGTCTCTGGCTCAGATCCGTGTCCAGACTCTGCTGGAAAAGGTGGTTGGATGAGTTATAATTTATGCTTTATTTATAGGCAAAACTGTACAATGTAAATAGATACAGGTTTTTCAAACTGCTTTACTGAGCATTAAAAGCATTTTCTTAGGAATCATCAATGTCAGAAATGTCAGTGATTTGGATAACAGTAGTTTGTTACACTACACTGTGGTTCCAGTAGGATTTACAGGAGTAACAAATATTTTCAGAACCAGCAACACCACTGGGTGTTGTTCAAAATGCAGACTTAGCATCCCCTAAAATTCCAGTTCTGCTGCCCTGACACACACTGGGGACACTTCGCCCTTCAGTCTCCCCCATCCTCCTTTTGCTTTGTGGGGGGACATCAATATTTCTCACAGATGAAGATGCAGAGTAAGGCATTTAAATTATGTAGGCTATTTATTCATTGTGGGTCAGATTCTAAAGATATTCTGGCTTCCACACAACGTTTAACCAAAGGCTAGAAGGAAGTCTTCCCTGTTCTACTCTAAATCAGTCAGTCCAGGCAAGCACAGTAGGTGCCATCCTGAAAGGATGCAGGCAGACTAAGGACTATTGTCCAATTGTTGTGAAATTAACATTGACTAAATGACAGAAATGCCAGACATTAATTATGAATAAACATTTCCCTAAGATAATATAAATAATTCTCACCTGTGAATGTGGGATGGATCTGCTGGCATCAACACTGATTCCACAACAACACTAATCCAAAGACGTTCAGAATCTGCCTATACATTAATCCTAATTTTTCTGGTTAGTGATTTAACTGTAAAGCATGATTTTATGCCTTATGTGCCACAGAGATGATGATTTCAATAGAGATATGCATAGAGAAAGTGTCTTTTCTGAAGTCTGTAATAGCTGTGCACAGTCTCTCTAACATGATGTGGTCATTATTTGATATGAAATAGCAGTTTGGTTAGTGAAGTTTCAGAAGTTAACCAAAAATGAAATATTAAAATCAGGTGGTTATTAATCATGTCAAAACATGGCATATAGTTCTTTAGTACTAATCATTTAAGAACTGTATTAAACTGTTCCAAACTGGTCTCTTGGGGTAACTTAGTTAACTCATTCACACAATTAGCTTGCAGTGTTTTCCTGGACACACCAAGTACACTCTGCTGTGACCCAATTAGGCTAATTATTTTTCATAAATGCTTTGGTAGACACATCATTCTTGTTGCAAAGGGGTACCCTGGTGAACACCTTCCTGCAAACCCAGCCCAGAATTTAAATATCACCCCTGAGATCATGGCTCTGTGGTTAGGGGAAGTGGGAGCCTCCTACGGTGGGACCTGGCTAAAGTGAACGCAGTGGTCATGTTTTATTGCACTGTCAGTCCAATGGTCTCGATTCACTGCCATGGCACAGTGCCCCTCTGGCAGTACTGCCTGATCCAAACCCCACAATTACAGACAAATCCTGGATCAGACCAGGATAAGTGCCTGATTTTATGGAGCTGCTCTTGGCACCAGCTCGAGCAAGAGACTTCACTCTAGAGAGGTCCCAGCGTTCCACAGGAGCTGGCCCAAAGTCTGACTGTGCTGCTCTGCCTCTGCAGCTGCCTCCTGCAAGGGACGCTGCTTTGAATCCTTCGAGAGGGGAAGGGAGTGTGACTGCGATGCCGAGTGTGAGCGATATGGCAAATGCTGCCCGGACTACGCCAAGCACTGTAAAGAGGGTAAGACATTTCTCCATCACTGTTTTTTAAAGACATATTTAAAGAGAGGTGCTTCGCTTTACCGTAAACAAAACTGTGTGGGCTTTGGTAACAACTGGACGAAAGAAAACAGAGCAAAAATAACAAAACCTAATTTCACAAACAAATTGGCCAGTTTCTCAAGCACAGACTCTTCTGGAAACATACAGGTAGCTATTCTAGAAGCCATCACCAAGATGTGAATTCTGAGGATAAAGTTGTATTTTACATTAGGCTCTTTTGGCACTAGCCATGCTCTAACTATCAGAGCCCTTACTCAGAACAGCACATGCAGGGACAAAGACTGCACATCAATATTTAAATTCAGTGAGAGAAGGAATCAGAACATTTTTATTTGGAAAAGACCTTTTGAGATCATTGTATCCAACCATTGCCCCAGCACTGCCAAGGACACCACTAAAACATGTCCCTAAGTGCCACATTCACACAGCTTTTAAATCCCTCCACGGATGGGGATTCCACCCCTGCCCTGGGCAGCCTGGTAACCTAAACTACCCCTAGTGCTCCTGGGTGTTATTTCCTCTTGTCCTACCCCATGTTCCCTGGGAGCAGAGCCTGACCCCTGCTGGCTGTCCTCTTCTGTCAGGGAGTTGTCCAGAGCCAAAGGTCCCCCCGAGCCTCCTTTTCTCCAGGTTGAGCCCCTTTCCCAGCTCCCTCAGCCTCTCCTGGTGCTCCAGCCCCTTCCCCAGCTCTGTTTCTTTTTCCTGGACACGCTCAAGGTCTCTATGGCCTATAGGGCCCAGAACTGGACACAGCACTCCAGGTCCCTCAGCAGTGCCAGCACAGGGTACAGCCACTGCCCTGAGCCTGTGGTCACACCAGGGCTGGGACAGCCCAGGGGCCATTGGCCTCTGTTCCACCTGGGCACACCTGGCTCACATTCAGCCACTGTCACCAACACCCCCAGGGCCTTTTCCACTAGGCAGAAGAATAAAGGAATTGCAGTAAAAAGCTGAGTTCATCTTATAAAAACAAGGTGGAAGGTTCAGCTCCCTTAAAATCCCCACCCATCCAAAAGTGGGGAATGGCTACTCTATGCCTTGGGATAGCGCTATGTGGACCTCCAGACTGCTTGCTTGGGGTCACCACAGTCACTGGCAGCATATTAGAGATGCACATCCTAGATTCTCCTCATCTCAAATCCAAAGTGGGAAGAGCAGCTCAACAGAGAAACCTATCCTGTGGGGCAGGAGGGGGGACTGGATGCTACATGTTCACACTGCAGCAAGAAAAAAATTAAGAAAACATACATTTTACCTTCAGGCTGCAAGTTCAGTCCAGAGCAGAATCAAATTGACCCCCCTTCTTTTGTTCTGTCCTTTTCTGCAGAGCCTGGTGGGGCTTCAGCTGAGCACAAAGGCACAGACCTGAAGGTGCAGTCCCACCCTGAGATAGCTTTAAGGAAACCAGCAAATGAACTCTAAAAAAACAACAGAATATGTTTAATTTCATCATGTCCTTAAACTTTCTGGTACCTACAGACCTAAATTAATTTCTGTCAACATGCTTGGCTAATGCGGCTTGGCACCAGGTTGCTGCATCCACAGAGCAGCCCACGTCCAAGGCAGCCAATTCCCAAAGCCTGCAGTGTAACACACAACATAAGTCACAATTATAATTTGGTTCTCTTCACCCAAGTGGTCCCCATGTGCTGGGATAGTGGCTTGGCTTTGCCACACAATTGCATAGTAATTTAGACTGAAATAGAGTCTGTATTCAGCATTTTTGACAGAATGTCTAGAGAAGTGTCTTGGAAGCATATTGAGGTGAACTTGCTGCTTTTGAGGCTGCTTAATATTTCCCTATTTCTGCTGAATTTATCACACCCAAACACTCACAAAACACTGTTTAACTTCATTTTAACTTTAACATTTGAAGCATTTAACTTCAGTTAAAATATAATGAAGAATCAATCTAGTGTTCCTAATCTTAAAGAGTTTCTTCTGTATTGTACTAAACTTTGCTATGAATTTTTGTCAAAGATCCAGCAGAAATCCCCCAAACCACTGTACTCAGTATTTTACTATTTGTACTATGTGTGAATAACTGAGAAATCTGTTAAACCTCTTGGAATAAATTTGCTGTTTCAGCATCCTCTGAACATTTTTTTCTTTATAGTAAATCCAAGTGTACAATGTATATCCAAAGCTCACTGTTATCTTCCCCTGTCTTCCAGAAGCCTTTTTTTCCCTAAATACATGTACACACAACCAAAATGTTCCCCTCCCCAACAACTGGCTTTCAAAGGAGTCATTCAGCTTCAACAACAAGTTCTCTTTCTTCCTCAATAATAGTTTCAGGATATAGTGCAAAACCCAACCTTCCTTGCTTTGAGCAGTAGCTCGCTGTGAAAGTAAATCTTTTGACACCATGGTCATCCCTTAGGGACAAAAATCCTATCCCTTTTGTAAAAAGCTAGTTACACACACCTCTGGCAGTTACCAGCTCCTTTGGTTGGATCAAAATAATTCGGCCGATTCCCTGAGCTCCACCACATTTCCTTCACAACTAACAAGTTCCTTCTACAAGGCTATGCTAGTAGCTCATTTCCAGTTGTACAGTTTGACCAACAATTAATTTTAACAATCTTATTGGGTGCAACCGGAATTCCATTCACTCTTCAGAGATGGAAAATCTGAATACAACCTCCTATTTCTCCTAAAACTCAGTCTACTAGAAGTTAGCTTAATACTTGTGTTGTTTCCTTGGTCCATGCCTGCTTTGTAGCTCCTGTCTCCTTCAAGGAAACCATTTATTTTAAAATGTCTCTCCAAAACAATCCCTTGTGTAGAATTATCACATCTAAAGAACTGCAAGGGGATTATCCAAGTAAATTCCTGGGTAATGTGACAGCTCTCCTATTTCCACTAGAGTTAGTTATCTGAAGTGAAAGTCAAGTGGTGAAAAGTCATCTGTAGTGAAAACAACCAGTACAAATTTTCAGAACATAGAGCTGCACTCAGAATTAATCTCTTTTCCCACCTCAAAATTGCCATTAGCTAATAATGCCTCACGTCAAACTTCTGGGAAAAATATTGCTCCCATCTGTGATGAACCACTTCGAGATCCAAAGGGTATTTTTGCTCTTTTCAGACAAATAATTGTGTAAAGAATCCTATAGATAAAAAGAAACTTAGTTTTAAATGGAAGATGGTCACTGAAATTTTGTAATCACTCTTATACAGTTGACACCAAGCATCTATAAAGATAAAATAATCTATTAATAGGACCACTTCTCTCTTTCAGCACACACAGAAAAGCCAACTCCGGAGACTCCTCCAGAAAACAAATCAACATCTAAAAGATCCTCCACAGATAAGGAAGAGTCACCAGAGGAAGCTGTGGAAGGTAGGCAAATATATGGATGCACCAGGATGGGTGTTACCTGAAGGAACATAAAAGACCATTTCCCTGCTCTGGAAATAGAAAGATGATCCTAGACATTACCAGACAGTTACCAAGCTTGGAAGCGCTTGGTGTGTAAACTGATTACCTCACCAAGCCCTCAGGACTTCAGAGAGTTCACTCAGCCCAGATGGTGCAGGGTGGTGATGTCTCCTGTGTCGCTACTGGATTTTTACACCCATCCTCCAAAAACAGGGTACAGACCATTGTCAGTCTTGGACAGCATCTATGGCTGGCTGGTAGTGCAGGAAAATGTCCTAGCAGGTTCCTCTAACTTTAATCAAGCCAGGCCTTACACTGCTTCAGAGAACACATGATTTATTTATTCTGACTGGAAAATATGGTGCTTTCCTGTGCTCTTTGGTACTTTGTTCCAGCATTTGAAGTGATAAGTCAGGAGACCAGTTTAAACTTGAAACACATCTGAAAAGACACTAGAAGTCAGTCAATATTTTAATCCTCCCCAACTTTTTGTTTTTGATTTGGAGTACTTACTTTCTTCTGTTCCAATTTCCTTTTACAAAAAATGCAAACAACCCAAAAACAATATACTGGGTTAAATGAAAGAAAATTAAGGAAATTCAAATAATCATTAACAGGATCCCAGCTGGCTTATGGTATTTCAGACACATGGGATGGGAGTGAAACCTATTCTCCAGTGCTCTGCTCATACTAAACACACAATATTTGTGAAAGCAGAACTAAACTGCAAAATCTCAGAGAGAACACTTAGGGAGAGACTGAAATGCAGAAGCATTTACTATTCTTTTTGCTGAATATCAACAATTTGAGTCAAATCAATCTAACTATATATCCAAGTAAAGACAGCCTTAAATCCATACATCACAATGAGGAAAATAATCCAAGGAATAAAGGTACAGCAAGAGATGCAGTCAGGGCTCTGCGTTCAGGAATTATTTTCCCCCTGCTTCCCTACCTCTTTACTCCAATTCCAGGTTGGTGATGCAGGTTAATTTATAATGTAAAGCAGTGGAATAAATCAAAATTACAGACTGAGAAGGGAGCTGTTTTGTTAGAAAGACTATTTTATAAATAGTCTCCCTTTCCATGAAAGTGGCAGGAAACCCCAGGCAGCCTCATCCACAAGCACCAAACTGAACTCTGAACCTGAGGCAGTGCCAGGTTGGCCAAAAAAGATCACCTAAAACTGATCTGAGCTGCTGCAAAGTCCCATGCAGACAAAAGGAACTCCCATTTCACCCGGTCCAGGTTAGTTTGGCAGTTCAAAAAAGGTCTTGCTATTCCAAAGGATGCACTTATAGCTAATGGGTATAATAAAATTATAGGCAATACTTATCTGCTTGGCAGTTCCAATGGTTGAACTGAATTTGGATTTGTTTTGTAGATCCTGAAATCCAAGTGACCACTCCTGCTCCAACTACAGAAACTGCAGAGACGACCCATGGAGCCACAGAGGCAACAACAAATGAAGACTCTCCCACAACCCCAAAGATAGAGGATACAACCCCTGAGGCCACAAAGGAACCAGTGACAGAAGCTGAACTTCCCACTCCGGATATGGCAGAGGATGTGACCCCTGATGCCACAGAGGAACCACTGACTGAAGTGGACCCTACAGACTTCCCCCCAACACAAGACCCAACTCCTGATGCCACCGAGACACCAGATACCGACACCGAGCCACCCACAATGCCCGCACCAGAGGAGACAACCCCAGAGGAGCCCACAACCCCTGCACCAGAGGAGACAACTCCGGAGGAGCCCACAACCCCCACACCAGAGGAGACAACCCCTGCACCAGAGGAGACAACCCCAGAGGAGCCCACAACCCCTGCACCAGAGGAGACAACTCCGGAGGAGCCCACAACCCCCACACCAGAGGAGACAACCCCTGCACCAGAGGAGACAACCCCAGAGGAGCCCACAACCCCTGCACCAGAGGAGACAACCCCAGAGGAGCCCACAACCCCTGCACCTGAGGAGACAACTCCAGAGGAGCCCACAACCCCTGCACCAGAGGAGACAACCCCTGCACCTGAGGAGCCCACAACCCTGGCACCAGAGGAGACAACCCCAGAGGAGCCCACAACCCCCACACCAGAGGAGACAACTCCTGCACCTGAAGAGCCCACAACGCCTGCACCAGAGGAGACAACCCCAGAGGAGCCCACAACCCCTGCACCAGAGGAGACAACCCCCACACCTGAGGAGCCCACAACCCCTGCACCAGAGGAGACAACCCCTGCACCAGAGGAGCCCACAACCCCTGCACCAGAGGAGAGAACCCCTGCACCTGAAGAGCCCACAACCCCAGAGGAGCCCACAACCCCTTCAGCAGAGGAGACAACCCCAGAGGAGCCCACAACCCCTGCACCTGAGGAGACAACCCCAGAGGAGCCCACAACCCCTGCACCAGAGGAGACAACCCCTACACCTGAAGAGCCCACAACTCCTGCACCAGAGGAGACAACCCCCACACCGGAGGAGCCCACAACCCCTGCACCAGAGGAGACAACCCCAGAGGAGCCCACAACCCCTGCACCTGAGGAGACAAACCCAGAGGAGCCCACAACCCCTGCACCAGAGGAGACAACCCCTACACCTGAAGAGCCCACAACTCCTGCACCAGAGGAGACAACCCCCACACCGGAGGAGCCCACAACTCCTGCACCAGAGGAGACAACCCCAGAGGAGCCCACAACCCCTGCACCTGAGGAGACAACCCCTGCACCTGAGGAGCCCACAACCCCTGCACCAGAGGAGACAACTCCAGAGGAGCCCACAACCCCTGCACCAGAGGAGACAACCCCAGAGGAGCCCACAACCCCTGCACCAGAGGAGACAACCCCAGAGGAGCCCACAACCCCTGCACCAGAGGAGACAACCCCCACACCTGAGGAGCCCACAACCCCCACACCAGAGGAGCCCACAACCCCTGCACCACAGGAGCCCACAACTCCTTCAGCAGAGGAGACAACCCCTGCACCAGAGGAGACAACCCCAGAGGAGCCCACAACCCCTGCGCCAGAGGAGCATACAACCCCCACACCTGAGGAGCCCACAACTCCCACACCCGAGGAGCCCACAACCCCTGCACCAGAGGAGACAACCCCAGAGGAGCCCACAACCCCAGAGGAGCATACAACCCCCGCACCAGAGGAGACAACCCCAACCCCTGCACCAGAGGAGACAACCCCAACCCCTGCACCAGAGGAGACAACATCAGAGGAGTCCACAACCCCTGCACAAGAGGAGACAACCCCTGCACCTGAGGAGACAACCCCCACACCTGAGGAGCCCACAACCCCTTCAGCAGAGGAGACAACCCCAGAGGAGCCCACAACCCCTGCACCAGAGGAGACAACCCCTGCACCTGAGGAGCCCACAACCCCTGCACCAGAGGAAACAACCCCTGCACCTGAGGAGCCCACAACCCCTGCACCAGAGGAGACAACCCCAGAGGAGCCCACAACCCCCACACCAGAGGAGACAACTCCTGCACCTGAAGAGCCCACAACCCCTGCACCAGAGGAAACAACCCCTGCACCTGAGGAGCCCACAACCCCTTCAGCAGAGGAGACAACCCCAGAGGAGCCCACAACCCCTGCACCAGAGGAAACAACCCCTGCACCTGAGGAGCCCACAACCCCTTCAGCAGAGGAGACAACCCCAGAGGAGCCCACAACCCCTTCAGCAGAGGAGACAACCCCAGAGGAGCCCACAACCCCTGCACCTGAGGAGACAACCCCAGAGGAGCCCACAACTCCTGCACCAGAGGAAACAACCCCTGCACCTGAGGAGACAATTCCGGAGGAGCCCACATCCCCTAAACAAGAGGAAACAACCCCTAAACCAGAGGAGACAACCCCCACACCAGAGGGGCCCACAACCGCTGCACCCAAGGAGACAACCTCAGAGGAGACAACACCAAAGGAGCCCATAACTCCTAAACCAGAGGAGCAAACAACCCCCAAACCAGAGGAGACTACTCCTAAAGAACCAACGACCTTGGCAGACTCTCCCACCGTCACTAACCCTGAAGAGACAACCCCAGAGGAGCCAACAATAACCAAACCTGAAGAGACAACCTCAGAAGAGCTGACCACCATGGCAGACTCTCCTACCACCCCCAAACCTGAAGACACAACTCCAGAGGAACCTACAACCAAGGCAGACTCTCCTACCACTCCCAAATCTGAAGAAACAACCACAGAAGAAACTACAACCAAGGCAGACTCTCCCACCACCCCTACAGCAGAGGATGCTGACTCTCCCACCAGCCCTGCAGCTCCTGAGGCCAATACCACTGCCAGTAAAGCCACAGCTTCTCCAGGCAATGCTGCAGCCACAACAGTTGGGAAGGACTCCTCCACACTTGAAGCGGGCATGATATTTTCAGATTCCGCAATGGAGAGCAAGGAGACAACAACACCCAAGAAAGACAGAACTACTCTGCTTAAAGATATTTTCACAGCTGCAACTGGGAAAGACACAGTCACTGTAGCTACGGTGACAACAGTTAAACCAGGTGATTCTCCTAAAGGTATGGATGACATTCCAAACACATCTCCTATGGCTGAGCAACCTGTCACTACAGTAGCTGAATCAGAAACAACTTCTATAGACACCAAGACTGCAACAACAGCAGCCACAGCTCCCTTGCCTGATCCCACTGTGCTGGTAACAACCATCAAAGAAGATTCAACAATTCAACCCAGTGAGGCTGTAACACCAAATGGAAAAGAGACAGCTACAGACACTGAGCAGGCTGGGCCAGCAGCAGACAAAGAGAGCCCAGGTGCTGCTTGTGTTATTGTGGAGATGACAACAGCTGGTAAAAAAGAGGTAACAACCATCAAAGAAATCGATACCACACCTGAAAAACAAATGGAAGATGTCACTGAAAAGGCCCCTGGTATTGTCAAAGAAGAGGTAACTACAGTTACCAAAGAAACCACAACAAGGGATAAAAAAGATACAATAGAAGAAATGTATCTTGTGTCTAATGGGACATCCAAGCCAACAATACATTTCCAGGAGATCACTGAGGCCAGAGAAGAGCCTCACCCAACTGAACCTGAAATTCTGCCAGCCAAAGAAGAGCCTGAGATAAACAAGCCTTTAATACAAGTTGGGGAGCTGCCAATGTTCCCTGGAGTGACACAAGGTAAGTGCATTCTAGCAGGTACGAAAGCATCAGTAGCTCAAGGGAACATGGCAGCATCCCATGGGCAGCCATAGCCACGGCTCCACAGCTGGCAGTGTCCCAGGTACTGGAACCTCAGTTTTCAGCTGTGGAGTTAATTAGATCCTCCAGGTAGTTTAGAACATGATCTAAATGAATTGATTTCAGTAACTGGTCCTACTGAAAATCGTTTGCTATAATTTTCTCCTCCTCCTGTTTGCTATTCTAGAAGATGCAAACAGGCAAAAAGTCAGGGGAAAAAGATGACAAATTTCTAAATCCCATGAGAAAATTTCTAGAAGTCAGGCTGCATATCCACCCTCCCTCATGGAACCTAACCTGGTGTTTTGTAGCCACCGACTAAAAATATCATATAAAAGAGACAAGAAATCTCTTGCCTCTGTGCTTTTTGCCACAGACTTTTTAATGCCCTCCCTTTATTTTAATCAGACATAGCCTGCAGGTTACTGGGCAGTTTTTCAATCATATACTGAAAAATATTTTGGGGGGAAAAATTAGGAGTTTAGATGAAAAATACTTGAATTTCAGTCTAAGAGATTCACAAGTGAAATAAAGTGTAAATGCTTTTTTTTTTTTTTTTAAGAAATAACGAGAGGGAAGAGAAGCCACTAAAACAGCTTAAAGGAACAATAAAATCCTAGAGCATGCAGAAAGCCCAGAAGGCTGTAGCTTATGAGGTGTTTGTAGGTGTTTTCCTGAATTACAGTTATTTAGGTGGCAATAGGCAGTGACACCCTGGTCACTCGGCACTGCTGGGACCACAGCATCAGAGCAGAGCTTCCCGAGAACACGGCCCTGACGAGGAATTAACTCCTGGCCCACCGGCGGGGCAGAGGGAAAAAGTGAAGGCCGTTCTTGTGGAACCTTAAACAAACTCAGCTGGCTGTGTTTTGCAGAGAGGAAGAACGACGAGAAGGACCTGTGCAGTGGCAAGCCAGCGGACGGCATGGTGGCCCTGCCCAATGGCACCCTGGCCGTCTTCCGAGGTGAGACTGCTCCGAACATCCTCCACCTGCCCTGGCATGGCCCCCTTCCTCCTTCACCGGCTCTGGCTCCGGCCCCGGCCCCGGCCCCAGCCCTCGTCCTTCTCCCGCACAGCGCCGGAACTCCTCCCTCAGCTGCCCCAGCCTCCTTCTCCTCCCTCACCTTTTCCGGGCCCACTCCTTCACTATCACCTCCCACTCCTCCTTCACATGCCCCGTCTCTCCTCCTCCTCTTTTTTCTCCCTCACTCGGGCCCCGGTGCCCCTCACGCCTCACGAAACTCCGAAGCCCGCTTCCCCAGATCCCTCACGGGGCTGGCTCAGCCGCTGTCCCCGGGCCAGGAGGGCTCTGTTGCCCCGCTGTCCCCGGGCCAGGAGGGCTCTGTTGCCCCGCTGTCCCCGGGCCAGGAGGGCTCTGTTGCCCCGCTGTCCCCGGGGCAGGAGGGCCCTGTTGCCCCGCTGTCCCCGGGGCAGGAGGGCCCTGTTGCCCCGCTGTCCCCGGCGCCCCTCACACCTGTCCCCCCCAGGTCACTATTACTGGCTGCTGAACGGCCGGACCCCGCCGACCACCAACCCCCGCCGGATCAGTGACGGCTGGGGCATCCCCTCGCCCATTGACTCTGTCTTCTCCAGGTGCAACTGCGATGGGAAAACCTTCTTCATCAAGGTGGGAGCCGTCCCGGTGGGCAGGATAGGGCGAGGCTGATGAGGGGTAGCTGGGGTGGCTCAGCCTGGAGAAAAGGGGGCTCAGGGGGAACCTTCTGGCTCTGCACAGCTCCCTGACAGGAGGGGACAGCCAGGGGGGGTCGGGCTCTGCTCCCAGGGAACAGCGACAGGATGAGAGGAAAGGGCCTCAGGTTGTACCAGAGGTGGTTTAGATTGGGAAAAAGAAATTGCCTAAACTTATTCCTAGTATGTTTCCCAACCTGAAATAAAATGCTAATGAAATGCCCATGCCTCATTAAAGCTATTATTTCCCCATAAACCATTCAGTCCTGGAATTCAAGCTGCTTGTTATATCGATGAAAATTTAAGAGATTTAGTTACTTTGTTCAGTAACCCCTCTTAAAAATTAGCCTGTATGATACTCTAACCCTTCTCAAAGGTTAAAAGGCTGCAGTTACTTAATGAAGTTGTTGTGGTTTTATCCCATTTGTAATGGATGTAGGAGTGATTCCAGTCAGATTTACAATGTAGCTGTCAAAGCTCTACTGCTTATTCACGGATTATTCTTCATGTTTGTTTTGCAGTTCAATAACCAGGAATTAACTCTCCCTAAAGCTATTTTTTTTTTTTTTTCCTTAAATGCTCAGGGTCCCCTGTACTGGCGCTTCACTAATGGTGTTATGGATGCAGGCTATCCCAAACCTCTTGCAACTGGATTTGCAGGGTTAAGTGGGAGAATAGTAGCAACCCTCCCTGTGGCAAGATACAACAACAGACCAGAATCTGTTTATTTTATCAAAAGAGGTATGTCTTGTATTCCTGAAGTTTAGGGAAAACTGAAAGGTGCTTTAATTCCTTAGGAATAAAACACCATTTCTCTTGCCCCAAGACCTATTTCTTTCAAACACAGAAACACAAATTATGCCAGTGTTCCAGGTGCTCAAAAATAGCCTGAAGCTTAAAAAAAAACCAAACAAAAAACCCCAACTTATTAGTAATTGGAGGTCTTTCAGTGCATTTTGAACCAGGTCTGTAAGGATGAGAATCCAATGTTTAGTGGCTAAACACTGAAGTAAGTTTTATCTGATGGTAAAGCTATTTTAGTCTCAAATTAATTAGAGAAGGGAAGGCTTTTATCTTGCTAGTTCATAACTATGTGTGGAAATTTCCATCTCTACTTCTGATCTCCTATTTTAAAGTAATTTCCTTATCTTACATGAATGCTGTACTGCCCCCATAAGAATGTGGTTATTGATTTCCTGTGTGTGACATGAATATAACATTTTCATACCTGATTGAGCTGGTGGTTGGGTGTTTTGGGAGGGTTGATTTGTTCGTTTTTTTTTTTTAAACCAACGAAACAAACATGTGTCTTAGATGGGAACATGCAGCAGTACGTGTACAGACAAGAACCAGCCAAGAAGTGTCAAAGAAGAGCCAGGGTCACCATCAGATACCCAGCCTTTGTCCCCAGAGTCGTCATCCGGCGACGCTTCCAGCGTGCTGTGCAAATGCCGACCGTCATCCGCACCGTCAGGATCAATCCCCACCCCTCTGGTAATGTGGGCACTAAGGTTCTCTTACACAGATGCTTTCACCTCTGTAGCTTCTGACACAACATTGTGTTTGGAAGGTTTTGATGGCTGTAGTGTGACACAGCCCTGTGACAGCTGCAGCAGCGCCGCAGCTCCTCACGGAGGGTTCCTTTTGCTTGCAGGAGTTCTGCGCAAGGAAATCCAAATGACGACGTACTGGAGAGGGCTCCCCAAAGTTATCCACTCAACTCTCTCTGTGCCCAACCAGAACAAGCCCGATGGCTACGATTACTATGCCTTCTCCTACAGTAAGTAAAGCTAAATCATATCACTATGGATCTCAAAAGAAGCTCCTGTTATCACTTGTGGTACTACTTTCAGCACTACTAGAAAGTCCTGATAATTAAAACGTTGCCCATAATCAAGAGATGTTTCTATTAAAAATCAGTAGTTACAGGACAATGCGCAGCAATGAAATAGAGAGATTAAAGCAGCCAACTGGGGAATGAATTGCCAAGGCATTCAGCCTTGTAAAGTGACAAAAGGATTATGTTAATGGTAGAAGTGTTTGGATCACTACACAGGAAGTTTTTCAATAGCTTTTATGGAACTACGTTTTTGACAAAACACAAAAAGGAGAGAGATGAACCACTTGACTTAGCTCAAAAGAATTATTTATGGTGCTAGAGTAGGTAGACTCATTTTCCTAGCCAGGATCCCATACAAGCATTCCTCAGAATTTTCTGCATTTAAAAAAAACCCCAAAACCTCTAAGAACAAGCCATACCCAAATACAGGTCATTAAAGATCCAATTCCTCACCTTGGAGGAATCAGCCTAAGAGGCCCATTCACACTCAGGGACCATGAACTTGCCACTTCTGTAGTGAGTGCAGGATTGTTGTGGATGTAGTTTGATTTCCAAATTCTTAAGACTATTTCTGTGTTCTAGCAATACAAGAACATTCTTTCCTGCTCTTGGGACAGATTTAATTATTAGCAGTGCTATAAAACTTACTGCAACCAATTACACCTGAAAAATAAAGCTGAGGACAGAAATTTATTATTGGAGCCTCTCAGCTCCCTGTCTGCACGTGGAATGGAAAATCTGTTATTCAGGCCTAAGTGACATTAAAATGCAGGCTTGAATTTGTGAGTTCTTCCCATGTATTAAATGGTTTCTGGAATTTAATCCTGACCTCTCCTCCTTTCAGATCGGTACTACAGTTTGGATATTGGCAAAAGAATAGCACGACCTGTTACTGCTCTCACAGGAAAGACTGTATCCAAAGACTGGTACAACTGTCCCAGCAAGTGATGTGCAGCAGAGGAGTTTAAAACAAGATGCCATTTGAATGCCAATGTTTTTTCTAATTTTATTAATAAAAGACATTGAAATGTGTGCACACAACTCTAAGTATGAAATGCTGCTTCAAGCTCTGGCTTCATTACACTAAGCAACCACAGGCAAACTGGCACTTTGTATACACAGCTGAAAGTACTTTACATTTGATTTAACTAATGTTTCCTCTGTTCAGGCCTCCTCTGCCTCCCATGGCATGAGTTACACCTGTGCAGGGAAAGAAAACAAGGGCATTAGTATAAATCCTTCTCACCCTTTTAATCAACCATTGCACAAGTGATACTTCATCCTTCCCTAAGGAATTCAGGGCAATTCCTTTCTGAAACAGTTCAAGTCCCACTCTCGCCCCCTAAGCCTGGTGACACGTGTACATGTCACCTGTGTCATGCAAAAGGCTGGGGGTGGCTTCTGATCCTGAGCCAAACCAGTATCACTGATGAGCTGAAATCAGTTAGTCCCTCCTTTTTGTTATTAAAAAAATGGTGACAGATGGAAAAAAAATCTTTCCTCGTCCCACCTCCTTATTTTTTTCCCCTTAAATTACCAGCTAATCTGTATTTCAATGCTAATATTGAGTCTTCTACAATGTTAAAATAATGCAAAACAGAATAAAATCCATCTAAGGCTTTTTCTTAATACAGTAATTGCAAAAATAATTTCTTGTAATGGTTTAAACTCTATTGCACTAACAATATCTGTCATACTTCCAATAAAGCTTTTTTTTTTTCAGTGAGTACACACTGATATAACTGGAACCCTTAATGTACCAAATGGAAATTCCTCTAATGCTAAAGCCAGAAGTTTCTAAACTGCTGCCCTAACAGTTTTGAAACCTTCCTTTAAAACCTTAAAGATCTAATGCCCTCTACTTTCTCTCTACTGATAAGAGCCAGGTTCCACTGCAGAAGGAAGTTTGCCTGTGTGAAACCTGCTCAGCCTAACACACTAAACCCAAACCAGAGCTCTTAGGGTCGCACGCCTGTCACCTGCACTGGCTGCCGTGTCGCTGCCTGTCTGCCAGCAATGCCAGCCTGTCCAGCTTCACACGTGGTGCCCCCAGGAGGACAGGGCTAGAGCCGTGTTTGCAGCAGGCTGGCTGGAAGCACTTACCCCTCTGCCTGTTGAACTGCCGGCCACGCACGCCCGTCCTCAGCGTCGGGGGCTGCAGCCGGACACGGCGCAGGGACTTGGGCTGAGTGCTGCTCGTGTCTGTGGGGAGAGGCAGTGCAGAAAGGGTGGCTGTGCCTGCCAGGTTCTCACTGCTCATCTTTATGTTTTGATACGTGTTGTGCTTTCTTTACTTTAGAATGATGAAGGTGCCTCCTTATTTCATTGACCTCTCCTCTGATACAAATAAAAGCTTCAAAACAAATAAGTCTGGGACTTCTTTTGCTATCTATACAAGGTTATTTGATAACTCAATAGAGATTAACTTATTGTTGTTTCACAATTTAATTTAAAATATTTTTAAAGTTGACATCAAATATGCCACTGGATAAATCACCAAAGCATCAGTAACGTTTGCTCCTTGAATATTCTTACTTGGCCTACTCCAGGTACTGCGGTCCAAAGAAAAATGGTTTGCCAAAGTACCGAAGAAATTATATAAGCACCAAAATATGATCCTGCTCTAAGAAGATCTGAAGAGACCTTAGAGCCCCTTCCAGTGACTAAAGAGGCTCCAGTAGAGCTGGAGAGTGACTTGGGACAAGGGCCTGGAGGGACAGGACAAGGGGGAATGGCTTCCCACTGCCAGAGCGCAGGGTCAGATGGGATATTGGGAAAGAATTGTTCTCTGGGCGGATGAGGAGGCCCTGGCACTCCAGGGTGCTCAGAGACTGACTACCAGCCATGATGCTGGACAAAGGAATTCCCACTCTTAATGAAAAGGTACCTGTACCTGCAGATGAACTCGAAGGAGGATCCTGACTAGTTGAAGGAAGATCTGACTCATCAGATGCTTGAACAGATTCTTCTTCTTGCTGGCTATCGATTTCTAGACCTGCTTCTGAAGTAATACTAGAAAGGAAGGAGGGGGAGGAGAACCATGTAAGTGTATTTGCATAGTTTCAAAAAGGTCCAGAAAAAGTCCCCTGTCTTGGTATACAAAGATTCAGTGAAAATCAAAAGTAAAATACAGCATAAAATGATAAACTGTCCCCTTTTATATCTTTACTTCATCATAATACAAAACATAGCAATTACTATAAATACTAAAAGTTGCATTTGTAAAGCAAAAGACAAAATTACTTGTCTACAAAATTCAGTAAGGACTGCTTATTCCAGCCCTGTGCTTCATCTTTTGCACATGCACTGTCTTAACTGGGTGACTCAGTCATGTGTGTGCCTTGCAGGAGGATGAATTTTTTCTGTTTTACACAGGAATGCCTTAGTCTTTATTCTACAAATGGATGCTTCAACCTGTGCCTTTACCATCGGTATTTGACTAATGTAGAGTAGTCAAAAAATACAAATTTTTCTTTTTTTTTTGGTGACTTTTATATTAACTTTGTTAAAGCACAAGGAGAAGATCAGCAGAAAAGCATTGGTTCTGGATGGAGTCAGATTGTCCTGCTTCACAGCTTTATAAAACGCTGTCTGAGGCGCCCCTGAGTGACAGTGAGCCTGTCAGGAGTGCTAGTGAACTAAAGCAGCGGTACTTTACCCTTCAGACTCTGCCTCTGCGAAGACCTCGTCGGCGTCGTCGCCGGCGCCGGGCTCGGTGGTGGTGGACAGGCTGCCGGTGGAGGTGGTGACCATGGGCACGGACTGGGACGCGTGCTCCGAGGCGTCGGCTGAGGCACTCTCCGTGAACACCGTCACTGGGGAGCACACACAGCCTCAGGCCCTGCCCACAGAGCCCTGGGACAGCGCAGGCAGCTCGGGGACGGGCTGCCCAGTGCTCCTGAGGAGCAGCAGCGCTGCACCAACCACGGGGAATCATTCCCCGCTTCGCTCTGCAAACCTCTGCCACTTACCCGGTGCTGCCACTTGTAACGGTGTTGTGGGGACACTACGACCCCCTGATTCCTCCTCGTGGGCAAGGAACAGTGGGGTTTCATACATCCCTAAACCTGCAACACAGAGTTTCAGTGACAATCCATCCAAACAAGCCGCTAAAAAAAGGATTAACCAATGTCTTCCCTCTGAACACTTGATAAAATCCAGTCACTTGTATTTAAGCAGATTTTTGTTATTTTCTTTTGACTTACTGTCAGAGCTGAACATAATTTATTGGAAGGTAAAACCTTGATGAAAATATTACTGCTTGTTTTTTTAACTTTCATCCTTGCCTTATGCCATTATTTTGCTGTGAGTTTTCTTCAGAGAACAGCCTGTGTTCCATGCCAACAGGAATGCCGGGGAAAGGGACAGATTCAGACCAACAACAAACACAACAGCCTGGACATCTCTGAGCAGATAAGGATATAGCCCAAAGATTTCCTTCCATTTGCTGTTTTCCCCTATTGCTTCACTAGAGGGAAGCTACAACCAATTGTAAAACTGAAGTTAAAAACCATTCCTTCAAATATTTCATTCAATTTCAAAATCCTAACACAACTAGGAATGTAGCAGCTTGAAGATAACACCTTCTCACTTTCTGTGATTCCCTCTCTGTTGACAATTATTTAAGAGTTGCAGGTTTCCAAACTTCAACAATTTCCTGAAGCAGAACTGTGTTTTGTTGACTGAATTCTTTCTTTTTCACTCAAAGACCCATGGCAAAGAGAGCCCAGAACTGCTTTACCTCCTTGTGATGCCAGCTGCCCAAGATCAGAGTGACTGGAGCTGGTTTGTGGCATATCTTCAGGGGGCCCAAATCTGAACCGAGGAACTCCAGCTACCTGGGGGGAACTGGCAAAACACAGACTTAAGGAATTATGCAACTTCCCCAAAGATCGGAGCAGAGGGGAAGAACTTTCTGACCAAGAGAACAAGTTATGCCTGAGACAAAATGAGCTAATACTGACCACAGGAATCAGCTGAGCTACTGCTAAATAAACAGCATTTAGCTTCTCAAATTATTAGGAATGCATTCAAAATTAGTACAACAGTCATCAAGAGAATATTTACTTACCCTATGAGTCTATGAACTCTCACAATTTTAACTGGATTGCTGGACATGTCCAGAACATCCCAAAAGTAAAAGTCAAAATAACTTTTCCTACTTTCTTTGGCAATATTAACAGGGAGGGAGGAAGAAGAAGGAAGGAAATTGAATAGAACTTTTTTTGTTTGTTAAATCTCTTCTTAAATCACCAGGTAACGATACACTGGAGAATAATCACTTCCTAATTTACCAATCAGTTATATGACACACAATTCCAACAATAACTACTTATCTGCACATGCAGTTATCTATCCTACTAACTAGCATGTTACTCCAATCATAAGTTCATATAATTTAAATTTATTATCTTTTCACTGAAAAACAGAAAGAAATAGAATAAAGAATTGAGAAAAGCTTTTTTTTTTTCCCCTTTTTCTTTTCCACATCTACTTACTGAATGGCTTCTGCAAATCCATCTGTACGATGTGGAACTACAAGAGTTGGTGTGCTTGGAACTGTTCTGTCCTCATCATCAAAGAAGTGCTGCTGCTGGAAAAAAAGAGACTGATATGAGAGCCTACAATGTATTTCCAGTTTTTACCAGCTGAGTTAAAGGTTGATTTTTCCACATAGTCCAGCAAAACTAAGACAAGATTTAGCTCTAACAAAATTCTTGTTTTATTTCAGACATCTCAAATTGATGCCTTTGATCTCACAGGACGTACTTTAGTCTGAGTCTCTCTTTTCTCTTGCTGAACCTGCATTTGTTCTGCCAAATACAGCTAAATAAAGGGTTCAAAATTAGCTGATGGAGACAGCATAAATTAGCCTTGCTCCTTTAGGATGAGGCTGAACTTAGTATTATTTTTTCCAGCAACACAGCCACTTTGGCTTGAAAACCATGTAAATAGAATCATCTTAGACAAAACCAATTGAACCTCTTTTGAAGCTTTTGTTTCCTGGGAGTTTTCTAGTCTTTGCCTTCTATTAATACAGGAATTAACAGGAGTAGGATATTTTCTGCAAGACTACAGAAACCATCCCCCCCACCCCTGGCCCCCAAAGTCAGCAGCCAGGCTTCTTTAAAAACCAAAATAAACCCCAAGAGGTAGGGATATTCCCTCAAAGCACATCTATAATAGTAGATTTTGATACACTCACCATTCCACCTATCCCAGGGGTCAGCTGAAGTCCTCGCCCCACTGACTGTCTTCGAGTCATCTGGATTCTCTTTACGGGAAAGAAAAGAGGGAAGTCGTGTGAATGTGGTCCTGGAATTCTAACAACATACAAGTGTTCAGTCACAGCCAAGGATAGCAGCTAAATGAGTAAGTATAGCAATCACGGAATCACAGAATGTCCTGAGTTGGAAGGGACGCACAAGGATCATTAAGTTCAACCCCTGCATGAAGGACAGGCCCAAGAAACCCAGGAAGACCCTGAGAACATTTGTCCAAACACTCGTGGAGCTCTGGCAGCCTTGGGGCAAGCCCATTCCCTGGGGACAATGTGTATATTCTGGGCAAGTGACAGTAATATTTTACTCAAGTCTCTACTGAATACAGAAAACTTGCACACAGAAATATTCTGATACCAAGTCTCAGCACAAGTTAATGGTAAAGGATCATTTCAGTCAGGATATTTTTGAAGAATTCCTGTTGTGATGTTTTAATTTACAACATCTACTGGTCTTCAACAAAGCATAATCATGGGTCAGGCACTGACTGTGAAAGGTTTACCTTGGAAAATAAATGGCAACATTCCTTTGCCCCGTCTACACTGGGGCAGGGACTCATAAAAACCCTCCCAATGTGAGCTACAATCTGGCCAAGAAAAGCTTTTTGAGTGGAAATATCATCAGCCACTGACTGACCTAGCACTGATATAATATAATAAAGATTCCAAGAAAAAAAGCAGTAAGGCACTGGGGATGGATTTGTACGTTCCCTGTCCAGCCATCATCTGCAGGATGACACACACTAAATCGCTTTGCTCAGCTACCCATTTCTACGATGCTGAACATCTGGCAACATTTTTCCCAGCGGTTTTTATTTATAAGAAATCATACAGCAATTTTTTTTCAGTCTCCTGAGGTGCTGGAGCTGGTTTGTACCTGCACTGGGGGCCCCAGCTCCTGGGGAGGGGCGTGGATGGTGAGCCGTGGGGGCAGAGGGTGCGGTGGCCTCCGCGGGGACTGCGGGGGCCGCGGGCCCTGGCGCTCGGATGCCGACGACGGCTGCTGCTCCCTCAGGCTCTCGTGGGGAAACGTGGACTCTGCTGCACTTGTGCTTCCCTCTCCTACAACACAAATACACAGGGGGAAAACCCTAGGAACCAAGTCGAAAACACGAAGGCAAATCTTCCAATTCTGCCGTGCATTAACACACTTTTCCCTTGCAAGCCTGGTGAGAGCCCCGTATTGTTATTTAAAATCACTTAAAGAGGACTAGTTCCAGGTACAACACCAGCACTGAAACAAAATATTAATTATTCAGGTGCTGATTTGGAGACAGATTAATCCACTGAGCCATTAAGTTTCCACAGCAACCAGAGCTTGCAGGATTTTCAAAGGGATTTAGAATAAATCCAGAAAGAATCCATTTCAAAAGAATCCACACTACACGTTGAAATGGCCTTTAGTATTTCACTTATATTTTTACTTTTAAGTGCAGATTTTAATACATGGAAAATAGCTTCTACATTTCCCTCTCCCTACATACACAGACTGTGAAGAAACATGGAATAACTGTACCACTGTTTTGGGAATCTGCTGCCCTCTGGTTGCTTTCAGCTCCTCCCATGCTCTCTTCAGTCTCTGTTCCAGGATCTGTACCATCGGCACCCTAAAATCCCACATAAAGAGAGCATGATTAAACAAATTATAGGTTGTAAAGAGAATACAAGAGCAGTATAAAAGCATTCAGAAAGCAAACGAACTCAAATATTTGACAATCTTAAAAGATTTCTGTATCTACAACATTAAAATATTGAACTGTATGAGATTTCAGAAGTTTTGAGTATCTGTGCATACACATACCTAAACAATGTAGCCACTGTGATTTAGTAACAACAGACAGTGAAATATCCAGCTCTTCAAAAGCCTCACCAGCTTTGCAACTACAGCATTTGCTGCTGGCTCCTGTACACTGTATTCACATTCAGCCCTCTTAAACATTTCAAGTTGATTTTTCTTGTGAAAACACCAGTTATAAGAAATCACCATCACCCAGCATCAGTCTCAACTTTTGGGGATGAATTCATACCAAGATTTTCTCTTCCAAGCATTCACATCTGTGCATTCAAGCTATGATTATGTTGCAAGAAATTTAATAGGCTATGAAAGAAAGGTACAAATCTCACCTCAGCATCATCTGCTTCATATCCATCATTGCCATCAGCACTACCAGTTCCCTCATTGCTGTCATCACCTTCATCTCCCATTCCTGTGTCTTCATCATCATCCTCATCCTCCTCTTCCTCATCATCATAATCCTGTGATGAGACAATAAGAGCCTTAGGGAAATGCAGAAAAAGGAGTGGAATAGGCTGGATGTGGTGCACAGATCAACACCCACCCAGATACTCCCTCTCTCCCTCTTCAACAGGACAAGGGTAGGAAAGAAGAGGAAAAAGAGGAAAAGCCTGAGGATTCAGATAAAGGAAAGTAAAAGAAAAACTCAAGGTGAATTAGCAGGTAGCTTTAAAACACTACAAGTTCAGGCAACATAAATACAGACCACTTACTTAGTCAAAAATATTTTGATTAAATTAGTGCTCCTTGGCGAGTTTTACATATGATGAAAGACAAAATCATAAAGGAATTCCATGATATACATACTTCTTGCTCCCCTTCATTTTCTTCATCATCGTCATCTTCATCATCACTATCAATTACAATCACATCATCTCTCTTGGACTGGCCATCCTGAGATGAACAAGTGTTTTGTTGGTCTGACTGAAGGGATCCAAGATCTATTGGGATAGACTGGGAAGTCTCCTCGCCATCCTCCATGGGCGCGTACTCCCCCTGTGTCACACCCTGCCAAAGACCAAAGGCAATCACCAGAACAAACCAAATTCACTGCACCATATACAACAGCAAGAGAACCAGACTGATGCTTCGAGGACACTTACTGCTGCTCCTTAAAAACTGACCAGACAGTGACAAAGAGAATGTGAGAGGTGACTGAACAGTTCAAGTCTAAACTTTAGAACATTTTAAAGTGGCTTCCATGGGAAACCTGCACGATTCCATTTGAGATTTCACTTCGAAATTTACTGAGAGTTTTGGGGGCAGATGGTTATTTCTGCTGAAGATTTTTGCTCTTCAAATATGCTTACTTCTCCAATGGAATCCTGTGAGTCTTGATTGTAGGTTTGTGCCTCCACCTCTCCATCAGTGCTCTCTTCTGCTGTCACTTCCTCCTGGAAGGACAAACATTTTGCTCATTTAAAACATATAATTAGCCCTAAACATGTCTGAGGTGTTTTTGTTTTTTTCACTTCATTAATAAAAATTATCTTTTCCCACAAAAATTATGGGCAACATTTTCTCCTGCTTCCTTAGCAATGCTTTTATCAAAAATCTCACTTCCCTGCCCTGGAGAAATACATCTTCCCCAGCCCACTGGACCTCAGCATAACTCAATCTTTTCAGGACGAAAACCAAATCAACAAAGTTTCCCATTCTAAGTCCAGAGTCTCAGATCCTTAAGTGATAATGTTCTTATGCAATCCTGCCCTTTTTCTCTTATGAACAGCCCTCTGGCACAGAGTTAATAAAAGCCAAAGCCATCTTTAACACTGTAAGGTTCTGTCTCAATTTCATTCCTTTTTCACAGCACATCCCAAATCCCTCACACCAACATTCACATGCATCTTCTGTAGGGTTTTCTAGCAACTCATCTTTGCTTCCCATCTCCTAAATACTCTGTATTTTTGTCCAGAGTTACTGTAGAGACCTTCTGAACCACACTGAAAGAAGTCTGAACTTCTTCCTCTTCAGTTCTAGGATACAGTCCTCTCTCTTCCATCCTACAGGCTAAGATTTACATCATTCATTCTAACTGGTTTAACCTCTGCCTTTTTAGATACCCAAATATAATTGTTTCCTCCCCAACAGATTAGGAAGTCAATTAAGAATTCACTGATTTACTCTGAAGTAACACATTTTTTCTTCCCACTCAAATCCTAAAAAGGGACTGATTAAGTAGTAGCACTTTATGTTTGTGCAAACCTCAGGCCCAACTCTCTGCATGATTCTCAGTTTCTTTGAAGTAGGTGCATCCACTGTTTCCTCAGAGATCTGGTCTGAGTTCTCCACAGTGTTGTCCTCCTCTTCCTCTCGGGAGCGTTTAGACAGTGAGGAACTGGGCGTAGCTGAAACTTCAAAGACCTCTCAGTTATTTTCAGAACAATACATGTACAAACCAGTAATCAAAAGCTTTGGTATCTTCCTCTGAAGATCACCTCCATTTCTGCACTGAATCACAACAAACAATCAGAACTGCACTGAGCTGTGCAATTTTCCTAGGCCCGAAAAACATCAACCCCATTAGTTACAAGTCTTAAGCTCTCAGGCCTTTATTCACAACTTGACTGACCCTAAGTATAAGCCTCAGGGCACAACCCAAATATTTCTTCCAACATCTCTGCTTTGGACAAGTACACCCAAAACTTTTAAGAGAGTATCAGCAGGAAAAAGAGAACCCCAATAGTTTGCAGAAATGGTTTTTTGGGGAACAAATGTTCTATTTACACTGTGTAGGACAACCAGATGTGCAACAGTGTATTACAGTGAGTAGCTTTAGAGTACTTCCTATATTTTAAATTCAAGTTTAAGCAGCTTACTCAGGGCTCCTAAAATTAACCTTGCTCATAGTGCCATGGAAACAGAGCCAGCAAGGTTTAATGCATTAAATTCCAAAGCTGCTCTGAAAAAAATTTTATTTTCTTTCTACTTTAAGGAAAGCAGTTGCCAACAGCATTTCAGAGGCACCATTTCTGACAGCTCAAGAAAGAAACATAACATCAGAAGTTCTTAAAAAGTACAGTAAACTAAGGGAGGGGAAAAAGGCCCAAACTGAAGTGAGGCCTGGTTGGCCAAGGGTCTAACTGTAGCCACTTACAAGGAACCACTGAGCAAGGCAGGCCTACAAAATGACACCAACCTGTGCCAAACACGGCTGTGGAGGTGGAGGGCCTCTCTATCTGGGAGCTCTGCACCACCTCCACGATGGCAGGGGCCGGCTCCTGAGCTGCAGGCTCAATCTGAGCGTGGCTCTGCTGGGTGGGCTGCACGAAGGCAGTGGCCTGTGTCTGCTGCTGCACAGTCAGGATGGGCTGGGGCAGGGATGTCTGCACGTTGGGGCTGGTGGAGCGCACGGAGCCACTGGCGCTCCCGAACACTGGGACGTGCTCCACGGGTCCTTCCGACTGCATGGCTGGAAGGCAAACAGTGGCACAGTCAGGGTCTTCATTCATCCAGCACAGCTCACACTCTCCCTCTCAGGATGCCCTGAGCATGCACATTCAGCGTTTTGCAGATGAATTAATGCTATGCACATCTCTGGCTGAGGAACCGTGAACTTCGCTGCAAGTAGAATGGTCACGGAAGTGCGACACTCCGAGAGATGCAGGGACAATGACACTGCCTGAGGCCCTTCCAACTGACTGCCACCAACGTTTCAAGGCAAAGGTAGCACTACTGGGTACTGAGGATCCTTACACTACACTGAAAAGCTCACCTTCCTGAGTCTCCACCTGTGTTGTTGGCATAACTGTGGCTGTGGGCGTAGTGGTGGGATTGGTGACTGTGGCAGGAGTCACCATTGGACGGATGCTGGCTCTTGGAGTAGACTTATTCCCAGCTATTGCAGCAGCAGTCACTTTACTGGGAGTTGATACAACAGGAGTTGGTTTAATGTTTGCTGTTGGAGGATCTGAAGTGCTGGCACTGAAAAACAGAAGATTGGTTTCATCATGGTACAGAAAGCAGATTTTAAAAATAACAAATATATTCTCATAGCCAGAAGCACTATTTTTTTAAAGCTTTTAAATTTAAAAGCCTGACAAACACCTAAGGAATTCCAAACTTTTATAGTTGAAAGGAGAGAGACACACCATCAATAGCATTTTATCCAGCTTGGAGAACTGAACTGTTTTCTTCCAAGGTAATCAAGTGGGAATCTAGTAACAGATCAAAATGTTCGTACTGTTGACAGTGCTGGGACTTCATTACAGTGAGTAACACATCTTACATCAAAACTGATTCACTCAATGCACAGCAATGTCATCTCTTGGCTGAGAGAAGGGGCAGCCAAATTTTAGGAGACATTATTGGAAGTCTTGCTGCCTAAAGGGCGCATTCACAGCAGCTGAGAGGGAGTTTGTAACCCCAGCTCAGTAGTACAGCAATATTTCCCATTTTAGAGCTTAGGCAAATGACTATCCTGTCATTTGCCTTATCTGTCCTTAGAGTTATCTGTTCAGTCCATTTCTCATTCTTGCACAAGGAAGATCCTTCCCAAAACCAAAAGGGTTAAAGTTAACAATCAAAATTATACAACTTCAAAACCCCTGAAGTCTGAAAACATTTAAAAAAAATCTTCCATGTTTCCCAGACACCATGTTCCTTGCGGTTAATGTGCCAGTTTACAGCTTAAAAGCCCTACTGATTAGACACAGCTGAGAAAACAGGAGGAATGTATTATCAGTCAGTATCTTTGCAGTTGTTTAAGAAAAATTATGAAAAGCCAGAGGTTTGCTAAAAAGAAGAGCAACTACACCAAGAAGTGATAAACCCAAGAAGTATCAACCACAGAAACTCTGCAAACCCCTTGAACTCACATTCCTCTTTCACCTGAAGCTGGAGTAGACTTGAGTGAGATTTGCCTCTGCTGTTCTGGGACCTATTAGATAAAAAACAGAAATATCATGCCATGTACACATGAAACAGAGCAGGCAACATGGAAAACACTTCAGCACTATGCTAACAAGTCTGTGAGAGAAATGCTTGTTAGGTATTTACCTGGCCAGACTCTGTAATTATGGAGAATTCTCCAAACCAAATCTTACCAGCCGTACCAAGGCTGGAAAATAAACTGATAACTGCTCAGGTATTTTCTGAAGCTTCGAGACATGAACCAATTATACTGAACATATGAGTAAAATACAAAAAATAGAGGGCAGAATGTGAACAACTCTTTGGCTGATTCACAGTGAATGGCAGAACTGCCTGGTCGTTGGCACTGTGAATTCTGATTAGGGCAGGAAATTCAAATTAAGTTCTGAACCCTTACTGAAGCCAACCCGTGTATTTCCAAGAGCAGGGCATAGTGGCATGTGAGTCCAGGCTGGGCAGTGGTGGCCTGGCTGCTGTGCCAGGGCCGCCTGGCAGGACTGTGTACATTCTGTACCTTGTTTGTGGACTCTGGGGGCTCATCCCGCTGCTCGTGGTGCCGCTCCTGCTGCTCCCGGAGCTCCCTCTCCAGGCGGCAGATCCGCCCCTCGTACTGGGACTTCAGCGCGCTCATCCGCACCTCCAGCTCCGTCTTCTGCTCCTCCAGGGAGCTGCTCTTCTGCTTCCACTCCTCATTTTCCTTTGTGAGCTGCTCTTTTGTACCTGGTGGAACAGGAAAGGGTCCAACCTTGCTGAATCTGCACACTGAACACCTGGGTGTTGTACCAGGTCACTGAAGTATTCTGAAATCCTAAAAATGTTAAGCCATAAAAGGAAATCTGGGAGGCAAAAGGACCATTTTTTCTTTTTAAGTGGAATTAAATAAAAAGAAACTAAAGATAGAAAAATATGTAATAAATATCGATAAATAAAAACTCAAAGAAGTAGGCCCAAAAGAACAAGATGTTTTCAGCAAGCTCTTACACCATCATTCCTCTCAGTGACATTTAAAACCAGAGGACATAATGTGTTTTGCACCTGTACATTTAGGGAAGGAGAGAATTACCCAAGCTGTTAGTAGGGCAAATCTACTCTAATCAAGAGAATGATCAAAAATGGGGGTTATGTTGGCTGGCCAAAAGTAAGCAAACCTTTTTCTATGTCCAGTGTGCAGTTACTTATGTACTTGTATCATCCCCTGGAGGAATTAAATTTTAAACTTTAGAACAATCCCTGTAGCATTCATTCTAGAAAACACTTTTCAGTAAAATATGAAGCAGGCCATATTTTTCAAGCATCCTGTCTAAAGGCTTTTCCATAGAAATGATCAGAAATCTCTAAGGACAGAAAAAACTAATTACAATACCAGCTAACTGTGCAATTTTCTGCTTGGCTGCAAGCAGGGTCTTCCTTGTTTTCTCTTCCTTCTCAGTGATCTGTTGCCTGAGCTGTTCTTCCTGTGTAGTCTTCTCTTGTAGATCTTGATGGAAGCGGGCCAGTTCTGCCTGTAGCTGCATTATCTGCTCCTGGAGATTTCTAACTTCAGTTTCCTTTTCTGTTATTGTCTAGGGAGAAAGATTGTTCAACCAACCACTTTGGCAAATATAAGGCCCAAGTTCCAAGGAGCTGATATTAGCTGGCCACTTGATTAAGGTTAAAAGGCTTCTTATCAACAACAGGAGTTCAGTCCTCTCTGAATGCAAGAGCTGGAGAACAGCATTCTCCTTCCCACTTGTTCCAGGAAATAATGTGACACTCACTAGACACAGGATTTACAACAAGCTTAAGACCCCTCTTTCCCAAGAAAGCAGAGGCACAATTGGTCACTTCCCATATTTCTGTGACACACATTCAAACACCCTCCCATTCTTCACCATCACACACTTAGGACTGCAGTGGCGAACAGTACTCTGAAATTACTCACTGTTCTTACCTTTTGTAAGCTTTCAACCTGAGTCTCCAAATTCTTTGTCTTCACTTCAGCTTGACTGAGAGTGTCTTTTAGCTCTTGTACTTCCTGGGCAGAAACTTGGTCTTCTTGTGGTTCTGCCAAAGGCAGAGTTGACGCTTCAGCAACCATCTGAAAGGCATCAAGTGGTACAAGGCTGAAGGGGACTATCTGATCACAAGGTCATTACTTTCACAAGATGCTTTTATGAGCCAAGTGATTGGTTTAAAAGTTCTGGGCAAGCCCCAGGAGCGCTAAGGAATACTCCATTTCAGTTCTATCTACCTTATCATGCTGTGCTTTCAGCTCCTCATACTGAGTCTTGTACCTGCGACCAATTTTCTTGACCTGTGTTATAGTTTTCACTTTTTCCTGTATGTCAGCCACTTTAGCATCCAGTTCTTTCTGCAAAGTGTCCTTTTCTGTTCTGATTTTAGTTACTTCATCCTTCAGGCTCTGAACAAGATTCTGGCTTGTAGTCAAGGATGCATTAGTTCTAAATGACAAGAGATCAGAGAGAGATGCAAATGAAATGCTTGAAAACACATACATTTCAATATTCCTTATTTATGTAACACCACAGGCATTATCTGTAGTGGATTATGTTTTCTAGGATTTTGCAATACCGAATAGAATTTTTTCTACAACATATTACTTTGGAATAATTCCAGCTAATAGACAGCTTGGAAAACAACTCTCACTTCACCTTACCTGCTTGTTATCAAGTCACAGAAAGAATACCAAAAGTTTCACAGTTACATGGAGACACTTAAGAAATTACACTTCAATTATATAAAAAATACACAGCAGTTATAGATACAGCTATAATCAGAACATTTTGCTTTGCACAAAACTTTTTACAAATTGTCCAATACCACACCTGGCAACTTCTGCTTTAAGCCTGCCAGTTTCTTCACTCATCTGTTGGACACGTTTGGCATTTGCCTCCCTCTCAGAGAGCAGCTTTCGATACTCTTCGACATCAGTGTCCTTCTGCTGGCTCAGTAGGTGCTGAAAAGGGGGAAGAAAACAGGGACATTTTTGTAAAATAATTACACAGTTATAGCCAAAATATCTCTTCGAATTAGAGACACTGCTTTTGCATCTTGATATGAAATACCCAACTCTGAAGCTGCGTGAACAATGCTTTATAGTTCTAACATATTTCTTAGTTTTTTATTCTTCTTAAGAAAATTTAGCACTCCTTTTAGTTATTTGACTGGTGGGCCTTTTTTCCACATTATGTTCTTTGAAAGGAGGCATTTCCCCACCTGAGTCCGGGCTTTCCAGCGTTTAACATCCTCTTCCAAGAGCTTTTTCTCTGCCTGTAGCATCCCACTCTTCTCACTGAGCTCAGCATTCGACTCTTGCAGGGGCAGGATGTCTGCCTCGAGCTTGCGTACCTGAGAAAGCACAGTAAGGGGTTACGCTCAGCAGCCAGTTGGAGGAAAAGAAAGGGGCAAAGACAACAGCAGAGGATGATCCTACAGAGAAAAAAAAATATTGGTGCGACTTTCCAATCTCAGATGCTCACTCTATACTTTGGTACAGGAAAGATTATTAATGTTAAAATCCAATGCACTGGATTCCACTAAAATAAGCAGTATCTTCCCTTCAAACTCTAAGCTGTGGTCTTCTTGTGCCATTTTTAATTTAATTGCTGATAATATCCTTGTTCCTGGTATACCCCTAGTGAAGAATAAACACTGACTTTCAGGTTCATCTAAATGGAAGAAAACTTCAAGCTTTCCAATGCTGTAGGTGGACGAACGTCTTTCAAAATTCAAAATGGAAAGTTTCCTGATTCGTCTATGACTTCAAGGAATGATTATAATGTAAATAATGTATTTACTGTAATTGGCGATGGTATATCCCAACATTTAACTCATACACTGAATATCTGAAAGGTTTATGTGAAGCTCAGTACTAACCTTTGCTTGTATCTGCTGTAGCTCTTGCTCCAGCCTCTCCTTCTCCTCCCTTAACATCTTGTTGGTTTCTATGAGTATGTTCATGGTCTCAGTTTTCTTCATTAATTCTTCATGTTGTGCAATGGTTTTTGCTGTTACCTGTGGAAAGAGTTAACTCAGGTCATTTGTTTTGCTTGCACGTGCACATATACTCCACGTGGATGTGGTAAAACACCAGCTTAGAAAGCTATCATGGCATTCATGTACATTCAAGACAATGGGAAGCAGGAGATTGGGGAGGGGAAAAAAAAAGATAAATTATCTTTATTTTCTCTAATTATGATATTTTGGAATTGCCACACTCTTTCACAAGACTCAGAACAAGATACTCCATTTGGTTACAAGCAATCCCAGTTAAAAACAAAAACCAAAAACAAAATTCTTTCAAAAATTCATTTTTGGGCACAGGCAAGCCCAGAACAGCCCTGTACTCATTGAAATCATAAGCATTAACCCCAGGCATACCTGCACCTTCTCTCTCTCAGCATTGAGGCTGTCCTGCAGCTCCTGGAGCTCCCTCTCCAGGTGCTCCACTCTCTGGCGGTACCGTAGGCTCTCCACCTGCGCCACCTCGAACCTCGTCTCTGCAATCTCCTTCTCCCGACGGATAAACCTGCAGGGAGGAGTTCAACACCACATCACACCAGGAGAATGCTCTCATGTAGCACAACCACCTCCCACCAGCAAAAATGCACTTGAATTTTTAATATTATCCTTCAAGTACAAAGTAGTACAGAACTACTGAAGTTCAAATCTAATTTATATCCCCCAGGAGAAGGAACCCAGAGTTAAGGTTACCTAAGAATTTCCAAGATTTGTTCCTGGGATTTGCCTTCCTCACTAAGAGAAACATTTGCTGCAGTTGGGATGGCTTCTTTCATGGAAGTCACCATTTTATTGCTCATGCTCTCCAGCTGCTCATGTAATAATCGATTTTGTTTTTCCAGATCCTCACAGCGGGATGCAAGTTTCGAAGCTTCATCCTACAACAAAATCATTCACTGGCTGTGATTTCTGTGGTTGAATTTCTGTTAACTGAAACAACCCACTGAAACAACAAAGCCCATCACACCTTGATCATTCTCTCTCTCTCTTCCCAGGAGGCTTTGGATTCCAAGAGCTCAGACTCTGCTTTCTGAGCAGCCTCCTCCAGCTGCTGCCTCACCGCTGCGTTCTTGGCGACTTGCTCTTTGATAGCCTGTAGTGCCTCCACATCAGCAGCATGAAGCATCAATTCCCGCTCATACTTGTTCTGAGCTTCAGAAGCCATCATTGCCTGCACAAAACCAGAATAAATTACCTCTGCTACCCTTATGTATGTTTGACGCGTACAAAGAGACAAAATCAAGTGACCACAATGCAAAAAGAAAACCGCTGCCCAAAACCTCTGCTATTCTCAAGTACAGGAAACATGGAAATACCCATCTACTACATTTGGAGTTGGATTAAACAGCCAAAAGCTTTTCAACACCCTTGACACCAATTAGCGCTGCTGGAATTCTCATCTGTGGAGAAGTAAATTCCTTTAAAAAAACAGCTGATAAGAAGACAATCTTCTCAGCTGCTGCTAAATATCACTGCCCCAGAGTAATAACAGACAACAATTATCTTTTGGGTTAGAAAAATACTTTCCCCATTGTCTTGTTGGGAGCGTTTTCAGCTCCCTCCTTAGGGTATGGGGGCAGCAATTCATTAAGACCAGTTCATTACATTCCCAAACTAATCTTTTTACATAATGAAACAGACCTTAGAAATCTATTGTGTTCGATAAACAGCTGCTCCCAAAACAGAGAATGCGCTCTCCCAGCACTTTTTCTGCCTCCAGCACTCCCCGAGTAACAAGTTTAGTTTTGAGTTCAACTGAAAGCTAACAGGAATTTTGCTGGCCCTGGCTAAAAAGAGGCAAACAACACAAACATACTTGTTCCTGGCAGTCCCTTCTGGCCTGTTGTTCATTATTCAGAGCTGTGCTGGCTCTCTGAAGAGCTTCCTGAACTTCTGACTGCACAGCTGACAGACTCTTCTTCAGTTCTGAAAGCTGCAGTGACCGGGGAACAACAAAAACAATGTAAGAACAAACCCAGAACTAAGTGGCAAAGTATTTGCAGAGTACTGAACACAGTCATTCATAATGGTGATCATTTTATTACTTATAGATTAAAATTAGCCTTAAAAGAGACAAATACTTTGTATATTTTGACTTATTAATATACGGAGCTCTTTCCCAGTAAAAATATAATCCTTTACTTTCAGTTTGGGCCTGCAGTCATTCTAGTTACAGTAATTTTGTTTCCTTCTGAAACCTCTCCCAAAGGTTGTTATTTATGTTTTCCTGCTCAAAGTTCAGGCAGAGAGTGACAGCTTTAAACACACAATCACTCCACTGAAGTGACACTGTCAATGTACTGCTCATGTCTGGAAACCTCTCACAAGTTCAGGTACCCTGTGTACACTCTAAAAGACCTGGTTCAGGGCACTGCTACACCGTGAGTCCCAAGTGAAGCAGAGGAAGCTTTGTGAAGCCCATTCCTGGGGACTCTTGTGGGGGGGGATGGTGAGTGCATACCTGTTGTTCCATGTTCTCCACAGCTTTACGCTTCTCCTCCTGCAGTTCTTGTTTTTCTTTTTCTGACTCCATCAACTTCTTTTCCAGATGTGCCTGATATTCTGAAGACTCCTTCAGACGAGCTTCAACTGTTGTACGAACTTCCTCTGTCACCTTCATTAAAATCCATCAAGAGATCCATTTTTTTATTCAGTTAAATACATTATTCTGATACAAAATTGGAATTTTATTGACAATTTAAAGAAAGAATAGGTACTCTCAGCATCTAATTTAGAACAGCAACACTGAAGATGTGGAGAATCACAAACAGCGATGAATTTTTGCTCTAAAAGCAATTAAAGTAAATAAATAAGTAATTAACTACTTACTTGCTTTTCCTTATTGAGGGATTCCTCCAGACTAAGAACCATGGCCCTGTACTGCTCCACATTACTAGAACTAGTCTTGAGCCTCTCTCTCAAGTCATTGACTTGTTCCTCAGCTTGTCTCAGCCGACTCACAAGATCATCCACATCTTCATTTGTACCAGGCTGACCTGCAATATTAGAACACATTCATTAACTGAAGTTTAATTTAGTTCTAAACCTACTGTTCTCTTGAAAATGGAAGTAATTTTAGGATAACATGATAAAAACAATTATTTTCACAAAGCTTGCCTAAATAAAACTGTAAGCCCTCACCAAAATAAGGGCTTACAATAAACATCGTTGACTATTTAAAACTATGTAACCTAATACATTTAAGCTCCTTCAAATAAAAATAAAAGGAATCCTTTAAGAAGTTTTGCATTATTTTTCCCTTGTCAAAGACTGTTTGGATAAGAAATTTACATTAACAAATCATGCTGGTTATCACCTATCTGAATATGTGATTGCAGTCACAGAGTGGTTTATTTTTTAGTGTACTGTTGTCCCAATTCTAATTATTATAGACTGTGAATTTCTGCAGATGACAATGCTTAGCATAAAGAGAAATTACCAGTAGAGGAAGATTTTACCTTTCCCTGGAGGCCTTTGTGAGGACTGGGATGTGAGCTGGGCCTCAGTATTGTTCAGCTGCTGTTTCAGCATGGCACTCTCCTTCTGGGCGTTCTTCAGGAGCTCCTTTGTGTTCATGTGGCGGCTGGTCTCTGTCTCCAGCTGCCTCTTTAGGTCCAGGATATGAACCTGCAAGCACAGGGTTCTCAGTTTACAATTATTCCCAAATGGCACAGAGGCCAAGAGTGGTTCAACAAGTCAGGTAAGGAGAAGAACATGCTGCACTCTGGCAGAAGCACCTGGGGCTTTACTTTCCTTCAAACAACTGCAGCCCTTTTACACTCACCTCCTGATTCTTGGAAAGGGAATGTCTTTGTTCCACCTCACTCTCCAGTTTCTTCTTCAGCTGAGATATCTCACGCTCCAGCTTTTCTATCTGATTATTGAGTCTCTGCTTTGTTTCTGTTTCAGATCTCTCGAGTATTCCCTGAGAAAAGAGCACAATGCACTTTGTTTACAACACACCCCAGTAATTTTCTCCTGAATTACTGCAGCACTTGATACAAAGTTGTCACAACACTTCTCCCACCCCAAGAATAATTAAATAATAGGTAGATAGGTAGAAAATGATGAAAAGTAGCACTTACAATATTTGACTTAGCTTTGGAAGGTTTTATTAACCATGTTAATACAATAAATATTACTAGAAGAAAATTCATGCAGTCTAATGCCATGGACTAAAAAAAAACCTCTGGAAGATCTACCAGAGAAACAGAAATCAATCACATGATAAAATGTGCTTCCTTAAATACATTCTAAGTGTCAATATACATTATAACAAATTATATAAATGTATAAAGGTAAATATAACTTAACAGGGAAATCAACTACCACAGCAGGCACTGTTAAATTTTGCCATCATAAAAATTACCAAATCAATTTTTTTTTCTTTCACATTTGGTTCATACGTTTTGCTTCCATTTGATTGTGAAAATCCTTCTCACTAACCCAGAATTCTGAGGACTTTGCCCAGGTAAATAACAGACTATCATAATGTAGGACAGGAATCCCAAACTTGCTGAAACATTTTATATTGTGTCTATTTGTAACCACATACAAATCCACATCAAGACCCAATCACATGGAGCTTTTTATTTGATTTTCACTGGTATTTATTGAAAAGCCTGACAGACAGACCCAACCTGGGCATAAGGGTAGCACCACATACCTGAATTGTCCTCAAATTGGTGAGCAGCAAGTTCTGTCCTCTTTGTTCAACCAGCAGAGAGTCACGTTGCTGAGTCAGGCGCACATCTGACATCTTCAGGATATCCTTCTCTTTTTTCAAGTTTTCTGCTCTTACCTTGAAGACAGCAAATAATAAAAACTTTGTTGTCAGTCCCAAATCCATCCACTATATTTAGTATTAAAATCCACGTGAATTAAGCCAAAAATAGTAAGAACAGAACTACTGGACATTCCTGCTTTCCCTGCACTCTGAAACACCTTGGAATGTTCCTACATTTCCACTCTTCACTTGGGACATTTCAGGATAATCGTAAGGAAAACTCTGGTGCTACCTTGGAATACCCCGCAGCGCCACACACTGTTACTGACCTCTGCCACTGCCAGTTTTTCATTAGCTCCCCTCAGGTCCTGAGTCATGGTGTTAATGATCTGCTCCTGCTTCTGAGTGGTCGCTGTGAGCTTCTGGGTTCTCTCGTGCAGGGAGGTGATTTCCCGGCGATAGCCTTCCACGTTATCCTGCAGCATCTCGTACCTTCCAGGGAACACAGCAAAGCAAGTCTGCCACACTGCACTGTCCCACTCAGCAGGGGCACGCACACCTGTGTGCTTCATGGTTTTATGCTTCAATCTGCACATACATGCCTCACTCAACTACAGCTCCTGCTCTTCATCCCACCTGCATTATTTCCTTTATGTTCTTATACAGGATAGACAGTGTCAATGTTTAAGTGAGCAAACAATATCAAGCAGCCAGAGAACATGTAAGGCAATGATATTATGTAGCTGAATTACCGTTTGGAGGCAAATTCCAGCTGTGTGGATATCTTGGCATTTTGTGACCTCAGGTCTGTGACCTGCTCCTGAAGCTTTTCATTCTGTTCATTCAGAAGCCTGTCGTTCTCTGCCTTCTCTTTTTTATAGTTCTCAAAAACTTCCTGCAACTGCAGCAAAGAACAGACATAAAAGTGCTTACCAAAAGCAAGTAAAAAGAAATAGGGACAGCTTTGTGCAGTATCTACTGAAAAACGTACCTGCTTAAGAGCAGCCTTGGCCTCCACAGTCTCCACGGACTCACTCATGGACACTGGAGCAGGAGTGGCCATGGACTGAGGTAAATTTGGGCGCTTTGGAGTAGATGTAAGACAGATCTCCTCTGGTAACATGCCTGAAGCTAGAGGAAGGTAAATGGGGTTTTAAAGCAACACTTCTGCTTGCCACAGCAGATCACACAGCCCCTGCGCCCGGGTACCTTGCAGAGGAATGATGGCCCCCGTGGTCTGGGTGAGCAGGATGCGGAACATGTCCCGCTGGCGGATGATGGACTCCACGAGCTGCAGCTGGTGCTGCCGCGACTCCCGCAGCTGCTGTAGCTCACTGACAGCCTCATCCAGCTGGCTCTGGAGCTCAGAGATCCTGAAACAACAACAGCTGCCTTCAGCATCACGGACAGGCACATCCAGGTGTGCTGGGCCCCTTCCCACAAGGATGGTGAGGGGCTGGAGTGTGTCCAAGGAAGGGGCTGGAGCATCAGGAGTGGCTGAGGGAGCTGGGAAAGGGGCTCAGCCTGGAGAAACGGAGGCTCAGAGGGGACCTTCTGACTCTGCACAGCTCTCTGACAAGAGGGAGCAGCCAGGGGGAGTGAGGCTCTGCTCCCATGGAACAAGGGACAGGACAAGAGGAAAGAGCCTTCAAGCTGTTCCAGGGGAGGTTCCAGTTGGACATCAAGAATTCTTTCACAGAAGAGGTTGTTAAGCATTGGAAGGAGCTGCCTAGGGAACTGGTGGAATCCCCATCCCTGGAGGTATCCCAAGAAGGCCTGGACGTGGCACTCAGTGCTCCGGGCTGGTGACATGTGGGGCATAGCTTGGACTCGATCCCAGACATGTCTCCCAAACCTAATGATTCTGTGAACGTACGACAGAATCCTACAAAGTTCTGGGAGACAGGCCTTTTGGGCTGCCACTTGCAGATGAAAAGGAAAGCAGGCCTCACTCCTGAACAGCAGAATTCTGTTCAAGTAAGTAGCTTCAAAAATGTTAGTAGCATGAGCAGAGAGTCAGGCTAAGAACCTTTCCCACAGAATTCACACCTGTGGCCTTTACAGTCGTGATTTAGATATGCACACATGCAGTTTTTTCTTCAGCTAACAGGAATAAAAACTTAGTTTTTTGAAAAACAGCTCTGTTGTGTGAAATCAGTCATTAGAAGACTGATAATTACTTTTACTTCAGGTTTTGATGACAGGACCTATTATAAGATAAAAAGCTATAAAGCCATTTCAATAGAAACCCGAAGGTCCTGTAGTTTAATAAGAACTTGCTTTTATGAGTTACATAGCTGCTCCACACAATTAATAAGTCAGAAGTAAATAAAATGAAAAATGCTTGTATGAATCCCTGTTACTAGTTAGTACAAAGTTAATGAAAATGAAGAGGTGACCTACTTAGATGATGTTGTTTCTTGCTCCTCTTTTTCTTTTGCCTCCCCCAGCTCCCGAAGAGCCACCAGGAGACGCTGATTCTGCTGCTGAAGTTCTTGGATATTTCTGTAGGAGACCAGGTGTTGAGTGATCACTTCAGAGGAGCTGCTGATGTCAGCAGAGCTCACCGCTTCATCACGGATCACATGGTTGCCTCTGGCTTCCTCCAGCTCCATTAACAGCACACAGATCTGAAAGAGAACACTCCTCATGTAAGGCCTGCACTGACTATAAAGTCTGCCCTGAAAAACAACATATTAGGAATAAAGGACTTGGAAATTAAGGGGTTTTCCCTACAATGTGCAAACAATTATAACCAATAAATCCTTGTAAGATAATTATAGGACAGAAAAAATTGCTTGAAAAAAGGAAACAAAAGAAGGAAAAGTACATAAACTGCTCAGTTCTGTGAACAGATCACAGGACAGTCCAATCTAACAAAGAAATGATATAGATGAGTTTTCCATGTCAGACACTTAACAATATTATCATAAAGCAGTACCATTTCTATCCAGCTAAACTTATTCCAGTTTTGAAAGCAGAAGTACCATGCTGCCCTGAGGAGATGCTTTAATGTCACCAAGGCACTTAGGACAACCATGACAATGGCTGATTGCAACTTCCAAGTAAACATCTGAAATGCAGCAGCACATGAATACACCAACTGCAAACAGCACATTTGACCACAGCAACGTTTTTTCTACCTGCTGGGAGAGATCCTTCACTCGCACTTCCAGTCTCTGGCTCTCCCTCTCAAAGAAGGAGGCGTGTTTGTTGGCTTGGTCGGCGCTGTCCTGCAGGCGATGGATCTCCTGAAAGCACACCAACAGGAGCAAACATCACACCTCAACTGGACACATTCCTTTCCAGAGAGATAACAGCATGTGCAGACACGCCTGGGGAACCAAACTTCTCCTTAAATTTACGCTCCCAAGGTTAAACTCCAGGTGTTCCGGAATCAAAAGCCACCTTCTTTTGTAATGTATTGGCATATGCTTTAAAACTGGTGGGAAGGGAGCACTGAAGTCCAATTTTATACCAAATAAATACTAAACTTTGTTTAGTGAGCCTACTTTCAAATCAGAGATTGTAAATCACCACTATAAAAAACTACAAAATACATTGTTTCTGTAAAATACTTTGTACAGTTCCAGAAATCTCAAGCCAGAAAGTCCAACATATCTTTTCCCTCTAATAAAAGTTGACTGAAAGATCCATTTCACACACTTACAACAGCAATTAGGTTTAAAGATTTGAAAATGGATTTGTCTTCCAAAATTATACACGCTCTTTTATTTCACACTGACCTTCATAGCTTGTTCAAGCTTTGCAGACAGACTTGCAACAGCTTTTTGGGAACGCTCAAATTCTTCACGCTGACGTTTTAAGATTGGGGCTTTGGCTTCTACTTCCTGCACAATTTCATCCAAATATTTATTGATTCTTTTATTCTCCAGCTTCTCCATATGCAACTGATCCTGAGTTTCTACATAGGCATTGTACAGCTGCAATAAAAAGGTTTTGGTTTGTTTTTGATACGTCTGTACAGATCTCTTTAAAAAGAACCACTGGTAATGATACAATTCATACCTTAAGGCACTGCAATTTTATACAACTCAACTAGTTAACTCAGAAAAACAAGTTGGACTTTTAAAATAAGGTTCTAGGACTCATATAACAGCAAAGACATTACACATAATTTTAAAATGGCAAACTTTATAGTGCAATTATCTGCAATAAAATAATTCTATATAAAAGGCATGTATTTTTAAGCAAATTTAAGACAACAGAAATATCAAAACCAGTAACACAGCATAAAGGAATTTAATGGCTGGACAAAACAAACAGTAATAATGACAACACAAATTGCATAAACAGAACTGTAAAACCCCTTAGAAGCTGTATGACCTATCATTATGTTAATTTTTTGCAAGTGTAGGCCAAAAGCACAGTAGTACAGATTAAAAAATTATGTAAGCAAGCAAAAAAAAAGGCTGCTTCTGCCAAAAATGCATATAGAAAGTAAGTTTACAGTACCAAAACACACCTATTTCTGAATTTGATCTACTAAAGAAAAAGTGTAAGGCACGTTGGAAAAAATCCCAGTAACTTATAAAGTCTGCCTTGAGTAAGATTTCCTTGCCTTCATCAGGCATGACCCCAAACCCAAAGAGTGTCCCAAGCCTGAACCTTTCCATTCTCAGTGCCACTGATGGCATCCAAGGGCTTTGCTGCTGGAGAGGTTGTGCTCACTCACCTCAGTTAACTTCATGCCAGGCTTGACCACTTTGGCCACTGCTGCAGCAGTGGGAGACATGGCTGCCAGCTCCTCCTCGGACAGGATGGCTCCTGGAGACACAAGCCACACAATTACCATCCAAAAGCTGCAATAGTCCCCGCCAGAAATACTCTTAAATATCATATCTGTCCTGCTTTATTTGAACTGCTGAAAAGCTGTTGCTACTAGGACTCCTAAAAGTTAAATAATTTCAGAACATGAGCAGTTGAAATAGCTGGAGCAAGACTTCAACTCAGGCTTTTTATCACACTGTCAGAGGTTTGGAATAGCAGAGCACTGGTTTATTTTCATTAAATTAACACAGGGATACAGCAAATGTACTCCATGTCTCTGTTCCTTCCTGCTCTCTATCTTTTAGAAGCTATGGATATGTAGCAAACAGCAAAAAAGACAAAGCTAGAACAGTGAATACTGAGCAAGGTTTAATGTTAAACAGAAGTTTAAGTACAAGTCTGTTTATTGCTGCCTTTTTCTTAAAGAGGAAAATAAGACTAGTTTATCATCCACTCCCTCTCCAGAAAACCACTACAAGCACAATAACTCAGCCTTGGAGAAAACTTTCCTCTCCATTTTCTTTGAAAAGATAACAGATTAACAAAAGAACTCCAAAAAACCATGACCAGAAATGCACTTTCTGCTGAGGGGAATATGTTTATATACATATATAAGCATATGTGTATATATATATACACACACAAAAAAGCTTCTAAAATGAATCACCAAAGATGACATCAGATTAATGGAGCTGGTTCTTACAGAAGTTCAGCACAATATCCTCCAAATATTATAAAAGCCCAAGAGTTTCTGTGTTTCAGGTGCCAGCTTATCCCACCTTTGCGCTTCGTAGCCGACAGTAAATCATTGGCGTTCTCCAGCTCCTTCTCCAGCTTACTGATCTTCTCTCTCAGCTCCTTTTCCATGGCAGCTTTGGACTCCTCCACCTCAGCCAAATGCTCCTGGGCTGCTTTATTAGCTAAATTTAAATCAGACAAGCAGGTTTGGTGTTGTGTACCTTAAATTTCACTTTATATGATCTGCAGAAGTTCATGCTGATAAGAAAACTCAGGAGTGTGAGAAAAGCATAAACCACACTCACCTTTGCTTAGAAAAGGGCAAAAATATGAACTGTCCTTAGCAGTGAAAAGGAACCTAAACTAAAAAGCTGAAGATGTATCTTGCAAAATTAGATCCTTTCATCAAAATCCACTGTAAAATTCCAAGAGTATTTGAAAATAGTTCCCCAGCCATCAGTAAATTCAGCTAGCCAGGTATAGTTTTTCTTACAAAGGGACTGATATTTCCATCACCCCAAAAGCCCAATGAAATTTCTTTCAGGAACACAAACCCCCCCATTTTTCAGAGCATCAAGGTACTCCAAGGAGCCCAACTGCTCTCCTCCCTTTGCCAGCTTACCTTCACCTGCCTCCTTCAGGAGCTTGTGCAGCTCTTCCACTGCTCCTGTCAGCTCATTGCTCTTTGCTTCCGAGTCATCAGCAGCACTCTGAAGAAAGCATTTTAGCTCACCTTCAGTACACAGCAACAGCAGCCCCATGTTTACAGGAAAGCTTAAACTGACCACAAATTACGAACACAGTTTTCTGCGTAAAATGCTGAAAGATCACCTAAGCTGATCAGTCCTTTCCATGTGGGTTGTCTCACTTTGCTGCAAACTGTCTGAGAGTAAGAAGCATCAGACACTGATTTGGTGTGACAGTTCCCATTACAATGTATGGCCTTTAGCTATTTACAGCTGCTGCTGGCTCTTTCCTTCTTCTGACTAAAGAAAACTGGGAATTTGCAATACACTGTTTCAAACAGTGTGAAAAATATGGTATTTTTAGGGATCCATATTATGTAGCAGTTTATGTTTCTTTGCTTCCAGCTTGAGATCTCCCAAGTGCAAAGCTGTACAATGTTTATTTGGGCATCTGTGCAAGAAAGCTCACAAAGCAGAGCTTTGTGGTAGCCTGTGCAAACCAAAGAGCAAGCAGTTGTACATTTCAGCATAGTCAGAAGGTTACAGAGTACTTTTCACTCTCTGAGCAAACAGAACAAATATTACTTGTTTAGATGGTGTGTCTTTGACACAGTACAGGACATTCAGCTGGGTCCTAACCAACACCTGCAGTGTTCAGAAATGAGCTTCTAACTCAGAAAAATCTCTTCTACAGTCATACTTCCTACATAAACTTTTACCTTCCAGTAGATCCTCAGACATAACCACATTTTTACAAGACAAAGCCGCAAAACAGTTGGCATAAAACTACTATTTCAACCCCAGTTTCACTTATTCTCCAAGATAATCCACACAATGTAAAAGTCTAAACGCTGACTAAGACAGCAGCAAAGAAAACAATGTTTTGCATGTTTCACGAAGTCCTGCAAGGGAAGTTAGCCTTTCCATATCCAAATTTTGTGGGGAAAAAACCCTCCAAATTTGCCTGTGTTATTATATAAGATTCAGCCTCTACTACAGTTACAATGGAATTAACAAACTCACCTTATACAAGTTGGATAATTTCATGTGGGCATTCAGTTCATTGTGGAATCTCTCTTCCATGCTTGCCTGCTGCTCTTTTGCCTGGCAAATGAAAGAGGAGACAGCGAAGGAGAGCTTTCCACTATTTCTATTTGACTCATTTTATGGTTTGATTTGTAGAAGCAACTGTAATGCTGTTTAATAGATTTCAGGCTATCTCACCTCCTTCAGTTTATTCAAAAGTTCTTCGACATGCTTCTGGAGGTTTTCATTTGACTGTTTCAAGCTGTTCACCTGCTCCTCCATTCTGGAAACCTATTCAGAGAAGAAAAAAGAACACTATATAAAATTTTTAGTTCCTAGTCCAGTTTATTTCGGAAAACACTTGTCTCATTGTTTTTAACCTAAAAATAAAAACAAACCAAAAAGTTGCTGAAAGAGCATAAAGGGTCACTCAAATACCGTCATTAAAGTATTGGCTTTGTTTAATTCAGTTAATCAGGTGATATAATTTCTAAGAAATGACAACTCAGTATAATTACACTACCTCCTCCTTTTTGTTCTCCAGACTGCATTTGAGCTCGAGGATTTCATTGCCTTTCTCCCTGGCAGTATGGAGCAGTTCATCAGTTTTGGCTTTCAGCTCAGCGTTCAGCCATGTGTTCTGGTTCTGCAGTAGCTCTTTTTCTTGCTCCAGCCTTTTCTCCCGGTACTGAAAAGAGAATTGCACAGTGTGATTGTAGTGGTTCCACAGAAAATAAAGCAGCCAATTAAACTACTCCGGTTAGAGGAGGAGTAGCAAAAATGTGCTGTAATTTGGTATACAGGCAGTGCTCCTTATTACACTGGTAATAAGTTACAACTATCAAGCAATGATAAATTCCTGCCATTTGAGTTAGTTTCCTCCAAGTTTACATTAGTTGGGAACATGAACTAGATTAGTAGCCTTTTAGAGAAAATTAATTAAGATCATGAGGTTTTTTGTCCTTTCCTCTTCTCTTCATGGAGTTTATTCTGCCCTCAGAGTAATGGTACAGGTTCACATCTAATTATTTTTCTCCTTTTTACCTCCCTTCATGGACCTGAAGTCCTTCCTAGCAGGAAGTAGCAGCCACCACTGCCAGCAAGAAGGCCTGGACATGCTTGCCCAGCCTGATATCCCCTGTCTTCTAGGAATACAGATCTCACTTCTAGCCACAGCCACCAATTTTATAATAAAAGAATTTGCTATAAATAACAGGTGCTCACTTGACCTACTTTCCAAGGAATCCTAACAAAATGGTGATTACATCACACACCAACAATGCAGGACACACACTGTGCTTATAAAGCCCTACTCACCTTCGTGGAAACATCTGATGTTTGAAGCTCATCCAACTTCAGCTGAAGCTTTGCCTTTTCTGTGCTTGCCTCTGTGAGCTTTTCATTTAAGCGTTTAACATCCTCTGGAGGAGGGAAATCAGTGTTAGAAAAAGCTGTTGTGCAACAGCTTTAATTTCTAAATTGTAAAGAATGAGACCAGGTGAGACACTTTGTATGTAATTGTATGTTGGGCACTAAGATACTGTATAAGGCACATTTTTAAATCGAGAAAAACAAGCACCAAAGTGCTGGTTTTCTGCAATTAGGTTATTTCCTGGTATTTATTGACTGTGCTCGTGGCTGTACCATTTAAATGTTCAACTTCCTGAGATCGCCTTTCAGTTGTTCGGACCAAGTCTCTCTTCTCAGCTTCCAGTTCTTCCTTCTCTCGACTTAACTGGCTCTGAAAAATATTGCAGAGGGGCAATAAAGAAATGTGATCAGCTCTCTGGAACAGTTTATAGACACAATTTACACTCAGAATCACAGAGCAGTGAGCTAAACCTCACTGAGTTACCCCAGTCAACTAAACACTGGGATAAGAGGCTTAGAGGGAGCAGAAAAATCACAATGGAGCTGTTCAAAACTGCCTTTCAATTTAATAGTCTTGGGAAGACAGTCAAGAATTTACTGAAACGGCTTTATTTGGTTAAAAAAAAGGGGCAACAGAGTAAACAAGGAATGAACCTATGCATCAATATAAAAATCAAAACAAACTCAGTAACCTTGGATCATTTACAGGCTACACTGTCTCTGCCCTCAAGGTATCACTACAAAGCACCTCAGTCAGGCCCAGCTAAGCTCCTCTGGGGAAACAATAAGATCTATCTTCTCATTGCAGAAAAATCAATCTAATAACCTTGTTTTACTTTCCTGCTTCAAAATTACTGTTCTGCTGGATCAGTCAGTTCAAGTGACTCATCCTGCAAACCAGTGACTTTTGGGCATAACACAAGAAAAACTGTGCCAGAGTGTGGGAAAGGATGGGAAAAACCAGAACTCTCATTTATACCTTTGTCTGAATTTTGGGGGTTTGGTTTAAAGTCACTCCACAACAGGTTTCAGCTGGAATGGAACAATCCATCCAAACTGAAACAAAAGCACCTGCTCACCTGTCATTCAGTTTGCTGAAACACCACCTTTTACTTTAAAAGTTCCTGCAATTTTCCTGCACACACGCCCCATGGGCACGTAAACATCTCCATGAGCTCACACTGGTACTGATGCTGATACACCCCACGGGAACTGAGTGCATTCTGTGCTGCAAAGGGCCAGGGCAGCCAGAGAATTTCGGTTCCTGGCCAAGGCCCAGCAGTACCTGAACGGCCGCGTTCCGGTCCTGGGCAGCCTCGAGCTCCTTGTTCTTCTCACTGAGCACCTTCAGCTGCTCATCTGGGGGGAAGGAACAGCAGTGAGGGATCTCCACTAGAACATGACAGAACTCACTCTCCAAATGCAACCGAGTCAAGATGTCCCTGACAAACATTTGTCACAAAAGAGGGAGAATGCCAGACCTCACCCTGGATGAACCAGGGGTGCTGAGGCAGACTAAGGCAATCCTTAGAGCAGGGGCATCTTTTGTGAGGATCAATACATAGCCCACTGTACTGTTACTACCCAGCAAGGGGCGTTTTTCCCATGAGGACAGAAGATTCCATTAAAAAAGGCTGACTTGAACACACCACCACAACACATCTCTACAAACGCAGCTGATGAGAGATTTTCAGTTCCTGTGTGAAACCTGAAGCACTTCCTACAACACTGAACTGAAGGGTGAATACCCTGCCCAACACTAAAGGATGTTACACAGTTACACTTACGAAGCTTTTTAAGCTCCTCCCGCAGAGTTTGACATTCCTGGGTCTCATTTACAAGTCTTTCCTGACTCTGAGCCAGTCGCTTTTCCACTTCAAAGTACTGTTGTTCTGCAAAATAACAAACTCATCTCAGTTTCACATAAACATTTTTTCTTTCTCACCTTTACCAAGGATCACTCTAAAGAAAATATATAAAAATACTAAGACTATAGTAGAAATTGAAAGAAGGAAAAAAAACCCACAAAAGCATTTTTGAAGGCAAAAACCTGCATTTCCACAATGAACAAATGTGGTTTAAAACACTTTGCTAGTTTCCAGAAACTGTGATATGTTTCAGCCTGGTCTAGTGGAAGGTATCCTGCTGATGGCAGGAGCTGGAGTGAGATGAGCTTTCAGGTCCCTTCCAACCCAAATCATTCCAAGATTCTGTGAAATGACCCATCAAATAAGAGCTTAATCAACCTGAATAGTTCTTTAACAATTCTGATGTAACCAGAGACATTCCAGCAACCCAATTATGCAGTGTGGGCTCATCAGCTTTTAAAACTTCCTTTACTTCTGGAATATTTCTATGTATATCCAATAAAATCCACATAGCCCCAGGCATCAAGGGATTTGATCTGGGGAAACTTTTAATGAAGATTTCTTAAAATTAATTCCTGGGCTCTATTCCCTTAGCAGTGGAAAAAAGATGTGAAGTTTTGTGATCTGAAACAAGAACTGCATCATGGAGCTTCAGTGTAAAATACTCAGAAAAAGCAGAATTAATCCCACTCTTGGGCAGGATGGGCTTCTAAGGAAGCACTGAGGGATGTTTATCTTCTTCTCATGCATTATAATTTCAAATAATGCTGCCCCTCCTGCCACACACAAGAAGAATGGGCTTGGAGGAGTGTAACTTGCTAAAATCTGTGGGTTACCTTAATTTACACCATACTTTAGTAATGCATTTATTGAGATTTCTACCATGAAAGAGGCTGAAAAGCTGAAAGGTAGAAGTAAAGCTTACATCAGAAGTGTGTCACATCCTCTACAAATTAACTCATATCCACTACCTCACAATCTTGTCACCTGCTCTCTGCTGGTATTACTGTTCTGTGATCAACTCATCTCCAAATCAATATAAAAATATTGATTCCATCAGGGTGATTTTACAGAATAGAATTTAACAGTGAAGTATAAATAAACCTAAGGTTGTTTGAGAGCTGTGTGAACAAAGCGGTGTTTCTCTTCCACAACAAGGACCAAAGCAGACTGAAGCACAGAGCTGTTTAGGTTGGAAGAGACACCTAAGATCAGAGTCCAACCACTGCCCAGCACTGCCAAGGCCACCACTGACCCATGTCCCCAAATGCTACATCCACAAGGCTTTAAAATCCCTCCTGGGTGAGGATCCCACCACTGCCCTGGGCAGCTGTGCCAGTGCTAGACAAACCTTTCAGTAAAGGATTTTTTCCCAATATCCTGAACCTTCCCTGGCAGAGCTGGAGGTCCTTTCCTCTTCTCCTGTCCCGATTCCCGGGAGCAGAGCCCGACCCCCCCTGGCTGTCCCCTCCTCAGGGAGTTCTGCAGAGCCAGAAGGTTCCCCCTGAGCCTCCTTTTCTCCAGGCTGAGCCCCTTTCCCAGCTCCCCTCAGCTGCTCCTCATCAGACCTGTGTGTATCAATGGTAGTTTAAAACCTGATGAAAAGCTTTCCTTTAAGCCCATTTCAAACGCAGTTTTAACCCTGGACGTCCCTTAGCAAGAGGGGAAAAAAAAAAACAAACCAAAAAACAAAACCAAACCAAAACAAAACAAAAAACCCACCAAAAACAAAACAGCAAAGGGAGAAAAAACTAACCAACCAACCAACCAACAAACGCTCCAGGAGCCGAAGCGAGAGACAAACACCGATCAGGTCGCACTGCAGACCCCTTCCCGGCCCCCTCCCGGTCTCACGGCCCCCAGGGCACCCCCGAGAGCCTGTGGAAAACAACTCTGCGTTCCGTCCTGTGCCCGCGCTGCCTTCCCTGAGCACAGGGACCCCGGCCGCTCCGCGGGCCCGCCGCCCGCACTTACCGCTGTCTACCTTGAAGCGCTCATGACGGGCCCGCAGCCCGTCAATCTCGCCTTGCTGGTCGCCCAGGAAGCGCTCCAGCTTGCCCTGCACGGCGCGGGGCAGCTTGGCGAGCTCGGCCCGCTCCAGGAGCTGCTGCAGCACGGCCGCCATCGCTCCGGCACAGCACCGCCTGCCGCCGGGCGCGCTTCCGCTTCCGGCACGGCGGCCCCGTCCGCCATGATGGGTGTGGCGGAAGCGCCGCGCCATTGCCACAGCAGCCACGGCCGGGATAAGACACCACATGGCCTCGTCGGCATGACGGATACGGAGCTGTTTGTGCTTCTAAGGTGCCCTGTGTGCCCAGGAGGTGCCGGGGAAGGGCGGCCACTTCCGCCGCTCCCAAAATGGCGGTGCGGGGGCTTTGCGGTCCCTCGCGCACCCTTTTCCCGCGCTCCGCTCTGCATTGGAGTGCGTCATCTCCCTGCACCGCGGCGCTTGCCGGTGACGTAACCCGCCACCTCAGTTCTCAGCTGAGGCAGGGGCGGCCGCCGAAATCGGGGATGTGCAGGTGCTGAGCCCTGGCGGTCCGGAGGTGCTGAACCGGGGGACGTGAAGGTGCTGATCCCTCAGTATGTGCAGGTGCTGATTTCTGGCGGTCCGGAGGTGCTGAGCTCTTGGGATGTGCACGTTCTGATTCCTGGCGGTCCGGAGGTGCTGAACCAGGGCATGTGCGGGTGCTGAGCTCTGAGGTCTGGACGTGCTGAGCCCGGCTGTGGGGGCATGAGCTGAGGTGTGGGAGCATCTTGCCTGTGGAGGTTCAGGATGCCCTTTTCTTCCTCACCCTGTGCTCTTGGGCTTCAGCTTTTTAATGCTTGATTCTTTGGGAGAGCTCTCCAGGCATGAAGAAGTTTTCAGATCAGCCTTACAGGGAAGGGAGGGGGTTCTGTGGCAGCTCCCGTGTCCTGGGCTCTGGGGCGGGATCAGCAAAGGCGGCTCGGTGGAATGTCCACAGATGTTGTTCTTTGTGTGCTTGGGAACCGGAATTGAAGTGGTGTAGGGCATGCTGAAGGACACGTGGGGAATTTAGCAAGTCCCTGTGTGAATGGTGTTGGAGAGGATGAAACAGGAAAACCTTACAAATATGATTGCTTGGCAAAAGATTCTAAGGGTATGAAACCTACAAGTGAAATACAAATGAAAGCAAGCTTCGAGATGTAGGATGCCAAGCCTGAAGACAGTGATTGAGTTAGCTGAAGGCAAGATCCCTGTTGATTGAGCAATACCCCTGGCAAGCAAAGGGATGCCCAGGGTCCAAGGGGGAGGGGCCCTGCCAATGTGGCAGGGAAAAGGAGTCTAGAAAGTAGCTTTTAGGGTTTGGAGTGTGGCACGGTATGGTAATGTAGTAGTTCTTATAGGCTGTATGTAAATTCTGTAGGATTTGTGTCTTGTACTGGTTGGTTAGTGTAAACTAGAATATTTAACACAGAGGGAGATATAATGTATTGTAACAAGAACTGAGGCCTCTTTTCGGGCACGCTTTTAGCTGTGGCTGGCAGCTTAAGCAAAGCTCTTGCAGCAATGAACTATGCGATAAACCACGTTTCAAGAGCTGCTCTGGACTCCAGAGATCTCTCATCCTTGTCCCCACACTCTCCTACAAATGGAACTGTGCATCCTTTAGAAGTATCATGCAGCAAGATACTGTTTCTTGAAGGCATGTCAAAATTCAAATCCTGGGTTCAGTTTTGGGCCCCTCATGACAAGAAAGACATGGAGGGGCTGAAGCATATCCAGGGAAGGGCAAGGGGCTGGGGCCCCAGGAGCAGCTGAGGGAGCTGGGAAGGCATCTCAGCCTGGAGAAAAGGAGGCTCAGGGGGAACCTTCTGGCGCTGCACAACTCCCTGACAGGAGGGTGCAGCCAGGGGAGGTCGGGCTCTGCTCCCAGAGAACAGGGATAGGTGACAGGGAACAGCCTCAAGCTGTGCCAGGGAAGGTTCAGGTTTGACATTGGGCAAGTTTCTTCACTGAAGAGGCTGTCCAGCTCTGGCACAGCTGCTCAGGGCAGGGGTGGAGTCCCCATCCCTGGAGGGATTTTAAAGCCTTGTGGATGTAGCATTTGGGGACATGGATCAGTGGTGGCCTTTGGACTCGATGACCTTGCAGAGATTTTTCAGTCAAACAGTTCTAAAGGATCTTTGTGTGAGACTTATTCTCCTGGACCCATTGCAGTGTATGCACTTCTTTCACTTTATGCATTGTGTGTTTTGTAGGTTGGAACTACAGCAGCTCACTTAAACCTGGAGCCATGGGTAGAACTTACCTTGTCGAGGAAAGTATTGGGCAGTACCTGACAGAGCTCAGCACGAAGGTGAAGCCATACGTCACTGGCCTGTTGATAGGGCAGGTAAGTGTGGAATTGTCCTTCCGTTCATTCCTGTGAATTGGGGAAACCCCTGCTCAGCAGCCTCAAGATGTGTTTGCTTCTCTTGATGTTTTGGCAAGTGTTCCCCACAACGGGACTATGTCATTCGGGCTGTGCGAACCCCTCCCAAGGAGCAGCAGCAGCAGGAGAGCGTGGGCCCTCCCAAGCTGGCATCCCTGGATGAGGAATGGATCACCACACATGCCAGCCAGGTGAGAACTCGCTCTGGGAGGTGATGAAGGGGTGGGAGGAACAGGAGGGAAATAATGTGGACACAAAAGATCTCAGCACTTGTGTCATCTCAAGCCCTTTTCTCAAAGTGACAGAGCCTTTCTAACCATGCTGGGCACAGGTGTTTTGAACCAGAAATACCCTTATTGTTTTCGGGTTTTGATGAAAGGACACTTGATATAACTGAAGGGAAAACATTTGCAGGATGTGCTCCTGCATGGAGAGGGCCCTGTAAGTGAAAACCAGTCTCCCTTAGTTCATTTCTGCCCTTGGTGCAGACTTATCTCCCCAGTGGTTTTTGATATCTCGGGTTATATGGTTTCTAGATTGCCACTCCTATTAATAAATGTTCATTTTCAAGGTGTCCAGAATGCTCCCTGGAGGGTTGCTGGTTCTTGGTGTGTTTATGATTGCAGCTCCAGAGCTGGCAAAAGATGGTCAAAATGCTTTGCGCAAGGTAAGCAGAGTTCCCACTGGATGGACAGCAACATATTTAGCTGTGTGTGTGAGGAATTTTCTGTCACTGCCTTGACTAAAATACAGTTGTTTTGTTGCTTTATTTCACAAGCCTTGTGCTTTGACGTGTGGGTTTGAGACTGGAGCCTCAGAAATCCCTGTCCTATGGGACACTATTTGTTAACCTCCTGTTTGTTACTGCAATAGAAAATCTGAATTTCTGTTTACTGTGTTAATCTGTATTTACTGAATGTGGACACTCTGGCTCAGGGGAAACATCCTCAAGGTTTATATAAAGCTAAATCCTTGTGGCACAGGTGCTAGTGATGTCAACATATTAGCTTTTCTTATCTGAATGAATCACTCAGTTCAGAGGTGTTTACAGTAGTGAAAGATCTATAATTCTGATTCCATTAAGAGAAATGTCTTGTCTAGAACCTACACACATGGCGTAGGGGTGTGGGATTAAATTCAAAACACACTCAGAACTATCTGATAGACTCAGTGCATTTTTGTTACAGTATTGGGGCATCTACTGCCATATTTGGTTTCTGTTCTGAAAATGTATGTTCATTTTATCATTTTTCTGACATAATCATAGTGAGTGATTTAAGCATGAGCAGGTTTGGCAGCCTGAGATTCGAAAGTCAATTTTGGCAGTTCAGTGTAATTGCATCTCAGCTGTGCTTAATGAAACTGGTAGCTGGCTAAAAAAGGTGAGCTGTGTCCAGTGATCAGTGATTGCTGAATTAAAAATCGGGGGGGGAATTTGTTTTTTATAGTTAGTAGCTATTTTGCACGGCTTTCCTTACCCAGCTGATAGGCTCAAAACTGTTACATGTCTGTAAGGACAAAAGCACGGTTGGACATGTGGATGTGCGCTGCTTGCTTTGGTTTATAAGGGAGCTAAATTGAAATTTCATAAGCCTCTTTCACTTTGGGGAAAAGTCCCTCTGAATCCCTGTTGAATGTTCTTTAATGTGACACTTTGGTGATGTGTCTGCTGTGTTTCCTGCTTATGCAGAATTTTGATATCTCTTGGACTTAAAAGTTTAGTACTAGACTATTTTCCAGGAATTATAGTGCATATTTTTGCAATCTGTTTTTGATCTTTAGCTCATCTTCTCAGTGGAAAAGTCCTTGAGTAAAAGAAGGCTCTGGAAACCTACTGAGGAGGAGGTCTCAGACAGAGCAGCACTTCAAATCTGTTCTGCTACAAAAAAGTATCCTTTATGAGCAAGGTTTATTGACTGAGGCTGATACCCCAACCTTTTTTATCCTGGTACTGCTGAATAAATAAGAACTAGGGAGGAGGAGGAGGCTGTTTAAGTTCAGCTAGATATGTATAAGTTGAAATAATTAAGTTTTCTGATTAGCTATGGTTAAGACTATTGACCCTCTTGTCCTTGGAAAAATTCCATCCTTTCTTATGAGGTCTGTCTGTGTGATGGCATCAAATTACACCTTTTCAGTCAGTCTTGACTTGCATAAACTGAAAAAACCTCATCTAAATTACCGTTTGGCTTCTTGAATTGCTGTTAACCAATGGTGCTTGCACGGAACTGGGGGAGCAGCAGGCCGGTGGGATCAATACTAGAGCTGCAGCAGAATGCAGGAGCTGTTGGTAATGACATAATACAAGGAGAGAAAGCAAGGATTTTTCTCTGGGAGGAGAGAGAGATGAGGACAAATTACAAATTGGTGCTTTTGTGCTTCGCCTCTCAATACACATTCATTTTTATTTGTTTGTAAGAGATGGCACAGCATCACTGTGATAATTGCAGATTACGGGCAAGTGTTTTCCCACTTTTTTACACTGATAAATGGTGAGAACTTGCTCCAGAGCATAAATTAGCTCGACAAGGAAGATTAGTAGAGAACAAAGTTAATTGTTAATTTGTTGTTCCCTTGCTTTTCACTGGATCTTTTTCTTTAAGTAGCACAAGAGTAGTTTGCCGAACCTACGATGTGCAGGACCCAAAGGTAAGCTCCTCCTGCTGTGCCACATGCAGCTTGTAATGCTAAAACTCAAAAAAGCCTCAGTACAGTGCTTTGGATAGATGCTCTATGGTTTTTCTTTTCTGCTCTAAGAGTTCAGCTAAACCAGCAGACTGGAAATACCAGAGTGCTCTGACTGCTTCCTGGGTAGCTTTGGGCTGCACAGTAAATGTGAACATCCACATTCCACTTCTTGCTACTTCCCCCAACCACGACCTGGAGAAGAATACCAAGGTAACTCACTGCCTGCACCAGTTCCTACACACCAGTAACCACACTCGTTTCTCCGCTGAAAATTAAATAAGAGAGAAAGAGTTGAACAGTGCAGGAGAGGAGTAGGACTAAACAGTGGAGAATGTTTAGCGATTATTCCTCTTTTAAATATAACTCTTGTGCTGTGCTCAGTGAGTAGTTTCCTTTGTCCAAAATTAGGTAATGATTGTCATGAGTATCCCAGGTAACCTCTCGGGTGCCTCACCTGGTGAAAGGTTACACCCAATTTCTGCAGGGTTTTGGGGTGTTTTTGCTATGAATTGACTTTCAATAGGCTGCAACCCTCTCTACAACCCCCAAATCTCTGGGGTATTTTGCAGTGATTACTTCTTCATTTGTTCTGAAGGTTTACCTTCCTTTAAGGTTTACCTTTGAAAAAACATAGGTATTTCAAAGACTTTAAAACTCTTCTCAGAGCAACTATTAAAACACATACTTCAGTAAGTTTCAGCATGGTACTATCCAACCCCTCAGTGAAATTCTTTCTTTCTTGTGATTTTTTGTTTGTTTGTTTTCATTTATTTTAAAGAATGGGTTAAACCGATGGTCAAAACAGATAGAAGACAGTGTTTTTCTGATCAATGGCCAAGTTAAAGATGAGGATACAGAACTGCTGGAAGGGCAGGTAAGTACCAAACAAGAGGAATTGAGCTCTAATACGTGTGTGGTTGGAACTGGCTCCAGTCCCTTCAGATTGCCTCTCTCTCCTTGGGTAGCGAGAATGCAGTAATTATGTGTGAAGTGACTGAAATGTTTCTGTTACAGAGCAGAGTGAGGTGTGAATGTGGGTGATGACATTTCAAAGACCTACGTCTGGTGCATTCGTCTCTAGTTTTGTAGGTCTATTCTGTGGCAGGTTTCTAAGGGCTATTTTTCTCTCTCAAAGGTTCTAAACTAGGGCACACTATGCCACAGTGAAGAGACTGCTTCAGGGATTTTTTTTTTTCCTGTTTCATGACTCAAAGATTTTTTTTTTTTCCCTTCATAGAAAAAGTTCAGAGGAAATGCTCAGCCCAGCACTCAGTTTTCTGATGTCAAGGTTCTGACACAACTGGTAAGTTTTTCCGTGGTTTGCAAAGTATAAGCTTACCTTTAAATTATAAAATAGAGCAAAAAATAAAATAACAAGGTTCTGAATTATTGTCTGGAAATATTGCTCACTTATTCGTAAGACTTTTTTTTTCTCCACCTGAATATTGAATGTGAAACTGATTGTCAACAGATTTACATATTTTGTGCCTTTAGAAATTCTTGTGGTGTGATAACCATGTTGTCCTTGAATCGCATAGTATAGCTGAAAGACTGGAAAACAGATTATGGAAAAGAAGTCTTGTGACTAATTCCTTTGGTAGTAGGATACCTGTAGGTACCTGTGTACATTGATTTCAAGTGATTTTGCATCTGAAGTTCAGAGTCACCCCCACACTTCAATCCACAGCTTGCCCTGGCTAGCTTGGACATTCACTTGGATGCTTTTGTCAGAAGCTCAGCTGCCAGCTCTGGATTAAGGCACAGATACCGTGAGCTGAATCATCTTCTGGAACTGCTGGATCTGTGTCAAGAGTTTCCTCCCTACCAGAGTTGTGAGGAACCATGAATTTGGTGCCCCAGTCTAGGTCCTGAAATCCAAATGTGTGTCCAGGCATTGTTTCATAGCCTTCTGTGTTTTGTCAGGTGGTCCCTAGAGTCTCAAAGTTATGTTCAGCAAAACTAGAAGTGTTTCCAATGCCATTTTAAAGGACTCCATGAGTATCTCACTTCTTTTTTTGTTACTGTCTGTTGTATTGAGGTTAGTTGCTGCAGGGAGAGGAAAATTCCTTTTTGGCAGAAGTGGTTTGTGCAGTTGGTGTGGAAGTTGTGCATCCCAGTGTTTCCAGGTGTTGTCCTAAAGTGCTTCATGCTCACACTCATTGTTGTAGTAATTAGGGAGAGCATTTCTAGGCAACAGTTTGATGCAGCTCTCAATGTGACCACATGTATAATTTGGTACTGACTGATGGGATAACTCCCAGCACACCCTGGGTTACACTGATTATGGCAAACAAGAAAACTTCGTTGTTTAAAAAAAGCCTGAAAAAGACTTATCAATTGCAATGCTGTTACTTGCCACAAGCCTGGAAAGTTTTAAAATCTCATAGACTCAAGTGTCTGAAACATCTGGAGAGATAAACGCATTTTCTATAATAGAAAAGAGATTTTCAGTCTTGCCTAACCAAATGAATAACTAAAATAAAAATAGTTGTACATGATGAGGGAAACAGGTTGTGTGTGAACACCTTCTGTTCATTTGCTGCTTCTGGCTCTGCTGCAAGTGCCTGGGATAGAAGTGGATGTGTTTGTTCCTCAGTGCCAGGCTGCCAGTGCCAGGTCCACGGCGACGGTGCAGGTGTGCAGTGGCTCCATAAACCTGCGGGGAGCTGTGAAGTGCAGGGCCTACATCCATGGCAACAAGCCCAAGGTTAAAGAAGCCATTCAGGTACTGAGCACTCTATCGGAAACATTCTTCTGAAATCCAGGGGATTTGGCATGCTGGTTTTTCTTTGCCAGACTGGTCTAAAGTGGAATATTTTAGAAACCATCCGTGTGAGGTCAGTTAGTTTTTCTCTTCTAGAGGATATGTGGGCTGTGGGTAAGGCTGGGCTCTGGGGAGTCTTTGCACAAATTGTCAAAGGGGTTAGGCTTTGAAGAGTTCTCTTTTTTAAAAGTCGCAGACTATATTTCTATATTTGTATAAGTAAAATTCAGAATTCCTTGCTCAGTAATTTATTTTCTTCCCTCACTGAGTTAATGCCTCATGATCATTTTTGTTTGGTTTTAGTGATAAATATCTAAAAGTTGTCAGTTCTTATCCTAACAATCCTAAAATTTTCTTCAGCTTTTCATTTTTGTTTTGTGGTTTTCCTTCTTGATACCAATTCTTTTGATGTTAACTTCTCTTTATTAATAAACTATTAGTTATTAGTTTGAAAATTCACACTAGTTTTTATTTTCTGGGGAAAAAAACTATTCTTTCATCATGCGTTTAACAAGTATGGGGCTTCTTTAGTTATTTCTTCCTGGTTAAAAGCTTTGATATTCCTGATTATTTCACTGTGTCCTTGCAGGCTTTGAAAAGAGACATAATAAACACATTGAGTGATCGGTGTGAAATACTGTTTGAAGATCTGATTTTAAATGAAGGACCTCAGAAAAAAAGTAAGAAATAATAACAAAAAAGCCTTACCTACCGGCTTAGATTCACAGTGAATTTTGGTGGTTGTAGAAAATTCTGTATATAGTGAAGTTCCAGTATGGTTAGAGCAGAATAAAAAGTAAAAGGTATAATTGCTGCTTGCCAGCCTTGACTTTTTCTTAGTTCTGGAAGATTTTTGGTCAAGTAGAAATTTTGTGATTTTTAAAACTTTTGTAGTTGAAACTCTTGTCTCTGAAGTTCCAGCTGTGATTCCACACTTTAGATTTTTATTTCTATTTTTATTTTTTAAATCCATGTATGGTGTTCCTGTTAATATTGAAGCGTGTTAAAACTTGACCGAGACCAGATCTCTGAGCTCATGCTGGGACTCTTTAAACACCTTTAAGTCAGCGCAGTGGTGTCCTTGTCTTGTGTTTAAACCAAAAAGGAGTTAATTGACAAATGAATGGGAGTATCTTGGGCAGGGAGATTTTCCACTGCATGTAGTTCTGAGTGCCCGCTCTAGGTGGCAGCCGAACTTTGTGGCTCTGGGTGCGACGCCTGTGCAATCCTTTGTGCTGTGAAATCCTGGTTCTCGGGGCGCTCTTACCTGCAGGCTCTCCCAGAGCCCTCCTGCAAGTCATTCCAAAGAGGAGAAAAGCTCTGCTTTGTGTTTTATGGTGTGTTTTGGAGCTGCCGCGGGTATTTCTGGAGAGACTAATAATGTAAGGACGTAAATCCATATGACAGCAGCCAGCTAAACCAGGCATGGCTGAAAGCAGGGTTTCTATGCAGAGACCTTGAGCTCTTCTTTTGAAATGACTTTATCTTATGCTAAGAGATTATGGAGGAATCTTATCATAACTGTCAAGGCTTTTATTGGGATGGCATTTCTCCCTCTTTCCTTTTAGATTTTGGGAGGGAATATCATGTCTTGCCTCAGAGACTGTTTGTCCCAGTTGCTGGATCCAGTGTGATGTTCAGTGATTATAAGTTTGGTGATGAGGCTGCTGCAGAAATCCAGGAACGTTTTGTGGAGATGTTGGATCAGCCTATGCAAGCTGAAGATATGTACATTGCTGAGGACATTAGCACAGGTAAAATAAATACCTGAGAACCAGGGCAGGCCTAGGTCAGGGGCTAGGAAAATGCTGACTAATGGCATAGGCCAGTTTTATCCAGATATGGATATGCCTAAAGTCAACTTACTTCATATGCATCTCTAGGGGTTTATAACAATTTATTACAGCTTAAATCTATTGTGGAAAATGGTCGTTTCTTACAGTTTGTGTTTCTTGGAACAGACTTCTCTTTCTCCTCTCATGTATTTTGGTTTTTCAGTTGGTTTTTGGGTTTTCTACAGCAGCCCATGAGCTGCTGTAGAAACATGAAAAGATGGTTAACCAAGGTTTGTATGTGCCACTCTGCTCATGAATTAGAGGGGATCCTTTATTGACAAATAAACTTTTTAAAAACACCTTGTAAAGCTTTATTTTTTACATGAATAGATATATTTACACTTTCAGTAGTTCATTTTTTTAGTGCTACGTACATTTGAGACAAGCTAGAATAAGTTGAGTGAGTAGTCAAATTACTGTTTCTCCAATACAGAATTAAAAACACTTAAAAAATTCTTCTAGCAAAACATTCATATAGTCTAATGCATCTTTCTGGAAGTTTTGATGCTAAACCTGATGCTTAAAAAACGCCAAATACATTTCTTTATTCTGAGTGTTTTAATTTAAGTACTAAATGCAGTGCCCAAACCTGAAGATGTATGGTTCGCCTGGAATGAAAATAAAATTGAGAGCACTTCTCATTTTCTACTGAATGTCATACAGGTTTATGGTCTGATTATGAGACTGCTGTATTCCATTTAACAGAGATATTTTGACGTAATCTAGTTACTGGATTCCTCTTTCTGAATATTTCTAGTCTATATCATCCCCTGTTGGGTTTTTTTTCCCCCTTTTAATTTCAGTGTGGAATTCAAGTATGACATTGAATGCACCCAATAACAGTTCCTGTGGTCTTATGGAAGAGATTTTGCTCCCCTTTTTTCCCCCATCAACATGCATATGTGCTGCAGGTTCCAGTTTTATAATTTAAATAAATAAAAAATCCAACACTAATTTTCACATAAGAACTATGAACACTTTTTGATGTTGATATTTAGGGACAAAAACTGGGCAATGTAACCGTGACTTGCTCTGCAGGGTGAACTGTGAGTATTGATGTTCTTCTTGACTTACATGTTAACTTGGAGGGAGTTTTGAGTTTCCTAATTTCAGAGTTTACCATAAATTCTTGTCTTTCTAAATGAATCAGCTCCCCCCAGGCTTTAACTAGATCTGTTAGCTGTGAACTGACTCATCCTTTTGAGGAGTAAGAGGTGTACAGGAACCTCAAGGAAAACAGGAAAGCCAATAAAAATCCCTCTGGCATTATTAGAGTAACTTTAATACTCTTAAAACTAATTACTACTGGGCTTTAAGGAATCAGTGTAGCTTAGAGAAGCAAGTGAGTATTGTTGTAGCAGTGGAGAGAAGTGTGGGAGGAGAGAGGTGATGATTCAGTTCAGCTTTATTGCTTATGTAAGGCTGTGTGAGCTGCAGGTAGGAAGGAAACATCTTCCCACTCACAGCAGGGCATCCCGAACATTAATACCAACAATAGGTGTGAAGCGATTGCCACAAAAGGAACTTGGGTGTTCTTGCAGTCGGCTGCTTGTAGAGTTAACTGGGGGGGATTTATAGTCCTTTTCTTTTAAAGAAAAGCAAATTAAAGCAGGTGTGTACTTTCTTAAAAAAAACAAACAAACAACAACACCCCCCCCCCCTCCCCCCCCCAAGTTAAAGTAAGTGCATAGAAGAGGAGAGGAAAAATCATGCCAAGGGGATTTTGGGAAAGCCTGGCCTTGTCCTGGTGACCACCATAACATTTGTGCATGGAATGGGCTCTTAGTAGCAGTGATATCAATAATGCTGTCAGCACAGCAATGTTCGTTCTGATAATTAATGTTGAGGGATCAGTCACTAGTGGTTTATTAAAATCACAAGTTATTTTTACACTTCTATCGTGCTGGGAAGGTAATTTTAGAAAGAGCCCTGTTAAATGCATATGGAGTGTTCTGTATTCTTAAAAAAAAATTAAAATTAATTATGGGAGTTGATTTTTATTGTTGCTTTAGTATGAAATGTCTAACTATTGCTGTGAACATGTTTTTGTGTTATAATGAGAGTTTGTGGTTTCTCATGTGCAAAGGCTTCTCCAGTGCATCATTTTGACTTGGGAAGCGTCTTGTTTCTCTAAGCTTAGCTGTAACTTTGTTACTAATAGTCAATATTCAGTCATCGGTTTGTCGGGAACTTTGTCATCAGCCTTTCTCTTTGTGTCACAGTTCCTGTGGTCTGAGGCACCTACCTTGAATTAACTGGAAATGCTGTTCATAATGAGGTTCTGAGGAAGATTTGCTGATAAAAAGAATTCTCTAAAATTCAAGAACATGAGCTTTTGCAATAATATGGGATTTTGTTGTTCTTTAAAATATTCACTTCAGAAGAAGAGGATCTAATCAGTATAGGCAAAAGATTCATTTTTAAGCAGCTTTTAGTCAAAACATGAATTTTTGAGGTCAGTTTTATGTGTTTACTGAACTTGGGCTCTCCTGCTGTCTCCTGCAGTTTTAGTCTCTTGACTCCTTGTACAGCTCAGCAGTGGGGACACCACTGGGTCATGCTTTATTGCTATGTGGAAAACAGAAAGTAAACCTCGAGCTATTTATAAATGAAAGCCTTAAATAGCTCTAACACTGTAATTTCAAGGTATTTAGTGCTCTAATATAGGCAACTGAAAGCTCTGCATTTCTGATTGGCTTTACTAAATCCCTGCTCCTCCTTGGTGCGGGGGGTGGGCTGTTAAATACCCTGAGTGGATAGACAGAAATAAGACTTCAGCAGTGGTAATCACTTCCCCATCTTGGTTAGGAAACTGGAGAATTAAGGATTCATCTAGTTGGTACTAGAAAACATCTGCTATGAAAGTTCTTTTGTGTAATTTTGCTGCTCCTCATGCAAGTCTTCCAAAATGTGACAGCATGAAGGCCTGTGGTAACTAAATAGCTCAAGTTATTTTTCTTTTTCCCTTTGTCCTTTTATTTTTCCCCCTCTGAACAGGTGAGGAATGTGCAGTTGCCTTGATATGCAGCTTCCAAAGGTCCCCTCAGCACAGGGGGGCACAAAGAAACCTGAATTTAGAGGGCACAGAGCGTCCTACCTGCTCATCAAATATACAGCAGAAAGGAACCTGCTGAAGCTAGACTTTAGAGATGGCCCAAAAAATGCAGTCAGATTATCCCATAGTGGGATGCTTTACAGAATTTAAAATTCTGGATGGAAGTTCTCTTACTGGGCTAGTTAAGATACTTACTGAAAACCTATATTGCAACAATTAATAACTCCTCTACTCAAGCTGAAGACTTCTGTTCATATTTGAGGCCGCTGAGGGTGTTTTTTTTTCTTGGCACAAAGGAAATAATGATCTAGTCATGGCCTCATTGAGGACCAGTGCGATTCAGGGATATTTGATAATTTCTCTTCAAAATACACACTCTGCAATGAAATATTGTTATTTTGATTTTACATGTATGTGCTTTTTGCAGAGAGATCTCCAAGCAATGTCTGTATATCTATATATCTCACTGTCCTGCTGAGTATCGTATCAGACAGTGATTTCTCTGCTGCAGTACATCCTGTACCAATGCAGTGGGTCTAGGACTAAAAACCCTAAAGACAGGTTTTAAACCCCTAGTTTGGGTATTTTTGTGTAACAGGTCTTGTGCAAGTTTGACTTAAGGAGATTTTGAAGGCAATTATCCGCATGACTCAACAGAAACAATCTTTCTGATCTCGTCTAGATTATCCATTTCCACCATAGCTAATGACAGAGAAAGTACTTTGTGAATCATTTGCATATGAATCACACGAAGGATTATTCAATCTTATTACTCAAGCATGTAATTTGTGATTTATTGCTGATGGACAACCCTTCTGTGGAAACTGAGATCTGTTTTTGTTCAAATCAGTGTCCCATGGCCTTCTAAACCCTGATATCTGGTACTGCTGGGGGTTTCCTTGTCTCCTGAACAGTGTTAGGCTCGTGCTGTTATCGGAGCCTGCCTGTCCCACTCTTCCCAGACACATCCAGCTCTCACTGCCAAGACAAACACCTTGTCTTATCCTTTGCTTGTGCAGAAGGTGCCTGTGGTTGTAGATTCTGAATTGTAATCCAAGCTTTTGGCAAGTCTCAGCAAACTCCTGGAAACAGGAAAGTTGCAAACTGAAAGCCCACCACCAGCAAGCAGCCTTGTCACTGAGGGGTGTATGGTGTATTCCATGCTGCCTCTGTGTGGCTCAGACAAGTTGGGCTGAAGGACTGGAGATTAATCCCCTTCTTTCTCTCTGCCCCTCTAACAAGCTGGATATAGCCAACGGATTAGGGAGATGCTTGCAAAGGAAATAGATACGGGTTTGAGTCCCATCCGCCTGGAAATAGACTCAAGCTCTCACATCCTGGCTGGGCAGACTAAGGATTTAGTAATCCCTGTAAAGAGGAATGAGTCCTTCATGCCTGCTGTGAAAGGGTATTTTTAGGGGATCTTCAAAAAGAAACTTCTGTGGTTGGAAAAAATGCATCTCTGGCTGCTGGGTAGGGAAATGCCGCCAGGCTCATCCTCTCATGGCAGTGGGATTTGCATGTACCCTGAACTCAGGACAGATGGCTCTGAAGGGAACCTTTGATCTTGGAAGGTGCCTAATGGTACATTTTGGTAGTTCCCCCTCATGTAGTCAAATTCTCCCCAGGCTATGCAAAGAGGGTTGGGAATGTTACTCTGGAAGCAGGGTGTGGAAAATGAGTTTTGGAAGAGCAGTTCCTCCTGGAATGTATTTTGTCTCTTTACCCTTCCAGCCATACAGCATAGTTTAGCACTGTGCTGTTGCTGTCGTACCACTTCTACTACAATAAACTGGTTTTTTCTACCATAAATACACTTTATAAAGTTGATGTGACGTTCTTGGCCTTTTGCATTAATTCACTGTAAAACACGTGTGTTAATTTCCCCTTCTTCCCTTGGTTTCCATGCAGTTGATGTTTGCCCAGTGGCTGACAGCCCGAGTGACACACAACAGGCACAGCTGACAAAAGCAACGTTGCTGTTGAAGCTCCAGCAAAATATGGGTATGTTGCTTCGCAGATTTTTGCTATGGCACTCCAGAACCTGCCGTGGGCCCTTTCAGGACTGTTAGCTCCCACAGCATCCTAATTGTCAGCTCAGGAATTCAGGGAACACCAGCCACAGAACTCTCCACTACAACTGCTCCATGGTGCTGCCTCGTTCAGCTCTTGGAGATCTGTCTGCACTTATTACAGCTCTCTTTGCTGTGAGTCTGCTTTGAAACCATTGAAATGGTTACACTTTAGTCAACAAAGCAGTTATTCTGGTTTCTATTAATTATTAGAAATACAATATAGTAACTGGAAGATTAAATAGGAGCAATAAATATGTGTTTGCTTTGAATGTAAAAATGTTTTCCCTTACTGAGGGAAAACCTCATCACTGAGGTGTTTTGGGGTTTTCTGTGTGTCACCTCAGCTGCCTCAGTAATGAGCATGCTAATAAAAGTGGTTTGGGGGGCAGCTCTTTTTGTTTCTCCTTGTGCTCGTTCCCCCTGACCCAACCTCCCCTCCCTGCCTGCTGGCTGCTTGTGCTGCCCTTCCCCCACTGCCTGTTCCCTCTCTGGATTTAGGGCTGCTTGTGCTGCCCTTCCCTCACTGCCTGTTCCCTCTCTGGATTTAGGGCTGCTTGTGCTGCCCTTCCCTCACTGCCTGTTCCCTCTCTGGATTTAGGGCTGCTTGTGCTGCCCTTCCCTCACTGCCTGTTCCCTCTCTGGATTTAGGGCTGCTTGTGCTGCCCTTCCCTCACTGCCTGTTCCCTCTCTGGATTTAGGGCTGGTCGTGGCAGCTGCTGTTGCAGTCCTGGCGTCTATTTTCTCCTTCAACTACTTCAGTGATTGATCTCCAGTGGTTAAACTCCAGCCACCACAGCTCCTGGGAAGTGCTGGCTGTTCACAAGATGGAAATAGCCGGGGTTAATCTATGAGTAGTTAAGAATTGTTGCCTAAATCTCACCAGGTAGATGTGCAATGTAAACAGTAATGGTAGGTTCAGTTACCTTGTTCCATCATGTACTTCCTAGATCAAGTAGAATTATGCACTTACAGATTCAAGTAGAGGGTGAATCAGGTTTACAAGAAACTAACCCTGTCGCTCTGTATAAATGAATGATAATATTATTTTCTGTCCCTTAAACAAATATAGAACCTTAATTTTCATCCTCCAGGCTCCCTTAATGCAAAATAATGCTCCTGGTGTTTCGCAGGGTATTGGTAAAGCCTGCATAATGACCTGGTATGACAATTCCTGCTTTAAGAGTTCCTTTGCTAAGAGAAATCTTATTTTATTACAGTTAATTGGGAGTAAATTAGTTTCAGTGAAGCCAGCATTTCACCATATGCATTGTTTTAGATAATACTGGCTAAGTAGCATAAAATGCATACGAATAGTTCCTAAAAGTTTAGAGGCAGCCTGTAAATACCTTGGGTCAAGACGGGAGAATTCAGAAATCAATGAAATGCATGGCATTGCTGAGCTGTATGTGTACTGCTGCCTTTGACTCAGTGCCTCCTGATGAGGATTTCTCTGTCCAGATCCAATACAATCATTGTTGCCTTGGAATTTTAACTATTTTAGCAACAGTTACACCTAGGCAGGCCTTGTGGGTTATCTTTGTAGATACAGGCAAGTTATCAAAATTATTGCTAATCAGGACTTTTAGATTATAAACAGAGAACTTTCAATGAGGAGAGATACTCCTGAGGATGTTGGCCAGTTATATGTTTACTTGACGTGAGGAAAGTGGATGGAGGGAATGAGTTCTAGTAAGACTAATAAAAAGAATTTGTATATGAAATGTGATGTTTACTTGGACCCAAACTACAACAGAAAAGAAATAAAGGCATTTTAATACTAATGCAATTTTTTGTTTGTTTTTTTGTTTGTTTTTTTTGTTTGTTTGGTTGTTTTTGTTTGTTTTGTTTTTGTTTTTTTTTTTTTTGTTTTGTTTGTTTGTTTGAAGGCAGTGGGAAAAAAAATAAACCCTTTGATTCTAAAGCATAATCAAGTATGTACTGGGCTATATTTATTAAAGGCAACTCTGAGAAAGGTGTCTTGACTACTATTGCCTCAGCTGTGTATTCTGTTTTTACATGCTTGGAAAAAAGAGCTGCTTTTAGTCTTGTAAGTATATTTTGAAAGACAGTGTTGACCTTCTGTGCTCAGCATTGCTCAAGTGGGGCCTCCTGGAGGAAGATGGTGAGTGTTGTAATGGAGGCACTGGGTTCAGCTGCTGTGGGTTTTATAATTGCTTTTTATTCTCTGCCAGTGAGTGGGATCAATAGGCAGGAATCAGGAGGTAGGATGGCATCCAGGGGAGGCTGAGGGTTATCCAGAAAATGGGAGTAATTTTGTAACATGCTTCAGAATCTGGGTGGTTTAAAAATTGCTCTGCTACAGTCTCTGTTAGAAGGAAGAACAAGGGTGTAATTAGAAGAAAGGCACTATCTTTTGTATTTTTTTTTTTTTAAAGTAGAATAGGGTGTGCTTTTGGAGGTAAAATACAAAATTATTATTCTTTAGTTGCCTGTAACACAGAACAGCCACAGAAGTGAAGTACAGCATCTCTGACACCAGAGAAGAAAATGGTCCTGAAACACTCTTCCTATAGTTGTTCTTGTTTAGTACTTGTGGTGCCAAAAATAGACCTTGTTGGGATGTATTATACCAGAGATCCCCTTGCAAAGAACTCTTCCTCTTTTTTCTTCCTCTCTGCAAGCTTACTCAGTGCTTAGTAAATGATCCTTTTCTTTGTGGTGATGGTCAAATTAATCCTTCAGTTTAGAACTAACTAGGTATCAAGGATCTAATTTTCCAATTTGGGCTTGGAAGAAGGCAAAGAAAGAAGTTGCTCCAGTGGAGATTTCAGGTATAATATAGGAGATAGTTAAAGTACCATCTGTGCAATAACAAATTAATCAGTCCTGTCAAAATAAAAATGAGTAATTTGACTTGTATCTACAGATTGAGCCTTCCAGTCATCCTGCCTTGAGGAAACAGTGGATGTAGAAGAAAGCAGGTTCTCACTTGTCTAAGAATTACAGGACTAACCAAGAGGGGATTTCATTACCCATCCTTTCTTGTACCGTTTTGTACTATTGATAGCGTAAGAAAATGAGGGCTTTAAGATTAATTAAAATGTATGTGTAAGAGAAAAGGAAAACAACCTTTTAAATATCTATTTCCTGACTGCATAACTCTAGCTCAGGTTTCATTGTAGGTTTATCCTTTTCCTACCTGTATAATACTTCCAAAGCTTTCAGTCTGAGAAAACTCCATGTCCATGACTGCAAATATATATTTACTTTAATATGTAAGAGTCCAGAGGAATGGTTTGGACTTCCACATCTGAAAATCAGGTTCTTCTAGGTATAGTTCTAAAATTTATTATATGAAATAGTTTTACAGAATCATTATTTTTTTGTGCCATGGGGTTTTATCATGCAGATTAAAAAGCCTCAGTGGTTTTGGTCACTGAGGTTTAAAATTCCTCACATCTGAGAGCAGCATTTGGTGTGGTAGGTTGTGATAGTTTGACTCTAGCTGGCAACTAAGGACCACACAGGGCTTGTTCACTTCCCTGGGACGAGGGGCAGGAGGGTTGGAACAAAGATGAAACATTGCATTGCAATAAGAACAGTTTAATAATTGATATAAAGTACAATCTAATAATAGTAATAATAACAATAATGAAAAGGGAGATAACAAAAAAAGAGAGGGGAGTACAATCTGGACAGATGAGTGACCCCAGTGCAGTCCCTCAGCACCCACCCACTGATGCCCAGCTCATCCCTCAGCAGCCATCGGCACCTTGGCCAAGTGCCCCAGTTCTCACACGGGGCGTGACATCCCGTGGTGTGGAATATCCCTCTGCCCAGGGGATCAGCTGTCCTGGCCACGCTCCATCCCAGCTTCTGGTGCAACTCCTCGCTGGCAGAGCCTGGGACATTGCAGAGTCCTTGACTTGGGGCTCTGTTGACTCTGCTCAGTGACAACTGAAGCATCAGTGTGTTATCAAAATGATTCTGTACTGAATCCAAAACACAGCCCTGCCTATCCAGGCTGCTGGAAGGAAAAATAACTGTCACAGCTGACAGCAGGACACTGGCATCTACCAGAGGCTTTGCTCTCAGTCTGAGCAGCAGTGACACCAGTGATGATTTGTTCCCCCTTCTGCTCCATCAGAATATGTGGGGACTCAGGGTCTCTGTGACTTTGGGTCAAAAGGAAGACTAGCCACAGCTCAGGGTAGCAGGAAGGCTGTTCCCATGTGCTTATTGAAGCATTTACTGTTTGCTGCTCAAAAACCTTCATACAGTAATAAATGTTTGAGTCAAATCTTGCTTTTTGTTTTTAAGGTTGCGTTTTTTCTCTTGTGGAAACTGATAGCTGCTGTGATCAGAGTTTTATATGCCACTTCATTAATCATGAACTTCTGTTGAGGCTTGCTGCCACATGTGTTTGCTCTTTGGTTTCTGTTTTTTAAATTACAGGTTGAAGAAAATCCTGCTTAAGCACATTTAATCTGTCTCTTAAATTGGACTGTCAACTTATTTCTTACAGTAGCTGTAGGTGCAGCTTCTGTCGTGTTATTGTTGGGGTATTGTGCTCTCAGCCTTATTCTCAAAAAAATGAAGCTTATGTGATGAGGCTGCTGATGTAGAGCCTAATAGCTTTTAAACCAAGTTGGATAAAGAGGGAAAGTTCTCATGGAAGCTAAGTTCTCACAATTTACATGGAGATTTTTTTTGTGTGTAGAGGATAGAAATTTTCCATGTCTCTTCTTCAAAATGCATCATTAAAATGCAAGAGAAGTCTTGTCCTGCTACTCTGGTTACTTTTGTGATGGACAAAAGATAATCTTTTCTACCTAAACTGCTATAAGATCATTGGATTTTCATGCTGTTGGGTGCATCTGCAAATGGTAGATTTGCAAATATTCTGAAGAGACAAATGAAACATTAGAATGAAAGTGACTTTACCTGAGGGGTCAACTTCATGCTTCAGGAAGGGGAGAGAGGACTGCTCCAAGGGAAAAGCTTTATTCCTCCTAGAGTTCCATCAGAACGACTTGGGACAATCCCCCACTCAGCAATTTACAACATGGAAATCACGACGTTTTGAGAACATGTTGTTTGAATTCTTGGTGTAATAAAGTCATGAATTGTTTTACAGGTTAGAGAAGATAGTATGACAGCTGATACGGAACTTCATTTGTACTGCTTAGTGTACCTGACATGAGGTTTCTGGAACCCTCTTAAAACAGTTATCCATGGCAAAACAAAGTTTAAAGTAGAAATTCAGTAGCATTTTGATAGTTTCTAAAAAAGAACAAACAAAAGAGAAATGGTCTTTAACATTTTGATAATCTCAAATATCAGCTAATCTATGCTGTTAAGATCTTTAGTAGGATAGAGATACTTCCATCCCCAATCAAATCCAGCCTTTACCTTTGCCAGTGTGCAGAAGTCACTGAAGCGTTTCTAATGCTTTGTTGTTTTGTATCAGAGAGAGGAATGTTTATAGTGAGTTTACCCCGTGTCTTCCTCTCAGTCAGATTGTTAAATTGTAGTTCTCAGCAGCTGTCCTTTAACAAAACTTAAAACTTTTGAGTTTAGTGAATATCTAGTGAGTACTTATACTTCACAAGTTTTTAAGGGTAAGGTTATGTACTACCGATATATTTCACACTTCCAATGGCAGGTTTTGAGAGCTGATAAGTTTTATTCAGAGTTATTACATAAGCATAACATACTTTTCCAGAAACTCACAGGCATTTTAAATGCTGATGCTCAGCATAGGGAGCACTGATGAACTGATCAGCTGATGCTGTGTCTGTGTCAGCTGTTTGGGTGAAAAACTTACAGGTGCACTGAGCTAGCTTCTTTCTTTGCATCAGTATTGAGTATTAAATGTGGAATAAAATAACGACCTAGATACTTGAGCCGTTTAGGAATGCAAGGGCTTTGGGCTATTTGTCTGCCCTTAAAATTGCTTGTTCCTGCCAAAGTTGGAAAAAGTGAACCAGAAGCCAGGACTTGCTGTAACTCCAGAACATGGAGATGGCTTTTTGTGTACACAGAGGCATGGACCAGTCCTGTCCCCACTGAGATGAAGGACTTGAGCTTTGTGGAGACAGGTATGGGCCCTCAAATTTTGTTTTTCCTCCATTTCTTAAATATCATTGCTGTTCTTCCTATTGTGGCTGGCATAGAAGTATGTACAGGACTACCAGTTGTATGTGTTGTAAGTAGAATTCATATGCTAACAGTTAAACAATTTTTATATCTTTATTTGTTACAAGTAAGACAGCCTTCTCTAAGTGGGATGGGTGTTACTGACATTGATTTACAGTTGAGTGAAGAGGAAAGGGAAGCAGTGACGTCTCTGGCTCTAATTATTCAACATCTGGCTCATCCGTGCCATTTCCCAGTGCTGGAAGCTCCCTCTCAGGTAGCAGCCCATACTCATTTAGGAAAGCTTCCACATCCACAGCAAAAAACTCCTCATTGAACTGTTCAGAAACACTAATGAAATTACTCAGGAGCTCCCCGGCCTTGTAGACTAGCAGGGAGGGGAGCACCTCGCTGGAGAAGCGATCCCCGGCGCCCGTGCTGGAGGCCTTGATCTTGCAGAACTTGACGGTGGGGTACTCAGCCGCCAGGCAGGTCAGGCTGCTGTTGAGGGCCTCGCAGCCCTTGACGCCGTCCTCGTAAATGTGCACAATGACCGTGGTGGTTTTGTGCTCCTTCTCCACGGCCTCCAGGAACTGTTCCCCGTTCTGCAGCTCGCACAGGAAGCCGAACTTGGGCCCGAAGCTGAGCCGCTGGTGCATGTCCTGCATGCAGCGCTTGCGGTACTGCTGTAGGCAGCTTTCGTCCTCCTGCGTGGCGTGAATCAACTCATACTCCTGCATGCTCATCTGTGGATATCCAGAGAGTGAGGTCAGTGACTGGGAACCCCCTAGAACTGCAATGGAGACACCCACCTGTTGTCTGGAGAGCACCAAAAGCTGAGCCAGAAGAGCCATCACTCCCTACAGGGACTTCAGGAGGTCTTGAGAGACAGGTGAAGGAGATCCTGTCTCAACACTTTCCTGCCAACATGATGGTACAGAAGGCAGTGGCCACATTTGGCAAAAATTTATGGATCTCTCAGAGTTGGTGGAAATTTTGTCAGTTGAGGGGCATGTTTCATTCCTGTCTTATTGAGGGTTTGGTTCCCCCATGTTTCAGATTTAGTAAATGGTCATGAGTGATGTTCAGGCTTAGAGCTCTATCGTGACTAATAGGTTTTTAAACCTGCTAAAATTTTTCCATTATATTAACCAAGGATAGAGCACTGTGCCAGGGAAGGGAGGAAGAAAGGTCAAGCTGTGCTGTGATAGATGAGAAATACACTGCTTGTTTTACTGAAGTCACCCTTTGCTTGAGAAAGGACTGGATAAAGAGAATCACAGAGCCACTAATTAAGGTTGGAAAAGCCCTCTAAGAGCCTCAAGTCCAACCATTAACACAGCACTCCCAAATCCAGTTCTAACCTGTGTCACTGAGTACCACGTTCCTATTTTTTTTGATTCTTTTGGGAATAGTGATGCCATCCATGCCTGGGCAGCCCCTTCCAATGTTTGACCACCCTTATGGGGAAGAAATTTTCCTGACATCCAATCTAAGCCTCCCCGAAAAAACTTGTGGCCATTTTCTCTCATCCTGTCCCTGTTCCCTGGGAGCAGAGCCCAACCCCTGGCTGACCCCTCCTGTCAGGGAGTTGTGCAGAGCCAGAAGGTCCCTCCTGAGCCTCCTTTTCTCCAGGCTGAGCCTCCCTGGCTCCCTCAGCCACTCCTGGTGCTCCAGCCCCCTCCCCAGTTCCATCGTTTTGCACATGTGTTCTGTCTGCATTGTGAGAGTTGAGCTAAGTTACACAGAAATTGAGTGGAAAATCCAAGATTTTCTACCTTGTAACAGGCATGTTTTATATAGAGCCAAAGTAAATTCCTTTTGCTTCTCTTACCATACGGCAGAATCTCTCTCTGGTGTCTTTATCATCTCTGCTGAAAGATCTGTGTGGTGAAGACATTTGTCTGAGCATTTCTTTCTTACTCAGGGGTAAGGAGTCTGCATCTTCACTCTCTAATTTGAACTTCCTCCAGTCATTGATCACACCTTTGGGCCCTAAAGGAGAGATGATGTTGGGTGAGAAAGTGGCTGCCACAAAAGGTTTCCTGAGAAGTTTATATTCTTTGCTGGTTTGTCCTTCTGTGCCTCAGATTATCTGTCCTTCCTCCTTCCAAAGAACTATCCAGGAGTGCTGAGAACCAGAGCTTTTGGACCAATGTGTCCCAAAAAGAAAGAGAGAGAGTTTTTCCTGCCTGGATCACTTTGGTGATCTGGTTCCCATCAGTATGCTTTGGAAGAATTTTGGTGAACTACAATGAGCAGTTATCATGGATGAGGATGTTCAAACATAATGAAACTACCATGCTGGCCAAAGGTGGTGTTTTGTAGAAAAATATTTGATTTCTTTATAACCAGGGTATTTAAATATTAATTTAAATATTGAATAAAATTTAACCATTAAATGTGTGTAAGGACTTAGAGTAAAACTAAGAATGCAGGACATTTGAGATTGTTTAAAAACCCCAAACAATACCTGTTGCACTGGAAGAGTAACCCATAAGGCAAATGATAATTCTGATTGTAATGCAGATCTTGGTGTTTGGAGGTGCTTGATTAAACTGCTTGTTTTGAAATGGGGGAAAAAAATCAAAATTGAAGTGCTGTTTTTCAAAATGAAAACATTTAATCTGCATCTTATATTATAAAGCAAAAACAACATTCCGGTGTTTTCAGAGGTGAAGTTTCCTAAGGAAAATTTAGAAAAGGCTGGATAAGCAGCTTTCATTTTCGCAAGGAAGATATGATGAAAGTGAGATGTGGTGTGTGTATGTGTGTATGTATATATATATGTATTTTTCATAGAATGGTTTGGGTTGGAAGGGACCTTAAAGCTCATCTCATTCCTCTGCCATGGGCAGGGACACCTTCCACCTTGAGATCTGTTGCTCAGAGCCCCATCCAACCTGTGTATATATCAAAATCTTGGCCCACAGCAGCAAGGCTGGTTGGGAAAGAACTCCAGAGTTATTACAAGAACTGCATTCATTATAGCTCCAAGGAAAAGAAGCCCTTGGAGCAGAGGGAGGGAATGATTGGCATCCTGTTACCTAGCAGTGGGGTGGAGGAGCTGTGGAGCTGAACACAATGTCAGTTCTTATAAAAATCCTGGTGATTGAGCACTGGATTAAAAAGAATGATGGTTTTGAGTGAGGCCTCTTTTAAAGCTTCTAAATGCTGTGCTGTGTTTGACACAAGGGGCATTTTTAGCACCAAGTCTTCCTTCTGGAAGAAGGAAAAAATAATTTTGCCTCTCTAGTGAAACATTATCACCTAATTCTAATGTGGGAGTGTGGGCTTCATGGCTCTTTTGTTGTCTTCTTTCCTCCTCTGGAGAGCAAAGTGAAGCAATAAACCACAAGGAGTGAGGCAATAAACCAACAGGAGCCATGCTTGGTGGCTTTATCAAGTGTCCCCTGCATTTTCCCTTTGCTTCAGGTTTGGGGAGGAGCAGCACAACATTTAGTGTTACCTGCCCTCCAGGGGAGCTGTCACTTGCCCGAAAATATCTTCTCATAGTCTTTGGAACCTGTGTTTTTGTGTAAGAGGTTTGGCCACTGGAACAACTGGAATTCTGGGCTTCCCCAGTGAACACGGACAGTTTAACTTATTTTTGGAAAAAAACCTAAATAAGATTCCTTGCCTGTGTGTGTTGCCTGTCCTTCAAAGTCTTCTTCCAAGCTGGTGTTGGCATTTTCTTCCATTTCAGTGGCTGGAGTAGGAGATGCTGCAAGTCCCAAAGGGAGAACAGTTAATAACAGCATAGCAAAAGAGATAAGCTTGCAGCAGGTACAGCACAGTGCGTAATTTCCTGTAGCTGGTGAGTATCAGTGAAGATGCAAATACACACGGTAATTATGGAGCTTGTCATTGACCCACAGAAAGCAATTGGGATATATGTCAGTCTCCTTAAAAATGTGTCGGGCCAGATTCTCAGGTAGGGGTTCCTTCATTGTGCTGTTCTTTCCCAGTCACTGGAGAATATCAGGGACATGGTCATGGGAAGTAGTGGGTGTAAAACTTCCTGCAGTGGAAATGTGTACTGAGTATTTTCTTACTTTTTTTTTTTTAATCCCTCTTGCAACTGGGACCCTATTAATTTTCCAACTGCTGTAAGTATTTATTTTTGAGGGTTGCCCAAATTGCTGCTTTCACATACAGAAAATGGAGCCAAATATTAGAACCTGTTGGGCAAGAGACCTCTGAACGTCCTGGAGCTGGTTGGGCCATGTTTGTTGCGAAACAGCAAACTGATGGCGGTTATAAATCAAAATCACTTTCTTGTTCCACCCTTTCCATAAACCAGACAACCCAAAGAGCCAGATGACACTCTCAGGGCACTGTCATTCACCAACACCTTTTTCGTCTCTTACAGTGAAGCTTTTGATGGGGAACCACATATTATTTCCCACTGCGGACATGATCCCAGATTGGTGGTGCCAGAGCACTACAGAGCAGCAAGAAGTCTTAAGGCAGGTGATTTGAGTGTTCCCATTAAGTCTAGACTAGTTTCAGCTGTACAGGTGCTAAATTAAGCTTTGTTTGACTTCACAGTAGCAAAGATGTTCTCATGCCATGACTGCCTTATTTAAAGGCTGCTGGGGTGTTGTACTGGAGTGACAAATAGTGATATATGTGCCTTCCTTTTTCCATAGCACCATCAAGGGATAATGTGGAACAAAAGCTGAGCAGGACACAAGGTATCTGATTCTTGTATGTATTGGGACTAAAGCTGATTAGCAAGTGTGCAAGTAAGTTTTTCCATGAATGTACCCATAACAATTAATCAAACTTGTGGGATACATTGCAAGCAAGTTTGGAAGAAAAGCAGGTAATGAATTAAGCTTCATTAGTATAAATTCTCTAGGTTGCTCTATAGATAGGTTGTTGTGACTGCGTAGATCCAGATTACCGGATCACTTGCTATTCCCTCAGTTCTGAAATAGAAATCTGAAGCTAATCTCCTCTCACTAGGTGAAATTAAGAATCTTTGCCATGTCAAGGATGAGCAGATATATATGCTGGGTCAAACCCTTAAGTGATTCTCTTGGTTTACATGGACATCTGCAGTAAGCTCTTCTGGCTGCTGCAGCTGCTGTGGATTTTCTTTGTTCTGGGGGGAACAGGAGGGTTTGATTCTCTGTGTGCTTTGCTGTTTCAGAGCTTTGAGCTGAAAAGCACAAGGGTATGAAACTCAAGCACTCAGTTGCATGCTCAAACCAGAAAATTTGACTGTGCTTTTGGTGAAACATCTCTCTTCCCAGAGGTGGGAACGGATTGCTTAACAAATGAAAAGTCTCTGTAAAATTTATGTTACTGATCTATTGTGCCCCATAAATCTGTGAAGATTAGATGAATCATAACAGCGTTAAGGCTGTGTTTCACCATTCTTCTGCAGCATGGCACAAGGCAACAACCCTGACCGTGCACAGGCTGGGAGGCTGACCATGGACTGGGAGTGGAAGCTCCTAAAGCTTAATCCTGTCCCTTTGACTGGGAGCTGGGACCCAGGCATACAGAATGTTCCCATTTCAGCTCAGTGGGGCTGTAAATCTTCGTCATTCTTATCTCGGCCCTGGGAGAATGGGGCTGGCCACGCCAGGTGTTTCCCAACCAGACAGCTGAGGACAAGGCACATGGACAGAGTGGTCCGTGGGAGTGTGTTCCAGGCTCAACTGGCTCTCCTTAAGGAAAGTGCAGCAGAAGCTCTTGCGTGTCGTGTGCAGGCCAAGTCAGGAAATCACCTGGGCAGGGAACTCTCCCACATCTTCGTCAAAGGTTGAGGTGGAGCTGTTGTGTGGCTGGTTGTTTTTTTGTTTTGGGGGGGGGATGGTGAGGAGGTGTTCTTTTATGTGTCAGGCAAGCAGCATTTTCCAAAGTTAAAAATGAGCTTCCCAATAAATGGGTAAGCGTGGGCGCTGTCAGCTGTGGAGGTTGTTGTTATGCAAGTGCCTCTGTGAGGAAATGTCCAATGTGTAAGGCTGAGTCAGTGCAGCAGAGAGTGTCACAGTCAGTCAGGATGGCCCATTACGAGTGTCTCAGATGAAAAGGGGCCACCTGCTTGCCTTTACAGGTGTGCTGGGACCTGGTGTGCCTGGCATGGGGATGGCTGGAACCCTCCTCTGCATCACACAGCAGCTCTTGCAAGAGCAGCAACCCCATGGAGAGGCTTATGTGAGTGCAAGTGGGTCATAATTGTTGGCTGATAGTGTTGTCTTTTAGGAATTCCTTTAAGGTCACCTGACTAAGGTCATCATCCTGAGTTGGCCTGAGAGCATTGTTAGGCCCAGGACTCAGAGGCAGCGATTCACTGCATGGGGATGATTGGATTCAGCAGGAATGGCCTTGTGTCCTGGAGAGTGACCATCCCTGGCTATCCCAACCTCCTTTTACAGATTCCTTACTGCTTTACAGATGATTTTTTTTAATTTTTTTTTTTTTTTTTTAATCATGTAATTGAGCAGTCTCTCAATCCCAATACATGACTGGTGCTCAGGGTAAGAGCACAGAGTCCTCTGAGGGTGTTGTGTCACACAGCTGGAAGGTGTGCAGTGATGGTGACATGGTGATTAATGTCATCACTGGAGTTAGTTATGTCTCCTAGTTCTAAGGAAGCATCCACAGACCTTCCAGACCTTCAACTGCCATTGGTACTGATCCCAAGCTTCCTCTTTGTACCATTCTGATACTCCAGATGAGCAGCAGTCTCTGGGGAGGGGAAAACTGCTAATTTGGAAAATCTTTTGTATTTTCATTAGCTTTTCTCATTGGTTTTGATAACTGAAGGTGGCTCCTGAAAAGTTTGTATGGGTGTAACAACTTCTGCTTATCAGGTCTGTGGGTCATCAGTGCACTAGGCCCTGTTTTGTCATGCATATGGTGGCTTTACGTATGTATTTTAATACATATGACTGATCATTCTACAAGTTCTTTACTTTCCTCTCTTTCTGTTAGGTTTTCTGAGTGAAAAAATTGAGAAGATTTTTGTGTCAAAAAAAAACTTCTTTGGCAAGAAAAAACCCAATAGGCCTGATGCTGCCATTTAATTTCTATGAGCTTTGGACCTGTTGTAGACCAGAAGGAGAATTCCTGTTACTGTATCATTATATATAATATATATATTATATTGCCATTGGCAGGGACACCTTCCAGTATCCCAGGTTGGTCCAAGCCCCGTCCAACATGGCCTTGGACATTTCGAGGGATGGGGCATAATTTTATGTCTTTGGCCTTCGCAGAGATGTCTCTGTTTACCCAAAATTACAATTTTACTATTTCCTCTTGCTCATTTCTTCTGAGGTAGCTCAGGAAGAAAGCACTGTAGCTGTATACTTGTAATGAAGCCTTATTTAATCCTTGTAAAAGATTGCAGCTGTAAATACAAAAATAGTGTCTTGTAGTTGTGAGTTATGGTAACAGAAGAGAAGGAAATTAAAAGAAAAATATTCCCAAACAAACTGTAAAAGGCAAGATGCATTCTGCAAAGGAAAAAAGCCTAAATAAATAAATAATAATAAAAAACCCCTTGCTTTCCAATATAAGAGTTTTTGCTGCTAGTCCAGTAAGTAAACATGAGTAATATTTTTCTTAAAATATAAACATGTTCTAGGCACAAATCTGCTGCTTTCCATCTGTGCAAATCCTGCTGAAAATGCTGTTTGTGTCTGGGTTTAGGAATGCAGATCAGCAGCGGGCTGTGGGTCCCCAGTGGTCAGTGGGACATTTTGGGGACCCTTGAGGGGGAGACTGGAAACTCAAGGGTATTTGGCAGTGAGATGTGGTTGCACGTCTCTGTGTCGGGCTCCGTGTGGGTGGGCGCTCAGCTGGGATGTGCTCAGAGTGTTCCATTGGCTCTTGGGAAGGGTGTTTGAACTCGAGCAGCACTTCCCTCTCCCAAGGGCTAATTTGAATCTTGCTTCTGTGTCCCTTTTCCCTGGTTCCCAGCTGCAGAATTCCCTCCCTGATTGCTCCTGTCCTCTCTCTCAAATGGCAAGTAATAGCCACAGTCATACCTGGCACATGGGCAGCTTCTGAAGCAAGCAAGACAAGAGAAAGAGCAGCCATGGATTTAAATGTTCAGTTTCCTGAAATTTGGGGGAATTGGGTAAAAAAACTTGGAACTGGAGAAGGCATTATTCCCGCTGCCTGGGCAGTGGAATGGGGCGAGTCCTCTGGTCTTCATGTACCCTTGGGAAGGCCAGTGTCCTCTGCCTGCATCAGGGACAGGTTTCCAAGGATCCTTGGTCATGGGTGTGCTGAGCTCCACAGGAGGCATTAGCAGCATTATGTGATCAAGCTCCAGTGCCGAGGTTGGAGTTTCAGCCCTTTGCTCACAGCACCACAGCACTTTCCATGATCTGTTCCTGGGCCCCGCAACAGGGAGCGACAAACACGGAGCACCTGCAGCTCCGCTTGCATCATGGACAATCAGATCCCTTACAGGAAAGTGGCTAAAGAGAGGCTTAAGAGCCAACCCGCTTTGACTGCCTGTGTCATCCCGAGGTGCAAAGACAGGCTGACTGTGTGTGTGGCAAAATGGAAACATCCTGGGCTTACCTCAAGGAAAAAAAGTGGTGTATTGTGGCGTGATCAGGTCGCTGTGGCTGGGAAAAAACATAATTTCAAAACACCGGGCCAGGACTTGATTTGCTAGAGAAGAGGTCATATGATGGGAATAAAACATAAAGCAGGCTGGGCTGATGCAGAGAGCTGCCAGCTCTGCTGCGCGTCACTGGGACTGATGAGAGGGTTATGGGATTGGATTATTCCCTCTATCCGCTTTAGCAGAGTTATTCTCTTCTTTATTTGTGAGGTTGAAACATTTTAAATAGATGAATCTAATGTTTCATTTATCCTTAAGGCTTTGCCAATTAGGAAATGCCTTATGTGACTACCCCTGTCTTCAACGTTGTGTTGGGCTGCAAGTTCATAGGATTAAATAAATATCCCTTTCTCTTCCTCATTATTTTAGTCTTTCAAAATTTGACCTATAATTATGCACCAGAAATTATTCATCTTTTCTGGATTGCGCATTTATTTCTGGATATCATTCTGAAACAGGAAATTAGTTCAATGCCTTCACAGCAATCAGTGACAAGACAAGAAGGAATGGCTTCAAATTGCCAGAGAGTAGCTTTAGATTAGATACTGGGGAGGAAATCTTCCCTGGGAGAGTGGTGAGGCCCTGGCACAGGGTGCCCAGAGAAGCTGTGGCCGCCCCTGGAACCCTGGAAGTGTCCAAAGCAGAGTTGAACAGTCCTTGGAGCAGCCTGGAAGGGCTTCTGGAAGGTGTCCCTGGCCATGGCAGGGGGTGGAATGAGGTGGGCTTTAAGGTCCTTTCCATCCCAAGTCATTCTATGATTCTGTGGTTCTATGATTCACTTCTATCAGAGTACCACAGTTTTTTCTGGAAAGGTAAAATGCAGATATTTTAAACCAGGATTTTTCTGCCAGGAAACCTATTATTAATTTATATTCTTTTTAAACAAACTTGGCTGTATGAAGCAGGGTGGAAGGGGAGGGTGGCTGGATACAGAGAAAATGTCTATTTGAAGCGAGAGGGAATGGCCAACGTTTTCAAATGCAGATTATTTAAGGGCACGAACCTCAATCCATGTTTAACCTCAATGCCTGGACTGATTTGTCAGATGGATTGGACAGCTCACCACAGTGCTCTGGGAGTCTGGGCAGAGTTTTCAGTCAGTATTTAAGTGTGTGTTTCCTTCTGAGCTCCACATTCATGTTTGGTAATGTTGACGCATCCCTCAGAGCCTAGGTTGGAGTTTATTGCTGTATTTAGCAAAATCACGATGGATGGCAGAAGACCAGCGGAGAGATTGTGCATATTTTTTTGCCAAGCTGAACAGATGTTTGCAATGTGTATAATCCCTGAAATTTGTCAGAAATCTCTTGTGTCAGAGCTGTAACCCTGGCAGTGACTGGAGACAGGCACTTGGAGAGGTTGATGGCTGGTGTTTTATGGAAAAGGGAAGAAACTTGAGTTTGTTGTGAGATTAATTAAGGGTCTAGAAGTAGTTATCCTGTGAGGACTTTGAGCAACTCTTACTACTCCTTTCCATCAAAAACTAAAAGATGCCTATGGGGCAGGGCTGAGAGGAATCACCACTTGTGAAGTTGGAAGAGCATCCCTGTCTCTTTTGGAATGGGTTTGACCAAGAATGCCTCCTAAGGCTCTGGACATGCAAAAAATTGCCCACAATAAACAGTTAAAGAATAGTTTTGGAATTATAACATTTATTTCTGGTGGGGGTTTTTTTCCTGGCTTTTTTTTTTCTCCTTAGCTGGTTGATGTTCTTTTCAAATGTGTATTTGTAACTATAAATCAGTAGGAATATTTGCTTTTGCTTTTTTCATATCTACACTTTGTTACCATCATTTGGGAAAAGCAGACTTGACTTAGCCAGCAGGCTTCCTCTAACCAGTCATTATCTCAAACTTGAGAGTTAAGCAATTAAAAAAAATGAAATTCTTCACAACAGCTTTCATATTGATGTATTTTTTTTTATTCCTGGCTTTCTCTAAGCATTAGCATCCATCCTCTGAGATGTGTGAGGATCTCGTTTGCTACTTTCCCATCATTAAAAATTTAGATTATCTTGTCAGTCTGAGCCTCTCTCGCTGAATTAGTGCCTTTCTTTACAGCTGGGCCTCCCCTTTCCAGAGAAAGTAACTGTGTGATGGGAGAAGAGTGAAACATCTACTGCTTTGGGTGCTGGGCAAATACCCTTGACCAGGGATATTTATTGACTTTGTGGCAGTTGAATTAGGTTTACACATCTTGTGGTGCTGATTTGGGTAAAGTAAGTCACAGCAGAGCAACTCCTTGCTATGGTAGGGAAAGGGACAGGTGACCTTGGGTGGTCAGGCAGTGGTGCAGTCCCCATCCCTGCAGGGATTCAACAGTGGCTGCCCTGGGGGCGGCACCTGGGGACATGTTTTGGTCTTGGCAGAGTTGGGTAAATTATTGGATTAAATGATCTTGGAGATCTAAACTCTGTGATTCAGCTTGTGCTCTCAAGAACTTCTTGTGTTTTCCAGCCTGCTGCCTTGGAACTCTTCCTGTAGGACTGGCAGAGCCAAGCAGTAGTGCTACTTGTGACTGCCAGGTGCTTCCTCTTCCTCCATTCCCTTTTTTATTCTTCTGCTAAAGTGTCCTGAGTGCATCTATGCATCTTAGAAGATCTGACAGATTAATTTCCTCATTTCTCTTAAATGGGAAGATCCAGAGGTAAAAGTGGTCTCTCTGTCTTTGTCAAAGGAAGTGGATATGCTGTCAGGAGGATGCTTCCACTCTGGAGTTGGGTTCATTATATCCAAAAGAGAAGAAAATATTTCCTCTATTGAACTGTTAAGCTGTGGTCAGCTGGGTTTTGTTCTGGTTTGGGCTTCTTTTTTTTTTTTTTTTTTTTTTTTTTTTTTTTTTTTTTTTTTTCCACTTGATCATTTACTTGAACAAAAATGGAGTTACCGTGTAATTGATTAAATGATGGGTACCCAGGGCCTGCTCCAACTAGCTGCTCTTTTGCTTGCAATACCAGAAATAACATTGTCTCCACTGAATGATCCTGACATCCCTGTGACAATTATGACTGCATGAAGTCAGTGATGATAGGAAGGTATTCCTCTTACTACCTTTATTAATCAGAAGATGAAAGCCAAAGCAGACAGGATTTGTGGCCATTGAAAGCCCTGGAGGGTTTGCATCAGGTCTGTAATTTCCCTGTAGCCCAGAGTCACATCCTGGTTGGGGTTAGAAGGGACCAGGAGATCATCCAGTCCAACCCCCGCCAGAGCAGATGGATCTTAGCCATGTGTGTTTGATTATCTCCAGAAGAGGAGACAGCACAGCCTCTCTGGGCAGCCTGTTTCAGGGCTCAGTCACCCTCACAGAAAAGTTTATCCCTTTCCTACAGAGAGCTTTCAGACCATTCATGTCATTCTAGAGGCTACGTTTTCCTTTGGATCCTGTGATTGACTTGAGATTATACATGATGAGCTTTCGTCAGCTCATTTGTAAATATCTTTACATGTGGCTTGTAAAATTGCACAAAATTAGAATTACTGCGCTTCCTTTTGAGACCCAAGTGAGGTAAATTTGAGTTGCAGTTTTGCAGCAGCTGAGGCATGTACATGAGTTTCTCCGATCGTGTAAATAAATGTCATGATTTGAAGCACAGGCTGATGGCTTAAAACACACGTGTTCCCTCTCCTGCTCCAAAACACAGCTCAGATAAACAGCAGAGCAAATCCTTTCCCAGGGACTTGCTTTTATTTATGTAGAAACTGGAGCACAAATGCTGGGCCAGTTTCACTGTGCATACTTGGTTGTTTCTAAGACTTCTTCAAAGGGACTGGCATGGCTCTGTCCAAAAATTAATTCCAAATATTTTAGCCTTCCCCGTGCTCAAGCTATAGTTGTATCACCTCCTGGGAAGCCATCTGACAGTGTTCTTGGAGGCTTCTGACATTCACTGAGTGCAAGAGCATCAGTAACAAAGCACGTTGTAACAAGCAAGAGGAGAGACTAGGATCTTGTTGCAAAGGAAAAGAAGGAAAAGGGAAAATAAAGGACACAAAATGATCTGGTCAGAAAAGACCTTGCTGTAAACCCCTCTGATTCATTTCATCCACTTCATGTGTGCACAGCAGCACTCCAATGCCAATTTGCCCCTTGCAGGGATGGGATTTGGAGCCGAGCCCAGGGGCAGCATTCCGACGGCTCACGTGCTGGGAACGCGCTCCTGCCAGCCTGAGGAATAACAGCATCACTGACACTGCAGCTCTAGGTGAGGGCAAAGTGCCCCAGTTCCATGGGTTCCTGTGACAACCTTGAGGGTGAATGGAAAATATGCTCAACACAGGCGCCTAACTCGATGTTCCTGGATGTAGTTACCTTCTGCAGCAGCCCAGAGCAGCCCTGGCTCTCCTGCCCTGGGGCTGATGTGATAAAATAAGCCAGGTCCTGACCCCTTCTGCTTGCAGCAGGTGGCCGTGGGATTAGGAGGAGTCAGGACAAGAGACACTGCAGGTGTTCTGGTGGTGGGTTTTCTCCTCTCTGCGCATTTTTTCATGGAGCAGGGTGTGATGTTTGGTTAAGCCCAAGCCTGATTCCAGCTGTGAAGGCTGTGGCAAATGTGGGAAGTGGATGGAGGTGCAGCCCTAGCAGTGTGCTGTGCTTGGGAAAGGAGTGGAATTCCATGAGCATTAGGAGTAATGAGATCTGATTTTTTTTTTCCTAGGATTTGTTTTCTAATGATTTTGGCACCAAAAAGTTTTTTTGCTGTGGCTTCAGCAATAAATGGGGCTCTGTTTGTAGATTCTCCAGTGCTAAAGAATAAGAATTGAATGCAAGTGAGAGAAATCCCTCTCCCTTTGGGAGAATCAGACTCAGATACAAACCCAGAGAGCCATACAACAAAGCAAAAACATGCTATTTTAGATTGCCATGACGTCAGAAATTTGGATTTACTTGCTAAATGACTGTTGCAGCATTAGCTGTCCCAATGGAACAGCTCAAATATGAATCAGTTTGCTAGAGCTTCATTTATTGATGTGTTCCAACAAGGTCTCTTAGAAAAAAAATCAAATCACAATTCATTTAACTATTTAACAGCACCAGATGGCAGCAAATTTATATTAATCTATATTAATCCCTTTACTTTAAATATTGTAGGAGAGTCTTGGGTGATGCATCAGTATTCATAGTGAACAGAATGGTATAATCAAATTTTAAAGTCCTAAAATGATTGTTACTCTGTTTTAAATAAACAGCCACTTTCTAAAATTAATTAAGTCATGGAATCATAGAATGCCTTGGGTTGGAAGGGATGTTGAAGGTCATCTTGTTCTGGCCCCCTGGCTTGGGCAAGGACAGCTTCCACTGGTCCCCTAAGGCAGATGTGGATAAACACATTCTGGTGTGAGGTTTGCCACAGGCTGTGGGTTACTGACACTGCTGACACACTTGGTTCAGTGGCCTGAAACCCTTTTTGGATGAGCTACAGAACTTGACTCACATTGAGAGGATGCAGGCGTGGACAATGGGGACCGAAATTTGCTCTCCTTGGCAGAGATGGTCCCTGGAAGCGAAGGGCTGCAGGTGGCTGTAGTGTGGGTGCTGAGGAAGCCCCTAGGGTCTGAAGGCACTATATTTAGATCTCAGACCAGCCATGTCTGGCTTGTTTCCTCCTCTGGCAAGGGCTGACTTCTCCTAACTCTTTCTAAGCACTTACTTCATCCTGTTTGGCTTAAGGCTTAGCCTAGCTATTTCTGGCTAGGCCGTATTTCCAAGTGTGTCTCCTGCCTGTGACCAAATGTGGAGTGTCACAAAATAAACCTGGGTGCATCCCGTGTGGAAGGGGGCAAAGGTGAGCAGTGGGCAGGTGCTGCTTCCTGGGATCTCAGGACAGAATTGAGGCCTCCCCATGACCAGCTGTGTGTGACATTGAATGTTCACAGGACCCACCACTGAACCGGTGGCCAACAGTGACCATGGACCTGGATTTAAATTAGAGTTGCCAGGGAAGGTGGTTCATCATTGTGTGCTTGCAGAGAGGTGAGATCCAAGGATTTATCTCGTAACTTCCTTTAAAACACCCTCCATTTGCTTTAAGGCCTTCCTTATGGGATTGCTCTGCTGTTACTGCTTTAAGCCTGGACAGCATTCCTGCTCCCAGGAGGAACAGGAATGAATGGTTATCCTTGGGTTCTGCTGGAGGAAGCTGTTTTCATGGGATTCTGGCAATTTGGAAAGACAGGAATCAGCACCCCAGTTGTTTTATTTGGTACTTTGTGCCAGAATGCCAAGCCTTTATTATAACATGTTTTCATTTCAAATTACGGTGAGGTCTTTAATTCCATGCAAAGCAACTCTGTAAAGTATTGCACAAGTGGAATAATTCAAGAATATTTGAATTATGTCACATTATGAGTGATTTACACTGCTAAAAGGGCAAGAATATGCAAACAGAAACAAATGTAATTTCCAGATGCCATTTGAATGCATTCTCTAATATTTTGAAAACAAAGAGATTGCTTTTGTGGAAGATCAGCTCTGTCTGCAGGAGTCACTTCCCCTGATAGAATGCAGCAAGAAAAACTAGATGGTGTTTGCTCACTGCAGTTTCCTGTATTTTTCTTATTAGTCTGATCTCTGGCTGATAGATTGGAAAGGGTTCTGGGTCATCAAAAAAGAGTTCCTTGTTTTGGCAGGAAAATATATTGAACTATTTTTCAGGCTCATTATTATTTCTCTGCATGTTGTTGCCTTCATATTTATGCCTGTCCATAACAAAAATACCAATGAAAAATGGAAATGTTTCATTTTAACTTAAGAATTATTACATGAAGTGACATGAATTCACCAAGCTTTCACTTGAGGTTGGAAGGGGTGGGGTTTTTAGTTTGGTTTGGTTTTTTTCTTTCACTCAGAAAGCGTAGATCCCATAATTTTGGCCAACTCTGCTCATACCTGGTGTTGGGGTAGACCCCAGTCCTCACTTTCACTTTGTTTTCTTCTACTCATAGCCCTTTGATATCCTCATTCCAGTAAACAGCAGACTAGGAATTTCTCTGGACTGGGATGCTGACCATGGAGATGCTCTACAGCTTTGCCTGGAGTTCTGTAGGCACTGAGCATTAGAGGAAGGAGCTGTGGGATGCATTCTGCTCAATACAATAATATGTTGGTTTATAGCATGTTACATCTTACATTTAAATCCATGAGAGGTTTCTCTGTAATTGGACTGAGGCTGAAGACTGTGCTCATTCAAGCAATTCAGAATTAAGGGTGTAATTCAGTCTCACTGTGCTGGGCCATGTGCCCTAGAGTGAGCCTCTTACAGAGTTTAAGATGGGATAGTGCTGAAAGCTGGTTACCAGGGTCTCCAGATGAGTTCCCCTTGTCCTTTGGCCACCTTACAGATACCAGATCTCAGAGGCAAGCTTATTTTCTTTCCTCTCCCTGCTCACCAATGCCTGACTAAGTGTGCAGTACAGTCTCTGGAGGGTTTTCTGTCCACAGGTGACCTGTGGGGTTGTTAGTCTGGTGTCAGATCACTGGCTGTGTGAAAGAACACAACAGGTCTAAAAGATGGGGTGGGAAGCTAAGGATAATGTGAGTTTTTCCTAAGTTCTTGCAGTTCTACATTTAAGATTCTTCTGAAGTTGCAGAGCTGATGCAGAGTGATAGTCACAGCCTCACAGAGCTGCAGGTAGTTACCCCACTGAGCTGCCTAATCCTGGAATCCAGAGCAATACCTATGCAGAATTATTTCTTCACTGATTACATTGGTCAGGCTCGGGTTTTTGCTTCAGAGGGCTGGAAGGGGGCAGGAAATGCCCTCTGGTGCTGTGATCCACCCAGGAAAAACCTTTGCAGTTGAGCTGAGGGTATGACCAGATGACACCATGAGTATTTTGAAGGTGTGAAATACCTGTAGAGTTTTGAACTTTGCATATGAGGAATATGGGAGCCCTGTGATGGCTTTGAGACCCACTTCTGCTAGAGGGGGATTCCCCTTATCACTGGAAACTGGCAGTTGAACATCCTGGTGTATAGTAATTGTTTTTGACTATGTTACTTGGCTCTCAAGTTGTATTCGGTGATTATCTGTCATCCTCTAATGCATTTTCCTATCTTTTAGCTGCACTGTAATTATAATTGCTAGGGTTACACTTTAATATTTATTACAAAGATCAGCTTAAAATCCCGTTCTGAAACAGAGTGAAGCACTTCCATATAATTCTAGCAATTTGGTACAGATCAGTTGCAGAAGAATGGGTTAAGTTGAAATTATTCCCTCCTGTGAAAAAGATATCAACTACTTTCAGGAAACCTGTAAAGCCATTGATTGTGCAGGTGATACTGTTTGTGTAAGGGGGTGGGAGCAAGAATCCAAGGTGTAATTTTGCCCCAAGGTTTCTTGACCATTCAGACCTGTCCTATTAAAAACATGCCCATCTTCTGGGGATCCCAGCTGTCCAGAGCAATCTCTCAGGGCCAAAAAATTGGGATTTTTCTCCATCTTTTTATGTAACACATCATTTATGCATTTAATTACATACCTGTCCCCTGCCTGAAACTAGTGCTGTCACAGCAGCTACAGAGGGAATTGTCTCGTCTGTGGTACAGTTGGATTATTACTCTTTCACACCAATATTTGTGCTTACCAAAACATTCTTTTGCAAGAAAACAATTCTTGCAAAACCAAGTTGAGATTAGATACCTGGATAAGAAAGATTCACTCTAAAGTTAGCCTTTAGAGTTCCTTGGAAGCTCCAAAATGGACCCAGACATGAACATTTTCTGGAGAAATTTGATTCCTTCATTCACCCTTCCCCACAGCACACAACTCCATCCCAGCAGAGGCAGAAGGAATGGTGCCTTTATATTCTCTTGCAGATCCTTATATACAGGTAAATATTCAAAGGCAGGTTACAAAAAAGTAGAAATCCCATTTTTTAATTAAGTCAATGCCAAAATCAAATAAAGAGAGACAGGATTCCATGCAAGGAATATAAAAGCCCTGTTAAATTAGACACGGGTGTCACTTTCAGCAGTCTGGGCACACACCGTCAGCAGATCCAGGGTCTGATTTCTAATATATTTCCATTTCCCCCAGATGACCCCAGCTGGAGTGAAGCACCACTCACTGCCCATGAATTCATTTAAAACACAAATACTGACAGCTCTGGCAGCTCGCTGTTCTCAGCTTAATGAAAGCAGCCTGGCAAACTCACAGCTGAGAGCCTGGCAGTAGTTGTTACGTCACCAGCCCCATTTCACCCATGCTGCCAAATGTGAGGCTCTTCTGAGAGACCCCACCAGTTACATTTCTTTATTAGAGCTTTTCATACACCACTAATACATCTTCAAAACACTATTTTTTCCCCTACTGAAACCAAACTGAAAGGCAAGGTTTCAACATACAAATCACGGTACCTGAGAGGCTCAGTCCCTCAGCTCTGCTGTTCCCAGGTGCTGAACAATGTCCTTGGAGCTTCCAGGAGAGGAGCTGGATTACAACTGACCACAGTGAGACCTGGCCCCAGATTTACAACCCTCTGGAATGATGACCCTTGCAGAAATAGCTTTGGACAGGTAATAGGATTATCAGGAAGGAATTAGAAAATTCTGTTCATTAGTTTGAGCCAATGAAGCTGCAGACTGGAGAGAGGTTTAAAGGATTTGGTGCATAAATATAATTGGGCAGGGAGAAAAACAACTGTGCCCCAAGAGCCATCACAGATGGCACCTAGCTACTGCAGAGCCAGTAGCTCTCCAAATGCTGGAGATGTACTGATGGATTACAGGAATGGTGTAAGAACCCCATTACTGGGTGCAGGAGAGCTGCCCTTACAACCCTAATGGCCTTTTCAGTATTTCTGAGCTGTGATGGGACTCTATTTCGTAAAAAGGATAAAAGTATTTACAGAAATTATGCTAATATTTAAATAAATCACCCAGTCATACCCAGTTACTCATTAAGCACTGACAGAGCACAAATGAAAAAAGGGTGAGGGAGAATTTTGTTCTATGGAAGACTGTAAATGTCCATGTAGCATTAAGGAACATTAAATTCTAAGCAGTTTTAAAAGGAGGACTTGCATTTCTCTACCTGTGTCTGTGGCTGTGACATGTAGTTGGATGCTCTGCAATCAAGAATATCACAGAATCCCAGAATAGTTTGGGTTGGAAGGGACCTTACAGCCCATGCAGTGCTATCCCCTGCCATGGCCAGGGACACCTTCCACTAGCCCAAGTTGCTCCAAGCCCCATCCTTGGGTACTTCCAGGGATCCAGGGGCAGCCACAGCTTCTCTGAGCACCATGTGCCAAGACCTCATCACCCTCACAGGGAAAAAATTCTCCCTAACATTTAATCTAAATCTCTCATCTTTTAGTTTAAAGACATTCCCTATAGCCTATCATCCCCGTCTAAAAACCAGCAAACTTGAACCAATTAAAAAAACTTATATGAAGAATAAGGTGCAATCTCGAGGGTTATTGCCCCATGTGAATATTGAGCAAGGGTTGCAGGGTACCCAGAGCTTTTGGAATTGTGTCTCTGGAGGGGTCGCTGGCTTGTGGCTTAGGTTATCCAAGCTTTTGTTCCTGATAACAATGAAAGCTCTCCTGATAACAATGAAAGGTGTCATCTCGAGGGTTATTGCCCCATGTGAATATTGAGCAAGAGTTGCAGGGTACCCAGAGCTTTTGGAATTGTGTCTCTGGAGGGGTCGCTGGCTTGTGGCTTAGGTTATCCAAGATTTTGTTCCTGATAACAATGAAAGACCAGCCTTCGTTAAGCATCATCTTCCTGATGTCAGAAAGGCTGGCACTAAGCAAGCCCCTCCTTTTCCCAGTGGGGGAGGATCAGGTTAGGAGACGTTTTTTCGATTGGATGTTTTCAGGAGATGGGGTGCCCATCAGGAGGGCCGAGAGGGCTGGCCCGTGTCAGTCAGGGCCACTGTCCTCGTCTGGGCCCTGGAGAGGCACAGCTGTGTCCAGTCAGGGGGTCCCCAGAACAGAACTGGTGTGGGCTGGACTCACTGGAGCAAGTCCAAGGATGGCCACAGGGATGATCGAGGGATTGGGGCATCTGTTGTATGAGGAGAGACTGAAAGATCTGAGTGTGCTCCTCTTGGAGAGCAGAGGGCTCAGGGGGATCTCATCCCTGTCTGTGGATATCCAGAGAGTGGGTGTGAGGAAAAGAGAGGCACTTGGCAATGGTGCCCAGGGACAGGACAAGAGACAGTGGGCACAGACCGAAACATACAGAATTCCTGTGAACCGAAGAAAAGGTTTTTTACCAAGAAGGTGGGAAAGGATGAATTAGGGAGCCTCTGTCCTTGGAGTCTCTCAAGCCCAACTGGCGAGTCCTGAGTAGCCTGGTCTAGCTGGTCCTGCTTGAGCAGGGGCTTGTACTGGGGCCCCAGTTTAAAAAAACCCAAAAACATAATTCTGAGGAAGCTAAAATGACAACAGTTTCTTTTAAAATGAGACATTCCAGTTCAGTGATGTTTTATCCCTAACTTCCAGCGTTTGTGCGGAATTGTATATACAGTTGATTTTTGCTTGTTTGCCTGTTTTTGTTCCGTGTTTGGCCTAGTGGAAGGTGTCCCTGTCCAAGGCAGGGAGTTGGAATGAGATGAGCTTTAAGGTCCCTTCCAACCCAATCCACTCTGGGATTTCAGGACTCTGTGTCTCTATTTGCTAAACCTGCCCTGAATTATTTCCTATCTGACATGAATGAGCTGTCAGAGATTCCAGGTTCTTCATTCCTTTCACTTCCTCACGGACTGTCTAAATGTCTTTTATAAGATTGTTATTTTTTAATGGAAGATCCCATTAAATTGAGAAGCTCACTTAGCTGGCTTCCAAAGGGCAAGCCAAGACATTTCATTCCCTGTGAAAACATATAAAATCACAGGATTGTGTAGGCAGAATTCAGTTCAGCAGTGAAGTGGCTGGTGGAGCTTTTCCAGAGCCCCACAGGAGGACACAGACAGGGGAAAGGGGCTAGGCAGGGAATTCCTAAATATAAACTTGTCAACTTCCAGTTCTTGGAGGAATTAAGATGGCATTCCATTGGAGACTGCTTTGTATTTGAGCAGGATATTGAATATCATTGTTTCTAAATGTTGAACCTTCTACTTTTTTCTGTTTTGTCTATTTTTTCAGTTTCAGACTCTGAGATGGTCTCTTATTTTGGTACAAGGCCTGGATATGATTTAACTGCACTACCCTCTATGTTCTCCATGCTGCAAGTTGCAGGAACGTAAAAAAAAACATTTAAAACTTCCAGTGTGCCTGTGGAGGAAATCTTTTAAATTAGCATGTCCAAAAAAGCTTTGTCAGGCCTAAAAATGACATTTTGAAACTATTTTGTCTTCTTCAACTGGTAAGCTTTATTAAATTTTTAGGATTTTCCTGTTCTGTTTCTCTCTCCCTCTCTCTCTCTCTTTTTTTTTTTTTTTTTTTTTTTTTTTTTTTTTTTTTTTTTTTTTTTTAAAGGATGATGATGATTTATTTTTCTTTCCTCCTTGCTTCTGGTGAGATATCACTTCTACAACTTTAGGTTAAAACATGCCCTTAATGTTTTTAATTTAGATGACATTCTCATTGCTGGCGGTTGCACTGTACATGCCACAATTTCAGTCAAAAGATCTGTCTAAAAAATTGATTACTGGTGTTATTTTGTAATAGTTTTATATCTAATGATGAAGAATTTGCACTTGCAAGAATATCTGCAAAATTACAGTTGTTCATCACTGGCTCAAAAAGCCCCTTTGTTGCAAAATGATGGATTAAATCTTGACGTGGAAACCGATCCTAAACCAATTAGGAAAACTCCATTTGTTTGCATCCTTGTCATTAAATTAAGGAAGATTAAAATGCAGAACAGGAAGAAGAGCAATGCGTTTCCCACACCCAATTTGTCACAGAGCTGCAGCGTCCTGTTGCAGGTCTGAGGCAAAACAAGGCTTAAAACTGTGGCCCATTTAGTTGCTTTTCTGCTGAACAGGTCCCAGCAGCCTCCTGCTCTCAGGGAGAGGCCGGTCCCACCTTCCCGCTGCCCACCCATCCACTGCCCTTCTGTATTTCTGCACTTTGTACCACCGTTGGTGTGCTGGGTCTCCTCCTGCTGCGGCCCAGCCTCCACCACCTGGGACGACGGCTCCCTTCCTGCTGGCAGTGACCTTCCTGCCTTTGAAGAGGCATGAGGAGAAGCCATATTCCCAAGTGGCCATCCTCTGGAGCGGGAGCTCTGCTCCTTCATCCTGGCTGTCCGTCCTGTGTGCCCCGAGCGACGCCGGGCCTGCACAGCCGCGGCAAGGCTAGGCTCAAACGTTGGTGTGCAGAGAAGGTGTCTGCCTTCCCTCGGCGGCTCAGGAACTCCTGAGGTGACCCAGAGGGGCTCAGGCACTGGAAGGTTCCTTTAGGGAGTCAATCCCTTGGTTTTAGGCGTGCTTTGTACTTCGAGTCTGTTTGCAACCAAAATTTGTTCCAGCGAGGGTCAACGCAGAAATGCTGAAAGCGTTTGGGGAGGGGTGTAACTGCTTACATGGCTGCATCCAGAGGGACAATCCTCATCCATATCCTACTTCAGTACAATGACTTTGTCTTCCAGACAGGTTAACCAAGCTTTTTGATTCTCCTTTTTTTTTTTCCTTGAACACTTGGCCTTTCTTCAGTCCTTTATTTTGCACCATTCCGTGTTGCCCGTAGAGGTCGGTGTTTGCCTGGGAAAACAGAGCCGAGTGCCGCAGCCTCTGTCCTTACGTCCTCTTTGCTTCAGAGGTGCTTCCCCCCCTTCCCTGTGATAAAACCCTTATATTCCTCTCTTCTGAGCTTCTAAAGATGTACCTCAGAAGGAAGGTGCTGGTGTATATATTGATACATCATTAGACATTGCTACCTTTAACAGGTTTTAGAAGATCAAACATGGTATTTAAAAAAAACTCCCACGAACTTGACATTTCATAAAATATTTGCATATCTTGAATAAGGGGTAGAGGATAATTCAGAGTGATAACTGTGTCTGTAGTTATCTTACATATATTTTTTGCAGTCATTTGCTGGCTGAGTGCATGGAATGTTTTCAGTTATGTGCTTGCGGAACAGAGTGCTCTCTCTTTATCCTGACACCCACCCCCTGTGATTTGTCAGGGGTAGTAACAGCGGGAGAGCAATTACACCAACTGTCTGCCAGAGATTATGGAAGATATTTGGGGAAATAAAGTCTGTGGAGTGGTTTGGAGTGAGGAAAGTATAAAAGCCATCACTCAACAACTGGGTTATGTTTTGTAAGGACTGTCTCCTCAAATGTTCTTTGCATGAACCACAGGTAATGTTCCTAAACACATTTAAATACGCTGTTTTAAATTCATTTCTGTGCGCTTTCACATGGATAGTGGCATGAGAATTAATAGTATTTTAATTAATAGTTCTGCGTGTTCTTGGCCTAATCCCTCTTTGAAGAATGACCATTATTCTACAAAAATCAAGCCAATTGATTTAGTTGGATAGTTCTTGGGACTCCATTCATTGGGAAGTTTCTGTGGAGGATAGGTTATCAATGATATGATTGTGGAAAGTGTTGTGCACCCAGTGCTTTTAGAAATGTATTTGTGGAAATCTTCAGCTAAAAGCACTTATACATAATTTGTAATATTCATTTTCCCCCCTTAAAGGTGTTGTCTCCTCCTAAAGCATCTTGGCAGTGGCTGAGAGATTCTGGCTGTTGATATCTTGTTTGCACCCAGGTGTTTTCCTCCTAACTTTTTATTAAATTAACTTCCCAATCCGACTTTTTAAATTTATTTTTATTTTTAAATAAATGCACAGGACTGCATGATGTATGGCTTTCTCAATTTACATATAGGCAAATGATGATCACTCTCTTTCAGATTTGCTTTGGAATCTGAAGATGGGAGGGAGCACTGTTACCTAAGGCATTGAAATATTCCCCTTACACCTCAGTTTCTGCTGGCTCGGTGTGTTTAGGCAGCAAATTCTTTCGACAGAACAATGGGTGAAGGGTGAGGCTGGGAGCTGTTAAATGATGCAGTTTCTATACTGATTTGTTGCCACGTAATGAGACGTTTATGCCTCTTTCACTACTGCTGATAGCCTCTCCTTGCTAACATTGAATGGCACCTTGGAGTGAGATGAAGCAATTCTCCCTTTGTCTTTGTAGGGATTTGCCATGTATGTGTTTCCACAACAGTGATGTATGACCTTCATTTTGCCACTCCTCAATATGATCATGGAGTTCTTCGTGTTGGAAGAGATCTTAAAACTCATCCAGTCCCACCCCTGCCATGGGCAGGCACCTTCCACTAGTACAGGTTGCTCAAAGCCCTGTCCAACCTGGCCTTGGACCCTGACAGGGATACAGAGGCAGCCACAGCTTCTCTGTCCCAGGGCCTCCCCACCCTCTTATTGAAGAATTTCCTCCTAAAATCTAATCTAAATTTCTCCTTTCATCTTAAATCCATTGTTCCTTGTCCTGTCACTACAGATCACAATAAAAGCCTCTCTCCACCTTTCTTCTAAGCCCCCTTTTGGCACTGAAACGTTGTAGTAAGGTCTCCCCAGAGCATTTTTTTCTCCAGGTTGAACTACCCCAGCTCTCTCAACTGTTCTTTACATGGGAGGAGCTCCAGCCCTCTGACAATTTTTGTGGTTCCTCTCTATGGCTGAAACAGGTCCATGTCCTCCTGCGCTGGGCCCCAGGGCTGGGGGCAGCTCTGCAGGTGGGGGGTCTCACCTGAGTGCGGCAGAGGGGCAGAATCTCCCCTTTCCTGTTGCCCACACTCTGGGAATGCAGTCTGGGATACCACTGTCTTTCTGTGTGCCACGACCAGAGGTGTCCCATTTGCTCCCCACCAGTATCCCCAAACCCTTCTGCACAGGGCTGCTCTCAAACCCAGCACGGTCTGTGCTGGTACCAGGGATTGCCCTGACCCAGGTGCAGCACCTTGCACTCGACATTGCTGAACTTCACACCGTCTCAATTTGGTGTCATGCAGACAGCGTCACCCAGGATGTCAAAACATGTGGTGCCTCACTGCCGTGGGTGAGGTGTAAAGGATGGGTTGCAGAAATCTGTTGTGAGCGTGTGTAACAAAATGAAAATATTTTCACAGAGAAAAACATCAGGTTCAAAACTGAACAGAGTAAACTGACCCATCAGTCATCCCATTATTCAAAAGCTTTCATAGTCAAGCAGGGACAGCTTTCATGTTTTTGTTTTCCTTCCTGGGATTAACCAGAGCTCCACACATGATTCAGTGAAGGTTTTAAAAGCAAATTGGAAATATTCCCCTAACAGGATCTAGGTAATCTCCTGTAGATATTAATTTGTCACGTAGACCTCTGTCAGAACAACAGGTAGCTGCACCCTGCAGTAGGTGGATGTCACTGTTCCTGGTACAAAGAATTTGGAGCTGAACCTGCTGTTTCCTAGAGTCAGACCACCCAGCTCCCCCTGCTTAGGATGATGATTCCAAGGACCAGGGTACACATGGGTGGTGTGGTGGAGAGGCACTCTGTGTGTGGTAAGTCACCTCTGCTCAGTAGTGGGATCACAGAGTATCCTGAGTAGGAAGGGGCCCACAGGGATCATGGAGTCCAGCCCCTGGCCATGTACAGAGACTCCAGCAGTCCCACCCTGTGCATCCCTGAGAGCTTTGTCCAAATGCTCCTGGAGCTCTGGCAGGCTTTGTCACCGACAGTCCAGCAAGGGCCTATTGATCTCTCTCCTATTTGCCGGTTTTGAAGCAAACCCAAACAAACCATTTCTAACACAGGAGTGCAGGCCTTGCTGGTCTCCTTAAGCTCCTTCTCAGATTTCTCTCCAGTGTCCAGCTCCTCCTCCAAAGTTTATTTGAAGTTGAAAGCCATGGGCAGCAGTGAAGCTCTGACTGACTGTGCTAATGTTGTGGGGTTTGTGCAGTTTATTGGGGGCATCTTTTTGGCAGCTCTTCAGAGGATCCACCATGGGAATGTCAGGCTGCTTGTGCTGGGTCTCTGCATGCAGGGTCTGGTGGGAGGTCTGTGTAAGGGCTGTGGTTACAACACAGAGAGAAAATTATTATAAAACTAGCAGATGGACCAAAAAAAAAAAAAAAAAAGGGCAGAACTTCCCAGGGCAGACACACAGGGGAGAGGGACAATTTTTCATAGGTCCTGATATAACACTGCACGTCATAACGTGATGCAGGGCCAAGCCTGATGAATTTGGAGCAACGTGGGGAAATAAGGCAGCAGCAGACGCAGGTATTTAATCAGCACACAGTCACAGAGAGGTCTTTGGAAGGAGCCCTCTGTTGTTCATCAGGCCCAGACCCTTGCGTCACGGAAGAGTTTAACTGTGCCGAGCCGCCCCTCCGGCAAGGGCGGCCCAGGGGTCATTACGGCCAGCAAAGAGGTTTCTTGGCAGCTCCTGCACTGTCCAGCTCTTACAAACATAAGGGCTGCGGCGCAGCATTGTTGAACTCTGGGAAGTGACAGTAAAAAATGGGATAGCTTGGGCTCCATGGTTACTGCTTCCCAGGAACTTCCAACCCAGTGTTTTCAGTGAAGAAAACTTGTAATTTTGTCTTCTGAGCAGGAGTCATGGAACGTGTTCCCTGGGAGCTGAAATTCGGGGCTTTTTCTGTCTGAGGTTTTGCTAAAGAATCTGGGGCTCAGACGCATGTGCTGGTTTATGTTATTCTATACATAGAACAACATAAACCATATATGTATTTTTATATTTTTATGTATATATATGTGTGTGTGTGTGTGTGTTTGTGTGGCCGATATATGTTTGTGCTCTACGCACATTTGTGACTTCTTGAGCTGTTTCTGCTTCTTTGGATGAACTGAAAAATTACAGAAGTTTGATTAATTGAAAATTACTTTTACAATCAAGAATTGCCCTTTTAGTGCAGTGAGTTATACAAACAGACTGTGTCTTATCCATGTGTGATCCTAGATAAAGTTTGTGAAGAATTTTTGAGATTTTAGGTCCTTTGTGAACTCTTTGCCTTGGGTATTTAAGATTCAAATTTGTTTTTCATGCATGTGATTTAGTAAAAATCTAGAGTGGGATGATGTGCTAACTCCGCTTTTTAAGGGAAAAATACAGGTCCTGATGTTCCATGTTATAAACTTTAGCATTTCCTTCATTTATGTTTTCTTGTTCCTTCTTGTAGCATGTTGATGTCCAAATTCCCTTTCTTATACTACCCAAGAGAGCTCTCTATGAAGTTCTGGTGTGAGGACAGAACCAGAGATGGAGGAGGGACTGGGCTGACAGCCCTTGCCTGGGCACCATGGACCTGGAGCCTGTTTTGAGAACCCAGTTTGGTGCTACCCTGGTGCAGCTCCAGAGTTCTTGGTCTGGTCTCACCCTCTGCCTGGGTTCGGTACCCTGTCACCTGTTTGCATCTCCAGCCATTTCATCCTCTCTTTGTTGCAGCACACAAAATATTTTTTATGTTCTGGTTGCTGTGTTGTGATTCTGCTCTTTTCTGACTGAAAACTACTTCCTTGAGGTGAGCTGTTTCTCACAGAGTGGCTGTTTTCTGGGTAGATTTTACCCTTCACAAGGCTCTTGAATCTTTCTTTACCAGTACTTTTAATGGATCGTTTTATTTTCATAGTCCTTAGTTCTCTTTCAAGTCTTTGCCTTTCCTCAGGTACCACTACAATAACGGGCTAATTGCTTCCTCTGGCTCACTGGCATGTGAGTTTCCCAAGGTCAAAAAGATAAGAACCAACTATAAATAGGCCCTCAGCCTTTTCTACTTTCCTCGGGCATTTCTGTTGCCTCATCTGACTTTGCAAAGAGTTGCTTTGTGGAACCTGCCAGTCACTACCTGAGGAGAAGGATTTCTGCCTTGTCTGGCACTGTGCACAAACAGCTCTAAAATCTGGCAGACCCCAGATTTTAAGGGAAAGATATTGTTTTCTCTGTTTCCTGGGGCTTTTACTTTCTCTGTTATTTAAACTAATGTATTTCTTAAATCATACTTGTGTTGACTCCCATTCTTGCCTGATTTATGTGTTAACGTGTCTGTGCTGAAGACTCTTTCCTTTTTCCATAAGCCTCCAAGGGTTTGGATCTTTTCTTTACCAGCACTGCAGCCTAATCAAAATCATGCCTTAAAATCTTGCAGTTCTAAACACTTCTGTAAAATAACTCATAAGCCGCTACTTTATTTTCACTGGCTGTGAAAATCTGTGGCAGCTGGATTTTAGATGTGAGAATTAATGTTTGTGAACATTTTTCACAAGTTTTATTTCCTGGGCAATGGGAATGCTAGGAGTAGCATGTTCCTCTGCTCAGAAATGTGCAGCTGCAGAATATATCTAAATATGGTATTTAGATGACTGTTTAAAGGCTAACTCTGAGGAAAGAGGATGATTTGAAGGTAATTTCTGAATAAAGAATCTTTTACAGATTATTATAAATGGACCTGTCAATATCTAACAGAGGCCCTTTTAATTCAGCTCCTGAAGAGCTTGTAAAAATTCACATAGAAATCGGTCTTGGCACTATTTCTTCCTTTACCAACTGCATCATAAAGCATCCAGGGAAATGCTGACAGTTATTGTTTGGTCTTTATCATTTTACTAGTAATGATTGCCTGGCTAATCACTGTGAGTATTTAAACCTCAGGTTCTTTTCCACATAAGAATATGGTCACTATCCAGCAGAAGGAAAAGGTCTGCAGGGCTTTAGTTTTCATATGTACATACATATTTTTTCTTATCTTTCTGTGGATCTGATATGGCCAGGTTGGACGAGCTCACCAAATCTTTTGCCCAAAGAGTTTAGTACAAAAATGGAAAGGCAGAAGGACATCCATGGTCAAGACTCTCAATTAGCTTAGAGTAGGACCCTCCTGTGTGATGGCATTATCTCTTCTGGCAATCTTTCATCTGCCACCAACTCGCTCAGGAAAACTTGGAGCCCTGCCCATCTAGAGATTTAGATATTAACAGGAGCGGCCTTTTGAAACTCCTGTGCTGTGTGTGATCCCTGCAGCTGTCCCGTGTTGTTTATAAGTCAGGAGCCCGAAGCCTATGACATGAGCAATAGGAATTTGCTTGTAAACCAGCATCTGGTCAGGACATACCAGAGAATATAGGATGTGTGTGTAATATTGCAGCTGAGTGCCCACTGAAACCCCCTGGTCTCGCCACCTAACACCCTTAGCCTCCTCTGAGAAATCCCAGGCCATGAAATCCAGGGGGGGGGATTAAAAGTTCACCGTCATCAGCTGTCGGTTGTGAGAGGAGCGTGCTTGATGCATCACATCACTATCTCTCATTGTCAGCAGTGATTCATGAAGTACCGCTGAACCCCAGTGTGTCCTGAATAAAATAAATCCATCCAGGGAAATCTCACCAGGACACGCACGTGAATCTTTGTGTGTGGTGAAGAAGCTGAGTATGAGGGTGGGAAGGTCCTGGCATGGTGTGCCCAGAGAAATCGTGGCTGCCCCTGGATCCCTGGAAGTGTCCAAGGCCAGTCTGGATGGGGCTTGGAGCAGCCTGGGATTGTGGAAGATGTCCTTGCCCATGGAAGCGGGTGAAAGAATATCAGCTCTTTGGTGCCTTCCGACCCATGGGATTCCATGTGAAAAATTGTACAGCTGTGCTGGGGTATTCCCAGTGAAGAAATCCATGGAGGTGTCTGTGGGGTTAATGTCACACCTTTCCTCTATTGCCCTTGTAACAGCAAGGAGCAAGAGGAAAGAGGCAAGTGGGATTTCAGCTGTTTTCATAGTTACAATCAAAGGACTTCTGAAGAGCCTGCACAGCAGTGTCAGCACCACCTCAGACTGGGTGTGCTGGGCCGGCAAATGATTTACTGGAGGAACTGCAGAAATAGAGAAAACTGTGTGTGTAAACATTTGGTTTTAACGGCACAGAGTTCATTTTTATCTCAAGACAAATACCATTGAGTTGTTCTGCAGAGATGTAGCCTTTACAAGTAATGGGACTTGTAAGTAGTAGTGACAGGCAGGTGACGAGGAAACACTGTGTGGATAATGCAAGTACCTGAAAGGAGGATAGAGAAGTGAAGGCTTAAGGTGAAATGAATGTCTCTTGCGCTTTCCAGGTATAATAAAGAATCACAGTTTTACAAGCAATTGAAAATAGACTAAATACATTAAAAATACATCATCTTCCTCCTTTCCCTCCTTGGCAACAGGTGGAGAGTGATCCTGCAAGAAGCACTTGCTGCTCACACGCTTTCAGCAGCCCCAGGGGTCATGGATAACTGGCTTAAATTCCAGCAGGATGCTGTAATTTATGTTACATGGCTGAGCAGACACATCTGGCCTGGGCTTAGGGGACCACAAAGATGGCTTAAAGCTTCCTTAACTTTGTAACCCCTCTCCAAGTTAAATACATCCCACAGCTGTTACGAAGATTGAGGTTGTTATCTTCTATATTTTTTCTGGCTTTAGGGTTTGTTGTGTAATTTCATAAACTGAAATAAGTGAAGCAGGAACTGTTGGAAGGAGACTTTTTCTCATTTTTGCTGACTTTCCCCTAATTTCTCACTGGTGAGGTTTGAGAATTGTCTCCAAAGTGGTAGATAAAGCTCTATCTAGTAATGGAAAAACCTCATTCCCGTGTTCCAGTGGTTTAAGTGTTGACCCCTTCCAGACGTGTATTTTGGCTTCCCTCTGCTACAGCAAGAAAACAAGGAGATGAAGGAGGTAGGACTGGCTGTCTCCTCCCGCTTTGGGGTTCTTTGTGTATATATTTGGATATTTCAGTGGGTTGCTCCAATATAAATATTTAAAGAAAAACAACAAAAAACCCCAACTGAAGTGGACAGCAGCTCCAGAGCTGCTTCAGAGAACATCTGTGTCAGGACAGCTCTCGACTGTGAAGGAGGAGGGTAGCAGAACATGTTACCGAAAGATGGAAGATAATTGCTAGGCAAAATCACATCCCAGCTTGGCACTCCCACCCTGGTCTGCAGACAGCAGGAAAACAGGCTTGGTGTCAGACTGTGGGGGGCTGGGAGAAAAGCCACCAAACCTCCCTCCTTCCTCTCCTCAAAATGCCAGTGCTTTTCCCACTGTCCTGAGCCCCTGCAAATGTGCACACGTACCCCTTGGAGTATGGGGTAGGAATGGAGCCTGTGGAGGGCAGGAGTACTATGGGCTCAGCAGCAGCATCTTCCCAGGATTTAAAGTGTCTGCACTATTGCAAACCCTGTGGGGAAGAGCTGCTCTCCAAAGTTGCTTCACAAAGAAAAATTAGAAACTGTCCCATAATCTCTGTACACCAACACTGGAGCAGATATTGCCAATGATCAATAAAGGACAGTCACGTAACTTTATTTATTTTAAATAGTCTGGGAGGTCTTTTCTAACCATAAAGATTGTATTATTTAACACGTACAGCCAAAAAAGCTTTCTGCTTTCCTTGTTTAAGAGGCCTCAGCACAGGGGTTTAGGGATCCAGTGCAAGGAAAAAATGGTTATTTCTGGTTTTGTTTTTCTTCTCATTGACCTGCTATGACTTAAGTCTCTGAAATAAAAGAAACATTTGTGCTCTGAAAACATCTTTTGCTTTTGTTTACTTTTTGAAGAAAGAGTACTTTATTCTCTGAGGTTACCTGAGTGTAGATAAAATTACCTTCAGAAAATTTACTGCAGCCGTCTCAGCGATGGATTTGCCTGGCACGCTAGATGGATTCTTGAAGATGTTATGTACATAAATTTTTTTAAAACAAGCAGATTTAATTATCTTTCCTCTCCCCCTTCTATTAGGCCAATTGTGAACTTCTGAACTGGAAAAAACAGCTTTTTTTCTCCTGCAGGAACCTCTGATCTGATCCATTGTGTTCATTTAGCATAGCCTGGTTTTTGGGGGGAGTGGGGGGGTGAAAGGGGTAGTTTCCGTGAGAAGCTTCTAGAAGCTTCCCCTATGTCCCACAGAGCCAATCACTGATTATTTTAAAGATGGACATGTTGCTGGCCCAATTAGAGAGGTTGGTAACACCTCTGTGATGACAAGTTTAAGAAGAAAATCAAAACAGCACGCGCACAGTATTTTTTTCCAGGGCTGGCGAAGCGCCGCCGGGGCCGTCGCCGGCGCAGCACGTGGCAATGCACCGCGGCCATCTCGGGGCGGCCCGCGGCGAGCCCCGCCTGCCCGGCCACCCACAGCCAGCCGTGCTCAGGCAGAAGGGCAGGGCCGGCGGCTTCTCCTTCCCAGCCCCGCATGAGGAGAGGCGTTCGTTCAACCGCGCCGCCGCCGCGCTGATGGCAATGGGGCTGCACGGTCGGCAGTGAAAACACTGCAAGTGATTCCCGACACGGAATCTGGGTGAGATCTGGGAGGAATAAACTTCGAGGTGCAGTGTTCATGGTTATCAGTTATCCCTGTTATCTGTATAAGTTACCAGTTCTATGTATCAATGTTACCTGTTTTCTGTACCCCAAACCCCAGTTCTCTACCAAATGCTGTACATCCCCATCCCCAAGACTCCACAGTCCCTTCCCAGTTTCCCCCAGGACCTCGAAACCCCTTACCTTGTTCCAAATTAAGCCTCCGCTGCTCCCTTGTTGGTCTACCAACCCATCGAAGCTGCCTGCGCCTCGTCTGCCACTCCCCACCTGTCAGCCACGGCATTGACACCGCCTGCTTCTTACTAGCTCCTCCCTGCCTGCCTGTCAACCCAGAGGCATTGCCCACTTCTCGTCTATTCCTCGCCTGACACCACCCATTATGGAAATCAGGCGACTCCCAAGGTGCCCTGCTCAGACAGCAGCGTGGTGGATACTAACAGCCCCTAATAACGACGAGCCAACATAAACTGCAAAGGAATGAAAGGCAGCATCAGGTGAGGAAAGTGCTCAGGCGTCCACAGGCTGCATCTAACGGTTCTCTAGGTTCTCACCCGGATCTAAGGAGCACTCGTAGGAAGACACCCCCAGACTGAAAGAGTCTAGAGCGAGTTCCTGGGACCTTCCGAGAGGCAAGGCTCCCGACTATGCAGCACATGCGGCAAAGTCGTCGAAGACCTCCTCCTCAGCGGTGCCCATCGGGAGCGGCGGTGGCGTAGGCGTTCCCCCGAGCCATCCCTAATTAATAAAGGCTATTAAAGGAGTTAAAACAATCTCCTGCCAGGTTTAATTTCCAACGAGATCAACTCCTCGGCACTGCGGGATCCTGCGAGGATCTTCAGTTAGTGGAACCTGTTGACAGTGGTACCTACGGGCAGCAGTTTTCCTTCTAGCCAGAGAAGAAGAGGAGGTGAGGACACGTGAGGGAAAACAACATGGCAGCACCAAGGTCAGGGGAAAAGAAGGAGGGGGAGGAGGTGCTTCAAGTGTCAGAGCAGAGATTCCTCTGCAGGCCGTGGTGAGGACTGTGGTGAAACGAACTGTCCTCTTGTAATGCATGGAGTGCGTGGGGGATGCAGAGATCCACTCGCAGACTGTGGGAAAAGTGGAGCGGGTGGATGGCAGGGAAAGCTGTGATCTAGTGGGAGACCTGACTAGAGAAACAGAGGGCCCTGCTTCCAGAGATACAGAGAAAAAGCCCTTGCTTCCATCTAGAGCAGCCTATCCTTAAAAAACTGCACCCCGTGGAGGAATGGCCCACACCACAACAGTTTTGGGATGACTGCCCATGGGAGGAACCCCATGGCATAACAGAAAAAAGACTCCTGTCCCTGAGGGAACAGAAAAATATCTTGAATGATGAACTGACCAAAACCCCCATGCCCTGTCTTCCTGCATTGTTGGTGGGGAAAAAAGGAAAGGACTGGGGGTGGAAAGGTGTTTCAAAGGCTTATTTTATGTCTCGTAATCTTTCTCTGAATCTGTTAATAATAAATTTATTTTATACTTTTAGATTTGAGGATTGAAGTTTTTTTCTCCCAATCCTTATCTCAACTCGTGACCCCTTTGTTAATTTTGTTGTCCAGCTGTGGCAGAGGAGGGTGAACGAATGACTTTCCTGGATACCTGGTGTTTGGCCAGTATTGACCCATGACATCCATGCTTGCTGTTATTTGTCCAGTTTTATGTGCTGAATAGACTTTACGGAGTAGAGCTCGGCAGAAGAGAGATGTGACTCAGCAAGGTAACTGAAACTTGAAAAAAGAGCTTTTTCTGAGTCAAAATAACATCTTCAATGCTTTTTTTTTGTTGTTGAAATGAAAGCATTAAAAGGGGATTTTTGACTTAACTTTTTACTAGATGAAAATGTATTATTGAATTTTGAAATCACTGATGCCTTTGGATAACCTTTTAACTTTAACCAGTTTTTAAAGATTTTGCTGAGTTTAAAGTGACAATTTTCAGTTAAAAATGTCCAGATGGCTTCTAACTCCTTTCTCCCACCAAGCAGAAATAATCAGCTAATAAAACCAAAAGGTTTCCCCTAAGTGGCCACCTGACCTCCACTCCAGGCTTGGAAGGGAAGGAGTCACCATTTTCAATGCTAGCTGGGTCTGGCAATGACTACAGAGCCTGTTATTCACTGGGTTTAATATTCAACATAACCCCGAAGAGCAAAACACGTTGCCCAATGCCTCGGAAGAGATCCCTGCGGTGAAGAGATGACTCCATCATCTGAGCTCTCTTCCTTTGTCCACTTATTTTCCAACTGGATTCATCATTCCGGTGTCAAAGCACCCCTTCAGTCGTGGAGCCCTGGAACCTGGGATGTGTCACAGACATTTGCTGGTGCAGATGCTGACTGGGGTTTCTCCTCCTCCCTCACTGCCCTTCTCCTCCTCCAGCGTGTCCTTCAGCCTCGGGTGAGTGCACGTAGCCCATTAACAGTAAAAAAAAAAATGAATCACGACCTATTGTAGTTTTTGTTTTACTCATTTTGTTATTTTTCCAGGTTACTGATTCATTCAAATTTCTGAGCAAATTTCCATGGTAAGATCTAAGGTGTCAAAATATCTCCCCAATGCTTGATTATCTTGGCTGCTGTAATTTCCTTTTTGAGATGTTTTGACTGGAAACAATGATGATGGTGGACTCAAAACTAATGACTCACTTTCATAGTATGTGGACTTATTTGAATTCCTGGAATTAGTAGGGGAATATGCAAAGTACCTCTCCACATTTTCACAAGGGTTCAGTGTGAGCAAGCCAGGTGGTGACCACTTTAAGAGGATGACTTTGAACTCATTCATTTGAGAGGAGCTGTGTGTCTTGGGACTGAAGAGGGTAGAAGTGTGGCCTTTACTTTGGTAGTGATTAATTAAATGGATTGAGTTAATGAGATCATTAGTGTTTATGTTACGCTCAGCCCAGCTTGTTTGTCCTACTGTGGCACAGTAGGTAATTTGTTCACTGCTCAGCAACAGTTCTAGTAAATGTTTGGCTGTTGCTCATTCTGCTTTATAAATCACCTGGCAAGTGATGTGTTCACAAAAAAAATATTTCTAAATATGCGGTAGCATATTTAGGTAACTGAGGGTGAGGCAGGGGGAAATCTCTCATGAAATATTAATGCAACTCCTTTTAATACTTTCATGATCAGCTAATTGCCTCAAGAGGTGTTTCACACTTCATCTTAGTTGCACAGGGATGTCTGCTTTCTGGTTGTCTCTTGAGTCCCAATCCCATTCTGGCTTTTCATTGTAAAGCTCAGTGACAGTCCCTGAGGACTTCCACATCCAACTTTTGTCTTGGCTTTAAGCACAGCCCAGTGAGCTACACCTTAATAAAACTGAACTTAGCCATAAAACTTGCGTTATTTATTTCATTTGATTTTGTACAGCACAGCTGTGACCAGGAGGGTCACAAACATAATGCAGGTTCTTTTGCAGCACCATGTTCCTCACTCAAAACCTGATGTCAGTCAATCTTCCAGGAACAACATCAGCAAAATAAGAGATAAACTCAGGGTTCTGGATTCCCTTTTGTCATCCAGTGCCTGTTCTGTATTGATGGATTTTAGACATTTTGAGTGTAACCCGTTAGAAAAAATTGACACTAATTTGACAGACTGCTTCCAAACAAATAATTAACTGCCCAAAATAAACTTTGACTACTCTTCATGAGAGGTAATACATCTGAAACCAAACTAAATGCTAATTCTTCATTGCTGCTGGGCTGTCTGTGCCTGACTCAGAAAACATGACACGGCTGTAGCATTGACCCTTTTTTAGTTTCCAGTTTTCTGTTCTGAGGTCGGAAAATCCCCAAATTACACGACCTGTCACTTTGCCTTGGTGTCGGCATGTGGGTGATGTGTAAATGTCCTGCCCCCCCTTCCTGCCTGCAGGGAACCTGCTGGGGGCATCTCCAGGGATCTCCTGCAGGTAGCAAGCTCTGCATGGGCTCTCCAGATTGAACTGTCCCCCTGACATTTTGCCCAAGGGGCGTAATCCAGTGGGAAGCGTTTCTGCACTGAGTGAGCCATGCCTGGAAATGCCTGTGCTGGTGGAGTGGGCCTTACTCGCATGAGAAACCTGGATTTAATCACAGTTTTCCACAGCGTGTCTCAAATTCCTTACGACGGGATAGGGGTTGAATAGTCTGGAACGTCAGCCAAAGGGCTGGTTGCTATTATGACAATAAGATGAAGATAAATTTGCTTCTCCCAATAATTTCAGTCTGCATCAGACTTTGTGTGTTGAGATTCTTCTGATCTCTGCTCAACTTTGCAGAAGGGAGCTTGTAAAAGAGGCTTCTTGCTGGTTGTCATATTTGTTCTCAGCTCTTCAGCCAGTATAACAAATGTATCCTTAATTGTTCTTAAAATCTCAACGCAGCCTTGGTTGCTGATGAATTTTCTAGGAATCTACACAGAAGCTTTGAACAACACCCACAGCAAGGAAAAATCCTGTTCTGACTAACCTACTGCAGCTGAGGAGTAATAAAGAGAAATAATCCAATATTCTAGGAATTTGCACGAATTTACTTGATTTTGACCAATACTTCTAATTTTAATCCTTGTTTAAAGCAGAACACACCCTGCCAAACCATGCTCTGGTGAGGGTTTTATTTTTCCTTTCCCTTACCCTGTGATTGAATTGTTCCATAATTGCAGCTATTTGAATCTGAAACTCAAATTAGAAGGACTTGAAAGAGGGAATGCAGGAGAAGACGTGACTACACCATGTGAAGAATTCAACGTTCCTCTCTGTGAGTTAAAAGGGTTTATACTCTAATCTCTTCCCTGAAAAGTACCAAGTCCCATTTTAGTATCAGATCCAATAACTTTTTTTTTTTCCTTCATGAGGAAAAGTTGCAAAATATATGCTGCTCGTGCTACAGATTTTCTACTCCAAATATTTTAATGTCTATCTGACTATAGATATTTAATATTGTGGTCACAGTTTTTTTTCCCATGTGTTAAGAGAGTGCCTTTCCTGTGTTTGCTGCTCCTTGAAGTGGGTATTTATTTATTTTGTAGGTATTTGAGACACGTGTACGTGGCAGATCCCCTTTGGAAAGCAGCAAATCTGCCATGTCCTAAAGGTCTGATGAGCTGTAGATACCAATTCTTCTGAGCAATGACCTCTTCCCGTCATAATCCAGATATAATTAATCCTGTCTCAGTTTCCTGGCAATGTAATTTAAAATGAACTTGGCTGCTCTGTATTCCACCAGTCCTTGCTCCAGGACTTTTTTTCCCATCCTTACAGACCCTGTAAAGACCTCCCAGCCCAGACGCAGCTGCTGTTGAGGCCACCTCAAGCATCTTCACTTTGCCTGGAGACACCATGGAGACAACAACATCCCACTTGTTTTGATAATTTCCGATTTGTTTGGATAATCTCCTGATAAAATTCCAGAGGAAGATTGTTCATGTGCTCCCTAGGACCTATGGAAATTGTTTTTGAAGGAAGTCTGGAGAGCAACGAGATGATTTTCCTCTCCAGCCCCTGCCCCAGGGCTGTCCCTGGGTACAGACAGCAGCAGTTCCACTGCAGCTGCTTAGGTTCAGTGTGAACCCTTCCATGCCACACATCCCTCCTTTGGAAAACAGAGAGAACTGGGATCCAGTTTTGATTCACCTGCTGCTGATCCAGTTGTGACTGTCTTAAATTTGTGGGACATTTTTAATACTAGATTTTTGTCTTTTTAAAATTAGTTTGTTCCATCCTAGTGGGGTATCTGAGTAGGGAATCAATTACATCTTGAGCATTTACCAAGTGGAACTTTCAGATTTGCTTCTTTGGGAGCACAGTTCTTGTCTTCATTGAGACAGATGGAATTTGTGGGAAATATGCACTTCAAGGCTGGGTGGTTATTAGTGCTTCACTCTTAGACTGAGGCTGGAAGATTTTAATGGAGGAAATTAAGAACCAACTTCCTTTAGCAATAATTGTTCTAAAATTGTCTGAAGGACTCTTGATGTGATTCATTATGACATTTCTTAGCACAATCTGGTGAAAGAAGCCTTTCATTTCATTGTTTTACCCAGAAAGAGAATAGAATGGTATTTAACTGTGCTAATTGAAAAATCTTTCCTCTTGAATCAAGCATCTGGCAAGTTTTCCGTGGTGGGATCCCACTGGGCTGCGTACGTGTGAATTCACACTCTGAGAATGCATCCACGCACTCGGGGTGGACTGTGCTCATCACTCAGCAGAAGCTGATATTATCCCTTCATTTTCGTGTTGTATTCTGCATTTGATTGCTTAAGTATTTTGGATGGACTCACACTGACCTTACTCATCAGAGGAGGTTAATCCTGACCAAGTGCTGGGGTCATGCTGGCTCTGCTCAGGGATGAGAAAAACCATTTTTCACTAATGGGGAGAGGGAAAATTGTGATCAAAATTACAGATTTCTTCTTTCACAGTTTATTCAGTTTGCCACATGTTCAGAGCAAAGCCCATTTTTATCTGTTCAGCTTATTAAAAAGAAAGTTAATTGTGAAATTCAGTTCCTGATCTCAAGCCAAGGTTGTTTTGTGGAGTAATGAAGATACAAATGGCCTGTTCTATTAATGGCAGTCCTTTCCCTACCTTCAGCTTAAAAATGGATTTAAAATTATGCTTTTGTAGCCATGATTCTTCATAAACCAACAGCTGTTCCCTGTGCTCTATGAAACTCTCAGAGAACTTACCTTTTTTATGTCTTGTTCCCAGGAAAGGAAGTCTGAACACCAAACCATCCAAAACTGCCTTGGAAGGACGCTGTAAAAGCAGAAAATATGGAAAAATACTTTGTCCGTGTCTATGAGATTTGACACTGAGCTTTTGTGCCTCAAACACAGACAGCAGTATAATTGCTGACTACATACATTCTTTTTGTAACACCTTATTGGGTATTCATTTTGTGTTTAAGTGAACTTTTAATTCCCTTATTTATTTAAAATAAAGAAAAATATGTTATTTACTTAGTTTATTTAGTTTATGTTGCTTACTTTGGGGTAGGGATCTCATGCAAAGTTATCGTTTTGGAATATCAGATTTAACTCCCTTTCAAAGTAATTTTTACCCAATGGGACAAGTTTTATATTTGATTACTTTCTCTTTTCATTTGTGCAGAGTTACATTCCTGGTGTGCATTGGCAGCTGGAAACAGGTTCTTCTTTTTTAACAGTATATTGCTATATTAAATCCAAATTGTCTGGAAATCTCTTGAAAAGGAAAAGTAAACTAAAGCCATTACTGAGACAGGCTGTAGTTTTTAGAAGAATTCCAATAGAAATAAAACAATAAACTGAACATGCAATTGTGTAATTGCCACACAGAAAAGAAATGGAAAAGGAAAAGAAGAAACTGTCCAGGAGCAGGAAATTATTTAGACTCTAAGAAAAAGTATTTGTGTGGGCACCCTAATTCTCCAGTAATAAAACAACTCTGGTAAGCTTAGGAGATGGTTAGAAGAGCTAAATGTAGAAAGAATCAAAAGCTGCAGTGATAAATCTTGAACAGTGGATTTCTTGTGCTAACTCAGCATCTAAAAATTGTAATGTCAATAAAGAGCTTGACTGCACAGATTCCAGGGATTTTAATTACGAATCCATTTTGTTATTGGCTCCTTGCCTGTGAACAGGAGGGGGGTGGAGCAGAGGAATTTTGTGTGCTGAAGAAAATTCTGGAGCTGTTTCCTCTTCAGAGGTAATATTGCCCCAAAGGTTTTTTGTGGCTATTTTTAGGTGCTTGCAGTTCATTTTGGGAGACAGACACTGCATTACAAAAGCATATTAATAGATATATTCCTTCATTTCTTAGTTTGTGTGTGGTTTAATCTGACACCAATTATAACAATTTTATGAGGGTTTTTTCTTCATCAAACAGAAGTAATTGTTCAGGGGAAGATTAAATCTTGGGCAGGTCCTTTCGCAAAGGAGAAGTTGCTTTCAGGATTTTCCCCTGAAGAACTTTTAAGTTCCATTGGGATGAAGTGCTGCTTTGGAAATGCAACACTAAAGTGGATGAAATTAAGTCAGTAAGTCAAGGTCAGAATTGCTGATTTCAGGTGGGTGTTTAGAGGACAAATACAATGTAAGACCTTCCACAGGATAGATTTATTTCAATAGACTTCTACAGTTTCTACTTAGTTGTCTTAATTGCTGTTTTGTCACCTTTGGACTTCAGGAAAATCTTAAAATACCTCTTGTGCTTCTCCTCACTGTTCTTCACCTTTATAAAACAGGAGTAAAAATATTTGCTCATGAGAAACTGAATTTTCTGTTGGAAAGGCTGTTGGGGTGCACCATTTTCAAAAGTTTATTTTCCATACATTCATTAAAGTTTCTGTTTCACCTCCAAAAAAAACCCCCAAAAAACTAGAACAAACCCCAAAAAACCAAACCAAACCAACACCACAAAAAACCAAAAAGCCCCACAAAATCCAAACAAGGCAAACAACACTTGAAGGTAACTCAGTGTTACATTTGGCTTCTTATAAAAACTTCCACTGAAGCTGCTTCCTGATTTCATCAGCTGAAGAGGCAGATAGAATTTTTCTGTGTATTTTCCCCTAATTTCCTGCGGGAGCCACTTCTGCTCAGCATGATGCCCTTCCCCTTCCCATGGATGTCTCTGGGTCCACTCCCCCTCATCTGAGTTTCTTTCACATCTAAAACCTGGAGATTTATAATTTGGGACAGATACTGGCTTGGGAGCACTTTTGGCCATAAACACCCAACCAAAGGCCTCCTTTCCTCTCTGTTCTCCCTCAAACCACACCACAATTCTCGTTATCTGATGGCAACATTTTGCTCAGTTTGGGGAATTATGGAGACCGTTGCAGAGCTGATCATATGATACTTTCTAATGAGTTACTTCATTCTCAGAATTAATTTCTCATATTCATTCATATTCTCAGTCTTTTATGCCAGCTTTTACAGGTCACTCTAAGTCACCTCTCCCTCACCAACCGCTGGGGCTGGGAGCTCATTGCATTTCACCAAACCCAAATATTTGCCTGGCTGTTAATTACAGCCCAGTTTGCAATCTGTACACAAATAAAAGCACAAGGTATTTCACAGTAAAATAAGGACCTTAAAGAAAGACCTGCCACTCCTATGGGAAAGGCTGCAGTGTGGGGAGAATCCCTGGACACGGCCATGGTGCTAATCAGCAATTTGAGCTCTGACCTGAGGGTGGGAACACTCAGACTTTGTTCTCTCAGGCTTGTCAGCTGTGTGTGTTGTAGTTCAGGTGCAAAATGTGACTGAGCCTTTATAAATAAAAGGTCATAAAAATACAGCAGGGAGGCTTCCTTGCGCCCAATCTCTTACAAATTTTTGCATGTGAAAAATTTCAGCTTCCACCTAAGGATGGAACAAACATTTTTGGAGTTTTCCTGTGTTCTGCAGGTCTGAATGTCAAATTTGTGTCCTAAGCATGTGCTCTAGATTTTGAGTCATCCCTTCTTTTAATGTGGCTCTGCCTGTGCTGGGGGAGAAGGATTAAAGAAAAGCTGGGTGGGTGGTCCTTTGGTTACAGTCCTTACATGGACAATTTATGTCCTTTCATTTACAATGTAAATGTATAAACAAAAAGTATGAATTCTTGCTTCACAGAATGCTTAATTATTGAAATGTTTTGGAACAGTTCTAGAGCAAACTTGGAACAGTCTGCCTGGAGAATACCTGGAAGCCAGCGTGTGCTAGGAGCAATAACCCTGTAGGGAAGTTATTTTGACCATAAATATTAACTTTGAATTGTTTGGGGGTTTTTTTTGTCTTCAAGATTCACACATTTTGGTGAAAAGTCTGCTTTTGATAAGTTGCTTTTCTGCTGGGAAATTTTAAATACATCCCAGTTATTTACATGTGCAGATTTATGAATTTTTGTTGGACCTTCAAATTCATAGGAAGATTTTGGCTGAAGGATAGCAGTGGTGTCAGAGGCTGTAGGAGGTGTTCTCCTCAGTGACCTAAATAAGTGTGATAAACAGAAGCAACGTAAGGTTGGGCTTCCTCTGTTCCAGCACCCCGTATTTATTTAATCTCAATTAATATCTCTTTGATCTTCTGTGCTGCTTCAAAAATGCCATTGACACCAGCTGCTCATGGGAGGGGAAAGTTGTAAAAATGTTTCCTTCAGCTGCATTTTCCATGTTTGGGGACTGAATTTGGTGGTGGGTTGTTTTTTTTTTTTTTTTTTCTTTTTTTTCCCCCCGAAAAGCGTTAAAGCTTTTTTAAGCTTTAAAGGCAAAAGAAATGTTGGAAAATTCCAAAGCTTTTTAGTTTGTGACTTTTGTGCATTGTCAGAAAGAGGCTGGTGAAGCCTCCAGTGTGAGGAAAGGTTTCTTCATCAAACTGTTAACACTTAATTACAGTGATTTTCTGCCAGAGGCTCTGAAGAGCTCAGAAAACAGTGAACCGTGGTCAGAAATAGTGAGCTGTGCCTGGGAGCCCTTCTCCTCCCTGGGCCTCCTCTCTCTAAGTAAAAGATGCCAGGGACTGAAAACAGCCTCTCAGCGTTCAGTGAAAAGGGACTCTGAGGAAGGTGAAATGGGAAATGACCCCTGCAGGGCTGGTCACAAGGCCCAGTGCGGGGACGGAGCGGGAAAAGCTCTGCAGGAGTTGGGGAACTTCTGGAAAACTTCAGCACAGACAGACCTTGTAGTTTCTGTCCCCATATGAGCTCAGGAACGTGAGGCTGAGCTCCATCATGATCCCAACAAAGCTCAGAGGTTGCAGGGAGTGAGGTGGGGTCTTATCCCCATTCCTGTTCTCTGGTCCAAGGCCAGTTCTCTTTTAGTGTATGGACAATTAAAAAGGGTCTAAAGTAAAACATCACTTCTACCTCCTCTGAGGCAGAACTTCAATGGATTGGATCAAAGATTTGAAAGGGGAAGCCCTTTCTGGGCTCTCTGGCTGGAGGAGAACGCTAGATCTTTAACTTCATGCCTTAACTTGCTACAGGAGAAAAGTGAAGATGATTAAAGCCTTAAGGAGAAGTATCTCCAAAGGGGAGTGGCATTTTCCAAATTGAAATTTTGAATGGTTTTGGAAAAATACTGGTGCCATTTTCACCCCTGAAAATTAATTTTTATTAATTTTTAAATTTTAAGTTTTTAATATTAAAATTTTTTTTTTTTTTTTTTTTTTTTTTTTTTTCCCCAGCTAGCTGGCAAGGCCATACCTGTAGCCTGCAATCTGTGTTTCCAGCTGTGGTTGTGCAGTGCTGAAATACCAAGGGAAGGTGTTTTCCTCTTGAAGTGATGCTAGGAAATTCCCTCTCCATATAGCTTTTCTCAGTCACTCCACCACCAGGGCTTCATTTGGCTTTGTTGTGAGGGGCTCAGTAGGGTGGCTGGGTTGTAGAGGACATCCCAGGAGATTTGGGTGGCTTCTCCTGTGGTTGCCTGATGGGAGAGGAAGGAAATCCACAGCTTCAGGGAAGGTTCTGTGAGGTGCAGAAATGCAGTTCCTGTGCACAGAGCTCAGTGGGTGGATGCACATCTCACGCTGTGCAGAGCCAGGGAGAACCCGCTGACCTGGTCTCAGGGAAGCTGTAAACACCAGTTTGGCATGGGAGATAGGTGGGCTGGATTTCCAGGGTGGTGCTGGGCCTGACTGGGTTTTTTTTTCCCAAATTAGAGGCTGAACATGTGGCTGGGAACTCAGCAGAAGCAGGAAGAGGCTCCCAGGCGCTGCACAGGCAGCACCTGGGGAGCAGGACAGGCTCTCCCCTGCCCTGCTCATCACAGGTTCTGCACTGAGAGGAAAACCGCTCACCCTGTGCTCGTGGTCTGGTTTTGGCACTTCGTGCGGGGGTGTTTGCTCTGCCCTGGCACTCAGTGAACTTTGGAAAGAGACCTTCCCTCCTCACACACACTCCCTGCAATGATGCTGCCCTGGAGAGGGGGTCTTCTGCAGGGCTTGCTGAGAGGTGTGCAAGCAATGCACCCTGCTTGGGATTAGAAAGAAGTGCAGTCACTCAGTTATCTGTGAGGAGGAGAGAAGGGTGTGAAATGGCGACACAATAAATTGGTGTTGCCACAGCTGTATGTGACTGAGTGCATGTATGAAATGCCATGGCTGTTCCTTAGAGCTGCTTTGCAAGCCAGAGTGGTCTGTGTCACCATCATCCCTTCTGTGGCTGGAGAGAGTAAATCAACAGGAAATAGGATCATTCTGCTGCTTTTTCAAAGGTTTTCTTTCTAGAGTTTGGCAAGCCGCACTGCAAGGAAGTTTACTCTACTCACGCTATCTCTCGCTCTGGACTTTCTTAATTTATGCAAGAAGATTTCTTTGCCTCATCCAGAGTGATTCATGATTGGCATTCTGGGTGTTTGACAGAGTGTTGGGAGGCTCTAAGCAAAAGGCTCCCTGCCTTCCAAGGAAATGGATCCCAGATTCTGCAGAGACATTTTTGAGCAAAGAGGGAAAGCAGAGAAAGCTCCAAACAGAAAGTATTTGTGTGTGTGTTTTCCTGTTTATTTAGGAATGTGAACAGTGCTGCAGAGAGGAGTCAGCTAGAGCCTGAGGCACAGTTACCTTCTTCACAGGCCTATGAGACACGTGGATCTTCTTTCATCCACATTTCCTGCCCAGGTAGACTTCCAGCACCCACCTGGAGCTGGTCCTGGAAATCTGTTCCATAGGCACAAGGAGGAGCAAATGCAGAACTAGGTCACTGTAGCAGCAAGGCCCCTCTTTTGCTCCAGATTCTAGAATCATCTAGAAACAGGGATTTCTGAAGCTTTGTGGTCTGTTCCAGGGCTGGTTTTCTTGGTTTCATGGATCTGTGTTCAGGCTGCACAGGGGGAAGACATGAGACAGTTCAAAAGCTGGTGTGCCCCCAGTGAGAGAAAGGTAGGAAATGAGGTGGAGATGATGGTGTCTGAAGTATGGACAAGAAGGAAAAAGAGGGGGCAGGTGGAACACGATACCCAGATTTAGGTAGTGTCTGTGGGAAAATACACCTTTCCAGTTTATCTCCAAAGCCTGATGGGGCTGGTGCAGTCTAAGGCATTTTTTTCCCTCTAAAAAGTTGTCTACACCACTTTTCTTCTGTATCCACTGTATAAAAAAGTACTACCTTCACCTGATTTCTAGGAAACTGGCTTGAAGTTTCTGTCTCCTCTTTTCAGTTTGTGGTACTTGGCAGAGTGTGAATGGCCCTACAGAGACGTTAACAAAAAATAAAGTAGAAAACTTCTCATCCCATTGCCAGCCTCTCCAGGTCTCTAGACTGGTTAATGCGTGGCAGCTGCTGGTTTGTCTGGTTGACTCGGTCCTTCTGTGTCCTGCAGGCAACCTGAGGTCAAAACCATCTGGGTGGGATGAAGTAAACCATCCCAGGAATTATTCAGTCTGAGCCTCGAGTGCCAGGGGGAACAGGCTGTTTGGAAAATACAGTTTCCCTGTAAGAATGAGAAAATGTGGTTTTTCCTTACCCACTTGGTATTCTGTAATGTGGGTTATTCCTGCCTGGGGCAGAGCCGCAGATGACAGAACGTTTTCCCAGCTGTCCCCTCAGAGTCCAGCCTGTGTTTTGAGGGAACAGCCACTGCCCCATGTGGAGAGACCCACAGGCACCCAGCCCAGGGCACCACGGCACGTCCGTCTGTCCTACACATTCCCACCTTCCCAAAGCGAGGTGTGGGCACAAGGACCCAAGGGAAAGTGCCTTCCTGGGGGGTGATGGTGTGCTGGGCACAGGGAGGGTACCTGTGATCTCAGCAGGGCACAGCAGTCACAGTGGAGTCTTTATTTCTCGTGCTGAATTGCCCACACCCTGTGCCCACTTGGGCTGGCATTAAACTGTCTCAGCCCTGAAAATCACCACTGAGATGTTTCTTTTTTTCCTTATGGATACCTGCTCTTCTGCCTCTGTCTCATTTTCATTGCTAAAAGCATCTCCTCTACATGTGATTTGTATCTGCTGTACAAGTGATTGCACATTATTCATTGCCAAATTTCTGCACATAAAAGAGGAAGAAATGGGACAGCTTTAAATGGCAAACTTCACCCAGAAGATGATCTGAAACCAGAATCTCTTTCCTGATGGCTTTATTTGCATTTTCCCAGGTCTGTTGTTGCTGAAGTGCCTGGGTGGGATGGTGTTTGTCCACCGAACATGGGAAATGCTGGAGCCATTTCTGAACAGGATTTCCTGGTCGGTTCAGGTTGACCAGGAAGAGCTCTGTAGGCTCAGAGAAGCACTAGAAATGGGCCAAAATAGGGCAATGCATAAAACATCTTTGATATATGGACGTGAAGAAACTGATACTGCGCTTGTTTCCACAAAGCTTTTTTTACTCCTTATCCGTCCCTTTCCAGAAAAGAGCCATTTATGATCAAAATGTGGTGACAGATGATTTTCCCCCTTCCTACTATATGAGACACGCTTCAGAAACACCAAAGCCCAGCTCAGACATCTATTTATATTCTCCAAAGTCTGGCATTGTCCTTGCACTGCGAAAGGACTGCATCGCCCTGCCCGGTCCGGTCCCGGAAGTGTATGTAACAAAACCGGGGAGCTACAAGGTAAATGTTGGAAAGAGTTACAAGTGTGATTGGCCTCACACTCTTCTGCAAAGCTGCTTCATCTTTTACATTCCTTTTTTGGTTTGGTTGGTTGGTTGGTTGGTTGGTGGGATTTTTTTTTTCCCTCCCCCCCATGAAATTGCCATTTTTGTGCAGTTTTTCTCTGAGGAGAATCTTTGCAAAGGAAAAAGATTTTAGATTACTTGCATGTAGGAGTGAAAAGGTCAACTTCAATTTATTCATTCTCCACATCCATATGTTTTATTTCCTGTGTGATGAGTTGGTAACGGCAATTAAATTTTACTTTTCTCATTATCATGACCATATATTTTAATAGTCCTCTTTCTCACTGAGGTAGGTTTTACAAAGAAAGGCAGCTGATTTCACAGACTGGAGCATCTTAGCTGCCTGAAGAGTTTTGTCTCTTTGACTGATCTGGCCCATCACACACTGCTCAGGATACACCACGGTAAAAATAATAAGATATTGAAACACAGAGCACATCAAACCACATAATGGCTGTACTTACTGGATCCCTTTGTTATTCTGAATTGGAGAGGGCAAAGCAATGTGTTTTTTCTGGAAGAAATGTGTGGTTCAGTGGAATCCAGTGATTCCAGCAGAGGAGAGCCAGCATGGGATGAGAGGTGCCATAATTCTAACAGGATGAAGAATAACTCTGCAATCTGAATTTTAATTCTGCTAATTAAATGCCCCTTTTATATAATGTGTGCTCCCCTGAGCAACATGACTGGTGTAAGTGATGGAGAGATTGGACAACATCACCATGGAAGTGCTGATGGGGAACACAGAAAAAAATCAGGTAAAACTGGTTAAAACCAGATTTACATTAAATAAATCTGTGGAATAACTTTCAGCCAGAAGGCTGAACATACAATTGAAGGTTATCCCTTTAGCTATAACCTCTGGAATCTCATATCAAATGGAATTGGTTTGATCAGAGCAATATCCTGTGCTGTTCCCTCTGGGAGAAGGGGCTGACAAAGCAGAATAAAGCTGTGGCAGATCAGCTGTGCTTCAGATGGAGGATTTTGAGGGAGAAAACCCCCGAATTAAGCTCTTCTGAGACAGCTCTGGCTGTGCAAGATACGCTGAGGTTCTCTTTGTTTCACCTTTATTTAACCCTAGTATTTTCACAATAGGACAACAACTCCAAAGGAGTTTTGTCTGGAAAACATATTTTTTTTTTGAATTTTATCACCCCTCCTAAGACCTCCGAAGTGGTGTAACATTGTCATGGTCCAGAGAAAATGCACCAGTTATTCCCATCCATCCATTCATCCATCCATCCATCTTTGTGTGGTGTCCCTGGGATAGAACTGGTGGGACGTGTGGGTCTGGCGTCATTTCATGCTACAACCTGGGGATTGAGGAATGGAGAGGAAGTGATTTTGGGAGTTTCCAGAGCAGTTGTAAGGCCACGAAAGCAATCCTGGCTTTTGGGACTTTGGGGAAGTTCTGTATCACACGTCTTGTTATATACCCTGGAACTGCCCCTGGCTTCTCCAGAATTCCAAGCTGCTCTGGAAATCTCTCTTGAGAAACCCTTCTCAGAAACTGGGCATTAAGACTTTTCCATTGCTCAGGAAATTCACCTTTTCCACACAACCACTGTGCTCATCTCAAGCAGGTTGGAGAGCTTCACGTTTCTTTGTCTTTTGCCTGAGTCTTTGTCCATGTCCTCATGAGCTAAATGACAACACTTGGCTTCTCGGGAACAGAAACTAGGGCAAACTTTCTTCAGTGGTGCTCAGCTTGTGTAAATGTGTACTCAAAAACATCCTCAGAAAGTGCCTCAAAAGTTGAAGAACCATGTGGTGACACCTGGAGGGAGGGGGACAGTGACTTTGAGGTGAGATCCAGCTCTGCTCCCATGGAACGTGCACTGTCCTCCTCTGGGAACAGCCAGGAGAGGATGGGGAAGTTTTTCTCCAAGAGGAAAGGTGTGCATCAGCAGGGAGGAGCCAGTGTAGATCCTGAAGAATCCTCCAGGCTGGAGTGTGTGGAAAGTTCATGTGAAAATAGAAAAAAACCCAACTATTTTTCAACAAGGTGCAATTGGCAGCAACTGGGAGGTGCATTTACTTCCCTTGGCACATAGAAAAGAAGAGACAAAGATTCCTATCCCTGCTCCCAATGAAAAGGCAGAGTGACCTCCCAGTAAGCAAATGGAGTATCCCAGCATGGACATGCCATTTTGGGGGCAGCTCCCCAGGCCACAGGACTGGACGGGCACCTGGACACACACAGGAATGTCCATGAAGAGCATCCAAACCCCACGTTGTTTCCAGACACAAAACCCCTGTGCTCCAGCTTTGTTCTCCTCCAGCAGCTGTTCCTCTGGGGGCAATCCAGGGTCCCTGAGCTTACTCTCCTTTGCCTGCCCTTAGCACACAGGGCTGGTTTAGATTTATGACTGACATTGGCTAATTAGCACGGTAATTTAATTTGAGGTCAGATTTTCCCTTTCCTTTCTGAAGCCTACCTACTCCAAATGCTGGATCATGCTGTTTTACAAAGATATCTTTTTTTTAGGCCCTTTTTTTTCTTGGCCCTCACACAACCAGCTACCCGAATTTTGCAGAATTCTGTTTATTTTTCTGATTTCAGGGGTTGTCGGTGCTCCAAACTGTTTGTCTTGAACGTAGCTGAATCTAACACTGAATTAAAGAAACTTAAAATATTTACTAAATTTCAAAAGAATCATCTGATATTCCAGGTAAACCTGTCTGATTCTCCTTATGAAGCACAGTTTGAATCAATTTTTTAAGTAATTCAAGTGTTTAGCTAAGTAAGACTGTAAATATTTAAATATGAGTGTTCTGCACAGTGCTGCCTTGCAGGTTTAAGGATGGAATTGTTCCCTCAAATGTTTCATGAAACTAAACAAAGCCTGAGATTCAAAGGGATTTTGCATTTGATTTTTAAAAAATAGATGCTGAAATAGTTGGTTCAGTGGAATCCAGTGATTCCAGCAGAGAAGAGCCAGCATGGGATGAGAGGTGCCATAATTCTAACAGGATGAAGAATAACTCTGCAATCTGACTTTCTGAATTTTAATTCTGCTAATTAAATGCCCCTTTTATATAATGTGTGCTCCCTCCTCTCTTGTTTGTTGGATTCCAGGCCAAAAACTGTTGGGCAAGTACTGTACAGGCACTTTCCTTTACTGCAAATTCAGTGTACCCAGTCCTGTTCTATCTGCAGGATGCAGAAAATAAGATGCTAAAAACTTGTTGCCAGCTGTACAAGCCAAAATCTTGATTTAGATGGGAGACAGACTGCGGAGCCCTCCTTGTGTGGTTGTGCCTTATGCTGAGGCCATGCCTTTGGACCTGCAATTCTTAGCAAGCTTCTGGATACTTCAGAGGGATTTCCTGGGTGAAGAGCAGAAGAGCCCAAGAAAGGCAAAAAAAAAAAAAAAAAAAAAAAAAAAAAAAAAAAAAAAAAAAAAAAAAAAAAAAAAGTGTAAGGGCAGGGGAAGATGTGGCCTGAGTCAGGCATGTGCCCGGAGGCACCAACTCCATGGATTAGATCAGAATATTCTGATGGTGCAGAAGAGCAGGAAAATGCCCTGGTTGACCAGAGGAGAAAGATGACACACGGAGGAAAAATTTGGAATATATTCCTCCTTCGTCTGGGCATGGTAGGAGCTGCCAGTGTCCGTTCCAGTGCAGCCCAGCACATTCCTCTTGTCTCGGTCACTTTGCTCCTGGACCTTTGCTGTGGCTGGGGCCTCATCTGTCCGGGAGCAGGGGTTCAGAGGGCCATGGAAAAGAGGGTGTTTGGACAAGCTCCTCAGGAAAAGTCAGTGGCACCCAGCGTAACGGGGGAATAGGAATTCATAGGGAAAGTGGTTCGGCACTGGTGATCACGTACTCCCCTCACGTGGAGGTGTCAAAGCTTCCCTGAAAAGGCTCTCAGCAGCCTGACCCCGCTGTGGGGTGTTCAGAAACATCCCACTGGGGCCCACCAAGGCCTCCTTCTCATTCAGGAGATCCCACCAGCCTTGATGTTTCCATGGATGTCACTTCGTGCCTCTGCAGTCGAGGAGAACTGATCACGGCTTTGAATGTTTCCTCCAGGGAAAGCTGCTGCACACATGGGATTTATTGAGATTCCTGCCAGAGCCGCAGCCCCCAGTCTATCCCATTTATCTAGAGGAGCTCTTGGAGTACCTGTTCCAGCTGTATGCTCAGGATGGCAGCTGCCAGCCTGGGACATGAGCAAGTGCAGGATAAGGAGGACACGCTCCTGCAGTGCTTCAAAGGCAGTTTGATTTTTATTGATTATGAACCTGCTGCCTTGAACTTTTACGAGCCCACTAGAAGCGCAGGGTGAGTTCAGGCTTTGAAGGCAAGTCATCTGGTAAAACTGCCCATGAGACTAAGGCGCAGTAAATAATCCTGCAGCAAAGCGTATTATTAACTTTGCTGTTCCCAGATTCTTTTTTTAAACGTTTCTTAAATGGAAACATTTTGTCTCCTGGGAGTTTTGTCACAGCTAAAGTGCAGTTCTTTGCTGTTTTATGATTTAGGCATATCAACATTGATGAATTTTAATAGACAGACCAAATAAAATTAGAAGTATGTTTGTGGATGCAGCTAATACTTCAGGAAAAGAAAGATTTTATAGGTCATAAATAATGCAGAGGGATATTTAAGTTAATAAACCCCAGATAGTGAGAGGGATGGAAATAGCTTTAAAAGGAGAATTTAAGAACTAATAAATGTGTTCACAGTGAACATGGGGTGGCCTCAGCTGGGGCTTCCTCACCCCTGCCCCGTGGCTCCAGGCTGCCATTTAGGCTCATCCATGAAGCTCCAAGCCCAGTTTGAGTTTGATCCCAGAGTCGCAAATTGATTGAGATCCAAAGATTCATGGGTTTCTGGGAATTGGCTGGAGAGAAAGGATTATGAAGCCCCGTTGTCAAACCCCTTCCCTGGCACTGCTTGCTGATTTCCCACATTGCTCCCGAAGCGGCTCCTGAGCAGATTCCTGGTGCTGGGCTGGGGGCTGGCTGCTGGAAAAGGCCCTTTGTGTTTGGGGTGCTCGGGATGCGGTGGCTGAGGGATCCTAATGAGCTCTGGCTCAGTTAAAGTGTAGAGGAAGTCGGCAAGAATGAGCAATGTCTGGAGCACTTTGATCACCAAAGAAAAATGGAAAAGCAGATTAGTTTATGCACAGCTTTTCAAGTTTTTTGAACCAAGAATATTTTCAATGGATATGGAGATCCTGAGTCCTGTAACTACAGTCCTGTTTCTTTACACTATATTTTATAGACTTTGTTCTGTAGCCTTAGTTTTAAGTTGTGTTTTATCGGGGATGGGCTTCTGGCTCCTGGAGGAAAGAAGCCCATCCTCGAGCTGGGAAAAGTCTCTGAGAGGGATTAAGGGAATGAGCTGTTCCTTCCTGGCCACAAGCAACAGAGTGAGAAGCTGTGGGTTTAGTTTCCAATAGGAAACTCCAGTGCCTGTCTCTGATGGAAGCAAAGCATGGGTCTGAGGGTGTGGTATCTCTGAGGTTTTTATGAATAGGTTGTACCAGTATCTGTCAAATTATTTGGGTCAAATTGATCATGGCTTGGGGTCATGGGAGGGAGCACGTCAAGACTCCTTGGAGCTGAGTGTCACTGAGGGAATAAGCACCATTCCCTATCCTTGGGCATCTTTTCCTTACTTCCAGTCAGGGCAGCTCTTGCCAGCTCCTTGCTCTCCTCCATGCATAAAAATTTGGCAGATCCCACCCATTTTGGGTATTTTATTTCATCTGTTCTTGCCCCTCATCAGAGACCCTTTTATTAGCAACCACAGGCCCAATGATAGGACATTTTGCTATGATTATGGCTGCAATAGCATAAACCCCCTGGCTTCAAAATGCAATTTTTAATTATTTTTAAGTGCACAATGAGTTTTTTAAACACTTGAACCAAATCATGGGAATTGATGGGTATGGAGTTCATGGAGAACTCACACTCCACAGCTCCCTGACAGGAGGGCACAGCCAAATGGGGATCGGGCTCTGCTCCCAGAGAACAAGGGACAGGATGAGAGGAAAGGGCCTCAAACTGTGCCAGGCGATGGTCAGGTTGGACTTCAGGAGGAAATCTTTCATGGAAAGGGTGGTCAGGCCTTGGAAGGGGGTGTCCAGGGAGGTGTTGGAGTCCCCATCCCTGGAGGTGCCCAAGGAAGGCTGGAGGTGGCCCTCAGTGCTCTGGGCTGCTGACAAGGTGGGGATCAGGCACAGCTTGGACTTGATGACCTGGAGGGCTTTGCCAGCCTTAGTGATTTTATGGTTCTGTGACTCCCTTGCCCTAGGCAACCCCTAAGGATCTTTGTGAGAACAGAAGAGGTGGTGAACTTCAGAACCTCCAGCCTGGGGTCCCCGGCTAAGTTGAGGGAATTAGCAAATACCTGGATGCTCAGGTGAGCTTTGTAGATCTGAGCACCCTCAGCTTAGCATAAAACTGTTCTCTTAAGGGGAAATGTACCTAGGAGAAAGTTGTCATCCCTTTGGTTTGGAGAAGGCAGAGAAGGGTTGGTTTGGGGAAGGCAGAACAGGAACCATTTGGGGAAGGCAGAACGGGAATGTTGTACGTGCACTGCTGCCTGTGCAGGAACCCTGTGACTGCAGCAGCTCTGGGCTGATGGGGGAAGCATCTGGGCCTGGCCAGTCCCACCCTACAGCTCACCCATGATGTGTTGGGTTGGTTCTGTTGACGAGGGAGGTGATAAAATAGGGGTTCCCCCCTGGATTCCTCTGGCTGAGGGTGCTTCGGTCATGGAGTCACATGTGAGGCAAAATGAGTAGGAGAAACTTCCTCTAAAGCTGGCAGCATCCAGCCCTCAGCAGAGAGGCTGGGCTCCCAAAAACTCATCCTAGAAAACCCATTTTTTAAGTGTATGTATTCTTTTAAGAGGAAAAAAAAAACTAAAAAGGAAAGGCAGTGGGGGAAAGCCAGAAATGAAAGTGTGTCTCTTGGAGCTTGAGTTTGTAGAAAAATAAAGGGAAAGGGAGAAGGAAATAAATTACTCTGAAGAGGTACAGATGGAAGCATTGACACAAGTGTGCTTTGGTTTCAACAAAGGGCTGTAATTTGAGCAAAGAACAGAGCTGGGAAAGTTGGACTAACCCTGAAGTTTGGAAGATCAGCACCTTCCTGTGACTGCTTATTCTTATTGTCAAAGTGGACCCAAGACAAGCTGACTTTCCTCAGATGACTTCCTTCCCAAAGAGTGCTGGAATTGAATTTTTCTGGCCATGGATAATTTCTCATTTTTGGCTATTTCTATCATACTTAAATTTCCTTTCTTCCCCTGGAGAGGGAAGCAGTGAAAGGCTGTGAAATACAATACAGCTCTTAGCTGGACTGATGATCCCAATGTGGATTGTAATGATTCAAGCGCCAGCAATTAATTTTATACAATTAACCCATTTAGTTAATTATTCAGAGCAAAATTAGAACATGACTTTGCTGTCTCTTCACTGACACAACTTCCCAGTTACCAGCCAGAGCTTTGTACGTGCTCAGATGTGAAATCTCAGCCTTTGCCACCAGGCAGACTCGAGCTGGCACGGGCTGAGCGCCTGAGTCAGCAGCCCTTTGGGGGCTGATGTGCTAAATACAGACCAAATTGGCTGCACTGGGTTTGATCTCCATGTGGAGCTGTGTGTGCCCCAGCCCAGGGAGGGCGAGAGCTGCCGGCGCTGTCTCTGCGATGCCCAGCGCGATCCATCCCCGATCCCGTACACGGCTCTGCCTTTCCTGGTGTGGTGGCCTGGACCCAGCTCTCAGCTGGTGCTTCCCGATGACACATGTGTCCTCACATCCAAAGACCCCGCCGGATAGCTCAGGAGGGAAGGGATAGGAGCAAGCCATACAAGAGGAGCTTTTATTCTGTTTTTCTGTGTGTGGCAGTGCAGTTCATCCCCCCGCTGCTGGGAATCAGCTTTTAACAGGGGAAAAACACCCTCCTCTTGTGTCAGCGTGCAGGAGCCTCTGCTCAACAGGCTCCACTCTCCTCAGCAGCATTTCCTACCACATTAATGAAATTTGGCAGTGGGTCCTAAAGGAACTGAAAGAAAGAACTCTGTCACTTCTCACTGGAGACCTGCTTTCATCTCCTGGGAGGCCTCCTCTAAAGCAGGCAGTGGCTAAAACAAAAAACAAGCTCTGGTATCTTCTTCGTGCTCTGTTAAACTCATTGTACTGAAGAAACTCAATTTTATAATGAAGTGAAGGGATCCCTCGCTTCCCCTCAAGCAGTGGCTGCATGAAGAGGGCCTGGCTGAGCTGGAGCCCCTCATCCACTTGCACATCTAAGTGTCCATGAGATTAGAAACTCGGATGTTCTCTCCTGTGCAAACCTTGAGCCCTTTGGAAAATACATTATTTTCAAATACAGACTAGGAAATAATAAAACTTCCTCCCACCCCAAGCTGGTCCTCTTCTTTTTCATTTCGAAGGGGATGCTCAGTGTAGGGCCTCAGAACCCCGTGCTGGGCTTTAGAGCAGTTCACTGAAATTAACCATTTACAATTGGATTCAAAATAGGATACTTTGATTACTGAGGTAATGAGGAGAACCCTTGTCACTGTTGACTGGACCAGGAATTTAGAGGAAATTACTCAACCAGCCTTGGTCTTGAAAAAGATCTGTTCCTCCAGCAGTTTTTTGATCAGAGGAAGACAATGGTGGGTCTTGTGTGGCCCAGCTTGTACATTCAGGTGATTTTAACAGATGTGATAATTGAGTAAATTTTATGCTTCCTAGAGATTTTATTCTGGAGTCATTAAGATGGTCAATATTGCTGGAAATCAACCACAGCTTGTGCATTCTGGTGTAGAAAAGGGGAATTTGGTATTTGCCTCAGAAATCTTGAGGGTGATTAATCCACCACTGGTAACCAGCACGTGGCACAAATGGAATTAACCCTGGATTTTGAACAGGCTATTCAGTGATGCTGGAATGCCAATATCTGCACATCAGCACATCTACTGTGGGTGTAAGAGGGGGCAAGACTTCACAGGTTTGGAGTGAGATCACAGCTGGAGAGCATGAATTTAGTCTAAATTTAGCCATCTGAAAGTCTTGTCTAAACGGGGCTGGTACCACACATTGCAAACATCTGTCAGTGTGCGGGGTGACTCACCTGGGAGCACAGCCATCCCTTACCCACAGCCCAGGGATGGAGCCTGGCTGACCAAACTGGTGAACTTTGGCACTGATAAGGTTTGGGGAGCTGGCTCACACCCACCCAGCGTTTGCTGAGTACATTTCTTCCGTGTGTTTGGTATCTCCGAGTGCCACTTCTACTGCCAGGGCGTTGATCTGAGGTCTCAGCAAAGCCTCTCTCCGGCAGTGTGCCAGAGCTGCACTTTTATTGATTTAAGGCAGGCTGGAATAACTAAACTTGGCTCACTGGAACAAAAACATCTGTTTTGACCAGAGCTTGAACTTCTCCTCTTTCTCCCTGCAGAAATCCCTCTCCTTGTCTGTGGTGCTCCTCCAGGCAAGGAGCTCAGTGCTTTTAACTTCAGGCTGATGGAAATCCTGTGCTTTTGTCTCTCTGGACAGGGGACACGCAGGGAAGCAGCTGGCTTGGGATGGTTCTGTTTGAAACTGCGGGAAGAACGGAGAAAGGGACAGTAGTAAAAGTACCTGTTGAATATCCAGGGAGATGCTGGGAACGCATTGCCCATGCATCTGGGAAACAGGGACACAGACTGCTCTCATTTCACCTGCGGGCTGGAATTCGAGTCAGGCTCAACATCCAACGCTTGAGCCCTTCCTCCTCTGTGGGCTCAGGGTGGCTCTGTTGTGGGTTAAACAAATTCTGTCTTCTCCCTAGCACTTAAGCTGCTTTTTAATTAACTTAGTAAGAAACACAGCTCAAGGCACACAGCTAGCCCAAGGTGCTTTGTGTTTAACGGTTTCTAGTGCAGACATGTAAATTCATTATTAATTATTAATAATTAATTAACAGCTAATGAATGATTTCCTGCTGCTCTGACCCCTCCTCATGCCAGTTGTGGCCAGTGGAGAGTGTCCCTCCACCACTCTGGGATGATGCTCCTGTGGGATGCTGTAGGGAAGCCCCACATGCAGCTCATGCCACTGGCTCGGTCCCATTCTATGGCTCTACATTCCCAACATGTGGATCACACCCCTGGTAGCTCCCTGGATGCCTGTTGTAGGTTGAGTCTGCAATCACAGGCTAGAAATAAAAAAGGAATGAGTTTTTATGGGGAAAAATACAAAATTTCAGGTACTTTTGGTACTTCAGAGGCTGTGGGAGTGAGGGAAGGTCCTTTTGCAGTCTGACAGGGATGCAGGGACTGTCTCGTGTGACTCTGCAAAACACCAGGTGTTCCCCTCGTAGTTGGGAAGCAAAGCCATTGAATTACCATCGGGTCAGTAAATCTGAAATTGGTAAGGTTGGTACAGCTTGGGTTTCTACGGTGATTATATTTTTATAGGGTTTGGACATATTCTCCTATGTTCTCAGATCCCAAAGCTTCTGCACCCATACAAGGAAAACAGCTTGTTTCTATAGCCCTTCTCTAGATCACATTGAGGCAGCCTCAACAGTTTGAAGCTTCTTGGGTTTTTTGTTTTCCTTAGTGTGCTTTTTAAAGTCAGGTTGAGTGGGTTGGATTCCTCTGTCCTGGTAGCTACAGAAAATAAAAGTAAAATCTATTTCTGGATCTACCCAGATCCACTCTTCTTGCACCAGCTTGTTTTGGTCCATAATTATATTTAAGTACTCCCTTTAAAATTAACCCAAAACCACAAATAAAGCAGACTCCATAACTTCTACCTTCAGCTGGGGGGGTGGGGGGGAGGAAAGGAGTGTAGAATCCCCCAAGTAAAACAGAAACTTAAGCAGTTTGAAACACTAAAGTGCATTTCCAGCTCCCAGTTTCCTCTTCTGTGTATGTTATTAAGGTACTTAATTTGATGAGCATTGAAAAATAGTTTCCTCTTTCTGTGTGCTGCATATTTCATGAACTTTTGTGTTTCTTTTGTCTGAACTCTTCTGTGTAAATTTAGGGATGTCAGGGAAATATAAAATGGCAAATGGTGCTTGACCTCAGATTTTTCTAGGAGAGGAAGTTGATTTATTTGTCTGAAGTTATTATTGGGCTAGCTGGAAATAGTTAAGGAGAAATTGCAGATTTTTTTTTTTTAATCCTCTTCCAATTATATGAAATGATTAGAAATTTCTCATATTCCTTGTGCCTGTTTCAGCATCTGTCTTGCTCCTCTATCCCCCATCATTTTACCCCTTGGTTTAATTGGAAAAATCACTCTCAGAGGAAACAGAACACGTCAGCACTATGGTAGAAAAAGGTGGTTTCATTCAGAAAAAACCCAAACTTCTATTTTGCAACAAGACAATCCTAAAACTGTTACATGGAATAGAAAATTTCTAGAAGGAGTTGACCTGTAATTCTCTTCCCTGGTGTATTTTTATTAACACTTTGAAGTTAATTGAGACCTGAAATAATTTGTAAATAATTTTATAATTACTTGTTTCCAGAGCTCTCTAAAATCCCAGGAAGAGGAAAGTAGAGATACAGCACTGTCCAGGCTGCAAAATTGGGTTTTGATGTTGGCTTTTGGCATGGTTTAGCTGTACTGGATTGAAGTTACACTTGTGAGTGTAAAATGTAAAATCATCCATCAGTACAAATATTTTTTGACCTGGGTTACATCAGTTCTTGGTCAGATTTGCATCCATCAAGCTTGTTAAATAAATACAAGTGAGAAACTTAACCCTGCCCTGAGTTACACAAGGGAAGGTGACAGGTAAATAAAAGAGATTATAGTTCACATGGTTTGCTGCTTTCCCATGACAGATTTGAGGTAATAATAAAGAGCATTTTAGCACCTGCTGGCACCCAGAGTTATTCCACTGTGTTTCTTCTTCAAATACATGATGAACAGTGAAGCAAACCTCTCTGTTTCACTTTTCTGAGGGCAGGCAGATCTTAATGCTTCATAAATTTCAATGCCTGTGAGTCAGGCATAGTCAGATACAGCAGGAACATTACACACAACTTGCTAATCAATTGTTTCATTAAGAAAAAGTTAATCTTTTGTCTGTTTCCTTGGGGTTTTCTTTAGATTTCCTAGGGCTTCTGCATGTTTTCCATAGTGTCAGAGTTCTGGGCTATGTTTTAAAAAGTTTGTATCTTCTGAGATGATTTGAAAAGAAACCACATCCTGGTTTCTCTTCTTTCTTATCCATCAGAAATACAAATTGGGCTGTTCCCAGCTGCTTTTTTTGGGTTCTGCAGAGCTGTTCAACACAGATTTCCTATCGCAGGGCATGCAGCTCCCTCCTCCCTGATTTTGGTTTTCATTTAACAGAAGACAATTGTGGAAACAGACCCTTTTATCTAGATCTTCAGAAGTGGCATGTTCCCTTTCAAATTTAGAAGAAAAGCTAGAAAAAATTTGAAGACTGCAGTTGAAGAAAGAAGGGAGGCATCAAGGATGATCTCAACCAAAGAAATCCGTAATAGAGAAAGGAGACAAGATGTTGAGCTCCCCACACCCAAAAGAATTCAGGGAAATATGTAATTTCTGAGGGACTCATGGCTAAAGCAGCCAGGGTTTTGGTATAAACCCGCCTGGTTACCTGCCCTTAGGAGAGGGAGCCACTGGGAATCCCAGTGACCAGAGCAGGTTTTGGGAAAGCTGTCTTGGTGATGACTGGGAGGCTGGGAACCATCCTGCCTTCCAGTCTGACCAGCTGGGTGCGCAGTTCTCAGAAGAGAGCCAGAACTGGACAGGTGAGAGCACCCAATTCTCAGAGCCAGAGCTGGACAAGTCAGGGTGCCCAGTTCTTGGATGAGAGCCAGAACTGGGCCAGTCAGAGTGTGCAGCTGCCAGAAGAGAGCTTGTGGTGGTGCCTGAAAGTAATTGTGTGGTCTTGTTCCCATCTGTGGATTTCCAAGACCAGGGATCAGTGACCCCCTGGAATTTTGATGCAGGGAGCTTTGTATGGATTTGGAAAGAGTGTGACCAGTCAGTATCCATGTAGATGTGACAGGTGTTCTATGTCCCATGAGCCTTTTCCATGTCTTCCCCACCCAAACGACCTTGCAGATTTGAGGCTTTTCCAGGCTGAGCCAGGAAAGACCACTCAGGGATCTTTTGATCTTTCTCCATTTGAATTTTCAGCATCCCAGAAGCCACTGGCTACACTTTGAGTCATGTTTGGTAGCTGCTGGTTGTAGAAGTACCAAAAAAAGACGTTTTTTCTCTTCCCTGAGATGGTAAGAATGAGTAGAAATAGGTTTGACCTGTAAGAGCACCTGCTTGAGGAGCTGAGGCTGTTTCAGACGTACAGTGATAAAAGCAGACAACCCATTTTGCTGGTGGGTTTGGAAAGTAAAAGTCATGAAAAGGTGCCTTTCCTCGGACCATGCTTCGAGTCCTGAAAGGAAGGTGAATGTCTGGTCCCAGAGGTGCAAAAACCTGTGCTGCCCTTGTCACAGAGGACTGGCAGTGCAACGGTTCCATTCCAGAGTTGGAAGTACAAATTTCTTTCCATATTGTGCTTCATAAATATGTAAATGCTTGTGTGTCTTTGTTGGTTCATATTCTCTAACTTTGCCTTCAAGCTCCCTATTTCAGACTGTTTCAAACTGAAGACAGAACCCAAAGATCATTCATTTGTGTAATAATTTCCTTCTCCAGCCACTGTAGTGTCAGAAACGGGGTGATGTTGTTGGCTGAAATCCATATTTGACTGTTAATTTTTGAGCCAAACTCTACATTAATGTGTTTAATGAGTTGTCACTTGTTGATATGTGTGTGTATTTGAGTGTACTCATATTGGAGGTTAAAATCCTACTTGTCAGAGATAACAGCCAAAAAACCTCTAAAAACCCATGGTGATTCAACATATTCTGATTAGTTTGAGTTGGAAAGGATTTAAAAACGCATCCAGTCCCACCCCCTGCCATTGGCAAAGACACCTTCCACTATCCCAGGCTGCTCCAAGCCCTGTCCACCCTGGCCTTGGACACTTCCCGGGATCCAGGGGCAGCCACAACTTCTCTGGGCACCCTGTGCCGGGGCCTCACCACCCTCACAGGGAACATTTCCTTTCCAATATCCCATCTAACCCTGCCTTCTGGCAGTGGGAAGCCATTCCCCTTGTTCCTGTCACTAAGGTCTTCCTGGAGTCTTCTCCAGGTTGGACACCCCCAGTTCTCCAGCCTGGCTCCAGAGCAGAGGGGCTCGAGCCTTCAGATCATATCTTGATTTTGAAAAGTTCTCAATCTAGTTTTTAATCTGAATGCTACCAGGAGGGCAGCAGCCCAAACACCACACCACAGCATTACTTCTGTTTTAAGAGTTCAGCCTCAGTGAAGGTTTCTAAAGGCCTTTCTCATCACGGGACCTTCTTCTTATTGGAAAAGATTTGCATGAACTGCGTCAGTTCCCAACAATTATCCTTCACTTGCAGACAGTGGTTTTCCCCCTCTCTTTGGCAATATGTCAGCCAAGGGGTATCCATGTCTCCACCATGGTGTTTACAGCAAAATTCCAGGAGTTTGGGGTTAAACTCGAGGACTGTGACATCAATATCTTACATGAGATTTTGTGATGACAGTCATGCACAAGAATTTTTCTCCTGTGAAAATTTTGCAAATGAGGGAGAAAAGGGTGGTACTTCATGTTTCCAGCAAGGACTGTTCTTGTGTTGCCTGTACAAGGGAATGAGCAGCTCGGAGATTCCTGCTCCCAGTGGGAGAGGAAGGGGATCAGCACATCTCCTCTTGGTAACTTCCACTGAGCCAGTGCCAAAGGCTTCATGTTGATTGATGCACAAAAAGCCCCACTTCAGCTGCATCAGACTTCAGAGGAGGATTCTCTGAAGCATGGAAAATTTCCAGGGTGCACCCAGGGTCTGAGCGCAGCAGCTCCTGCTGTGGTCAGCTGGGCCGTAGGGTGACTGCCTGGGAGACAAGCTCAGCCACGCCAGAGGGGTCCAGCGGGCTTGTCCTTGGGACATGATTTACCTTGGTGATCTCTCAAATACAAGGTAAGGGAGATTTTTCTGGAAAGTCTCACACACCAAATAACCTCTGTAATATGTCTTGGTGTTCACTTTTCCAGGAAATATGTGATAATTTCAACTTTAAGGGTCCTGTAGGAGGTTGATCTGAAGATTTTTGTCAAGAACAGCCTCTCCGGGTGAGTCTCCCAATGCCCCATGTTAGTCTGTGGCATTTTCCATCAGGATCCATCTAGGATGCCCTCCTGGAGGCCTCTCTGTTAATCAAGAATGCTGTGACATGGACCATGTGTAAGTCCAATTCACAGAGTCATGGAATAACAGAAGATCCTGAGTGGGGAGGGACCCACCAGGATCATGGATCCAGATCCTGGTCCTGCACAGACACCCCAACAACCCTGCCCTGTGCATCCCTGAGAACATTATCCAAACGCTCCTGGAGCTCTGGCAGCCTTGGGGCTGTGCCCATTCCCTGGGGAGCCTGGGCAGTGCCCAGCACCCTCTGGGGAAGAACCTTTCCCTGATCTCCAGTCTGACCCTGCCCTGGCACAGCTCCAGCCATTCCCTGGGTCCTGTCCCTGCCACAGGGAGACAGGAACTGTCTTTCGGGAGGAGCTGCAGCCACCGGTGAGCTCAAGCCCTGTCTCCTCTCCCCAGCCTGGTTGGTGTTGGTGCCAGTGCTGTTCCCTCTGTCTCACCAAGGTGCTCCCTGCCCAGCTAAGCCTGACAGCCCCCACACTCCTGACCCCTCTCCCCACACAGCAGATTCAAGGGTGTGTGAAAACAGCTGTTTTCTCTCCTCACTGGGAGTCAGGAAGGCCTGGCACACGCAGCAGCCTGGGAAGTGCCCCTGTGGGTGTGCAGACACAGGGCAGTGCTTGGCATAGCGGAGATCATGCACCAGCAGTGTGTGCAAGGTTCAGGCATCTTGCATCAGCCCCTTGGCTGGCTGAAAAAACCCTCTCCAGGAAATTCAGGGGTTCCCCTTTCTCCTCGTCACTGCTCTCACGCAGCCAGTCTGTTCAGGAACTCAGTATATTTCCCCGAATAATAAAAAAACTACCTTTAACTCCCATTTGAAGAGAGCAGGGATGATAAATGGAGCTTCCGCTCTTCTTCTAAAATCCCACTAAAATCTGCATCCGCTGGGTGATTTTGGGAAGCTTTCCCTTGTGAGTCCCACGGTCCCAGACACAGGAAATGGGCAGGTATTTGCTGTTGCTTCCCGTAACCTGCTGGAGGAAGAAAATATGTTAACTCTGTGCAATGGCAAACCATGATACATAGCACAGTGGGAGGGCTGGGAAAGCAATTTCCTTTCAGAGGGCTGGTTGGCTCCTTTATCTCCAGACTCACAGCGGGGGATATTTAAAAACTGGTTCTAACTTGCATTAAGAAACAGGGAAGATTTTCATAATAAAACCAGACTATTCTGATTTTTTCTATATAAAGCATTAGAAAAACTGGAGTGACACAGCTTTGGTCAAACATTAATGTATTTGTCAAGCACCAGCAAACAGATAGGTGAAAACACTGCTCAAAAGGTCCAGATCACTTGCATTTCCCTACACTGACTGCTCTGGTTAAGGACACGGTTTATTGCACTTTTACTGATGTGTAGAACTCGCTGTGCAAGTTCAAAACTTGATGCTATGAATAACTTGATTGTAATGTAGATATTAGGGAAGGAGAGCCTTTAATGCCTCTAGGAACAACCTTATCCACTGACCTTACTGAGTCATATGAAGGGAGAGATTTGGGGTTTATGAAACCCTTCCATGTATCTTATCAAAGTCTCAGAAAAGCCAAATAAGTGCAATTGCTGGGTTCAGAACAATGAGTTCATCAACAAGGAAACACTTCCAGCACCCTGAGAGTGAGGGGTGTGATACAAACCAGGTCAGTGGATAGCTTGTTCTCCTGAGTAACTCGAGCTTGATAACAACCTCATGTGGGCTTGATATGAGGGCTCGTGAGCCGTGGTGGGGCTGGAATCAAGTTTCATCAAGTTCTTCTGGTCTGTCTGTTCTGAACCTACAACCTCAGTCAAGGGAACTTCTCCTAACAACGAAAAAGGATGCAAGAGTTTCTGGGCTCCCATGATACCTGTGGGTGTAGTGTGGGCAGCTCCTCAGAGAAATGTGTCTGCAGCAAGAGATGGAGTGAGCACAAACACTTTTCCAACATCTGCTGGAGACAGCCTGATGTCTCAGACACCCATGTCACTCTTTGGGACAGATTTCTCCAGGCTTTTGCTTCTGTTGGTCAAAAATGCCTCTGCTGTTGGCTGCTGAGGTAGATCACATGAACTTTCCACACGGGCATTGCCGCAGGAACCCAGTGACAGCAATTCCTTCCCTTTCATGCTGCTGTCAGTGATCGACATGCAAGTGCCAGAGTTTAGCATAGTGTCCAGAAAATTCAGATTCCTCAACCAAAATATTTACTTTTCTCTCCATGGATTTAGCTATTGCAAAACCAATGTCTACCAGAAAATCAGGAGGGCTAAAGGAGCAGAACACCCTGGAAGTTATCATAGGATTCAGTGAGACAAGGTAATGTCCCTGCCAAGGGACCTTTGGAAATAGTCACCATGGGGCTGCTCCTTCTGCTCTTAGAGACCGGAGGAATTTTTTGGATTGCAATTTCAGCATTTCTCTTTCTGCATGGGCTTTAAGGGTTTCCCAGATCCTGTTCATGTACAAAACTAGTTACAGCAACGGAAATGTGGGTCACTGTTTGGATCAGAGCTGAAAAGCAGGATCTGACCTTTATACAGCTACTTTTTCCCTCAATCACACAGAAAATGGATGCACAATTAACAGACCACTAATAACTGCGTGACCAGCACTGGGTATTGCAGCACAGGTTAACACATCTAACCAGTGACTATGTTTGGTCACGGGAAAGGGCTGTAAATCCATGAAAACCAGTGTTTCATTCGTGGAACCTGAAAGGATGGACAGTGCGTAACTCCTCGTAAGTCACTGGTTGTGTAAGTGTGAGAAAGCTGCTGGTGTGGTCAGCCCGAGGATCCTGCTCCTGGATCATATATCCTGCAGGGAAACGGCTTTGCACAAGTGCAGGAAATCAGCTGTGTCAAAGATTGATGACACACTCTGAGGGCTGAGTGATAGGTGCATGGGGCACCCTGTCTGTGCCATGGGGGTCACAGGATCACTTGGCCTGGAGGTGACCCCAGGAGGTCCCTGTCCAACAGCCCCCAAAGCAGGTCAGCTCTGGGTCAGACCAGGTCACTCAGGGCTGGCAGCAGCTGGGTCTCGAGAGCCTCCATGGATGGAGCCAGCCCTGGGAGCACATTGTACCTTCCTCCTGCCTGGAACGAGCAGTGAGGGTCAGCCCTCATGTCCAAATGGCCGCTGTAATGCCCGAGCCTAATCAATTCCTGAGCTGATAATCCTGCTCAGCCTGGGGAGCCTCGAACCCATCTGAGGTCTGGGCCTCAAATGCACTGTTGGTACTCTGCTTGTCTCTTAGGCAGAGTAAATAGATTCTCACAAAACTAAAACTACACTAGAATGTACTGTGTTTAAACAGCTATAGCAAGAAACGCCCCCAAGATAATTCCAGACAGACCCCAGTGAACTCACAGATGGTTGGGAGTTGAGGTGAGAAGAGTGCCAGGATCTGCTTTGTGGATGTGGCTTCCCTCTCTGTGCCAGGCAATGGAAACTATAGGAACTTTTCCTTCTTGAGACAACACTCCTTTTCTCCCCTGCATTTCTTTTCAAGACTCTGCACAGTTTGTTTTAAGGAGGCTGCACATTCAGAGGCTGCATTGCGTAATACCTATTGTCCTTGCTAAAGCCTTGAAAGAAAATCACTTGAATTAAATATTTTTCCCTTTGCCCCAGGCAGGATGTAAAAGAAAACAGATTCCTTAAACCATGGATGGCCGAAGTATTTTTATTAACTTTGTCTATGGCCGGTTTAATTGTCGTCAGTGGCTGGTCAAGGGTTTAAATGAAATCCACCTGTTTTCTATGCTGCTTGTGGAATTATTATGTATGAAGAATGTTTTTATGCACATTATAAACAAAATGGGGGTGATTTACACCAGCTACTGTAACAGGAAGCATTACAGAGTGAAATGAATTGCAACATAACACGCAATAGCTGAAGGCAACAAAATTAAAGTAAAATTCGTTCTTCTCATTGCAACTTTTTATAGTGCTGCCATTGCTTAAGAAAATTGTGAAATAGTGGGAGAAGTTTCAGGTCTGTTTGAATCCTTTGAATGTGTTCAAACTGACTGAGGGGAAATTTAGGTTCAATACGTGGTAGGAATTGTTCCCTGTGAGCGTGGCGAGACCCTGGCACAGGGAGCCCAGAGAAGCTGTGGCTGCCCCTGGATCCCTGGGAGTGTCCAAGGCCAGGCTGGATGGGGCTTGGAGCAACCTGGGATAGTGGAGATGTCCTTGGCCATGGTTACTGCATGAGTTTTTAAAGGTGCCTTCCAACCCAAACCATTCTGGGACTCCATGATATGCTTTACTTTCCCACCCTCCTTTATCTTTTTGCTGGCAACAGACCCTGGGAGTGACATTTGCCTTGTCCATCCCCTGGGCCCTTCCCTGATCTCCATGGCCTTTCAGAGGTGATGGACAGGTCTCGCAAGGACACCAGCCAGCACTCTGGGCACCAGTGAATGCCACCTATTAGATCCCATGGACTTTAAGGGAGGAGGTTTCTTGAGAGACACTGAGTGAATTCCCTTCCAGTGCTGGTGGATCTTCTCCTCCTTGAGCCCCATCTCTGAGCTCTGGAGACCTTCCTGGTGAGCAGTGATGCAAAGCAGACAGAGTCCCTCATTCCCACCTGCATCAACAGTCACTAAATCCTCTGCCCCACTCAGGCACATTTTCCTTGTCCAGCTGTATTGCCCATGTAGGTTTAGAAACTCTTCTTGCTGCCCTCGACACAGTCCCCTGAGCTGTGGCCTTCCTGATGGCACCCCTGGATGCCTGGGCCATGTGTTCCCATCCCTTCCTTTGCAGACTGTCCCTGCGCCCAGCTTTGTGTGCTCCCTCCTCAGTGTAGACCAGGCTGCCATGAACTTCCACATCCCCAGACCAGACTTCCTGTATTTGTGAGAACTTGCTTTCAGCTTTGAACAGAGAAAATGTCCCAAGGCAGAGATTTCCTTCTCTGTTTAGACCTAAAAGCACACTGTGACACTTGAATTTCTCCTTTCTCATTGTACTGGAGGAGCACTGTGTCTTCAGCTTCTCACCCGGCTGTTAACCCTGTCAAATAATTAAGATGATATTTGGATGAATGTTCTCTTGTAAGTGGTGCTACTGAATCAGAAATTGCCAGGTGAGAGTATTTAGAGCTGCCGTGAATGTTTATAGAAGTGAAGAAGCCTAAGAAACTTTGCTTACACATGAAAAAAAATTTAAAAGTGTTTATTCCAGAAGGCAGAGTTTAACTCTGATCTGATTATATGAGCTGTTGATATTCTGCAGGACTAGGCAGATCCCTGGATTTTTGCTGTGACCATGGTGACATTTACATGCCAGGTTTAAGGGGAATTTAGTTACATAGACTCATTTATTTGTATACATTCTCGTCTAATGGATTAATCCATGTTTACATACCTACTGTGTGAGCCGCTCGGTAAACACCGAAACCTGAGGAGAGCACAAGATACTGGTCCATGGCTTTGCAGAGTTCCTTCCCAAAGTAAACAGGCCTGTGTTGCTGCTTGGTGCCCAAGAGTTTGACTTCCATTGTATGGAAATGAAGCCTGGCTAAGGAGGAGGTGCTCAGCACTGAACAGATTAAAGAATTGAAGAATTTTCAATGCTTTGTTGCCCTCCCTTTCTAGAGGGAGGCACCTCCTATAAATATTTGGTTCTAGTTCCTACAGTTTTTGAGTATGTAACACTTGGACAGATGATTAATGTATTTTGATATGCTTCTAGGCACGTATATATTAGCTCCTCAAATACAGAGAATTGAATTAGTTAATTAATTAAGAAGCTGTGGCTGCTCCATCCCTGGAAGTGTTCAAGGCCAGGTTGAACAAGGCTTGGAGCAACCTGGTATCCCTGCCCGTGGCAGAGGGTGGAACTAGAAGAGCTTTAAGGCAATTCCAACTCAAACCAGTCTGGGATTCTGTGATTTGTGAGTGAGCACATGAGTACAAATAGGAATTTAAATTAAGCCCTTTTTTTGTAACAAGTCTTGTTATGAGAGAGTGTAGAGCTGCATCACTGCTACATGATCAAAGAAGATGATGAAATCCATCAACAGCTGCTGCAATCCATCTCAGCCACCCTTCTGTCATTATTCCTGATGTTGGCATTTATGAAAGCTCTTTTTAGAGAATTTCTACTCTGTGACAACTCTTAAAATCCTATTTTTCTTTGAATTGTAACAAATCCAAGCTGAAAATTCCCTGCAAATTGGAAGAGCTGTTGCTGACGTGCCACGTGTGACAGGTTTTTTTCTCAGCCATGCAACAGGAATGAGTCAGTAGTGTGGACAACAAAGAAACAAAAGCAAGTGATGTGAAAGACCTTACTTTACTGGTGTGTGTGTGTGTGTGTGGTGAGGTGTTGGTCATTTTTCCAACTCAGAAACCAGTAATTTGTTTCAAAGGTTTTCTCTATTTCATGCCATGATGGAGATGATTCAGGTGAGAAATTTTCTGAAATTTCCCTTGGCAGGTTATTGCACAGTTTTATAGCCTGTCAGCATGAATAACACTTTTGTGAACATGTTAGGCCCTTAAAAATATGGATTTCTGAAAGTTTTGCGTGAGCTAATGTGAGTTCTGTAATAATGGGGTGGCATAAATGGAATTTCCTATATAGTCTTGGGGCTGCTCTCATCCAAGGAGGGGCTGTGTGGGCAGAAACAGACAAGTGTCCTTGCAGAAGGAAGGCCCTGCACGGTGCTGGTGTGGTGACAGCGTCAGTGCTCACATCCCTGCCTTGGGAAAAGCTTTTAGGAGACCAGAGTAGCTGAGGCTGCAGATGAATGTGTTGGTCCTCCATCTATGGCAGCAATTCTTATTTGCAGGATTTTGCTTGTGCCCCCAGCCCAGGCCCATGGCATAAGAGTGACCATACTGACTTACATTTATTTATTGTTACTAATCAATGAATGGCTCTTCTTCCATTAATCCAACTAGTTATTACATCTGTTTATACTTTGGGCTTTGCCATGACACCAAAATGTCGTGCAGCTTTACAAGTTGTGTGGAAAATGTCAGCCTTTTGTTTTAGAATTGCGTCAGGTGAGCTGAATAGGCCTCAAGATGGGTCAGGAGAAGCAGTGACTACTCCAGTGCCAGTCACCTTCCAAATGCCACCTTCTCGTGGCTGCGTCATGGGTGAAGCTCTGGGCTGACCCCAGAGGTGACCTGCTTTGAGCTGCGGGTTGGACCAGGGACTTCCTGAGGTCCCTTCCAGATTGTGTTTTCCCAGAAGTCAGTTTTCCCCCCCAGCTCTCTTCCAAAATATATAATATAATGTAATATAACATAACATAATATAATATAATATAATATAATATAATATAATATAATGTAATGTAATATCACAGAATGACATATTTCCCACTAACTTTATTATCACAAATATCCTGAGTTCAAAGGGACCCACAAGGATCATCAAGTCCTACTCTTCAGTGAATGGCCCTACACAGGTCTACCTCAAAACCTTGGTGTTACCAGCACCATGCTCTGACCAACTGATCTAATCTAATCTAATCTAATCTAATCTAATCTAATCTAATCTAGGTATCCAAGTGTCTCAGGTCCTGGCATGACTTTGTCTTTGGCACTTGTCTTCCACACAGATCTTTGTCTAACTCTGCAGGCTGGCCAGCAGCCAACATCGAGATTGGGTCTCTTCAGGTGACAACCTGAGTTTTTGTCATATTTCTGCCAGGCATGCAAGGCAAAACTGATTAAGAAAATTAATTCTGTTGCCAAAACTTGGCCCTGAAGGATTTTTCTCTCCTGAGACCATTTCTTCATGTAGACAGTGCGCATGAAGACAAGGAACCTGGAGAACTGCACACGTGTCCTGGTGCCTGGGAGTAAATGGCTTCTAATGGCTTCTCCTGATGATCCTGAAAAGCATTTTTCTTCTCTATCATCAGCTTCAAAAGTTAGCCAGTCCTTGGTATTTCCTTTAGGGATTTAAGCTCATGGAGAAGCACTTATAGATTATTTAATTTCTGCCTGTGGGATGAACACACAGATGCTGCACTAATACCAATGAAATAAGGTTTTCCATCAGGAATGAGAGCAGAAATATTTGAACAGGTTTCAGGCTTTGGGTCCAGACTTGCCTCATTGTGCTAAACGTGCTTACGAACACCTAAGCTGTCTGCTGGACAGCCCCGCTGTCTGCTTCTGGTCAAAGAAAGATTTGGGGTGGATGATTCACAGCAGGCAGAGAAATCGGTCGTGAAGGTGAAGCTTCTCTTAATTCAGGCAATTGATGTATGCAATCCATTGAATCAAAACAGGTCAGGAGCAGTGGATTACATTTACATGTGTAATTACATTATACACTAATCCACTGCTCTCAGAAATCTCTCAGGTGGCATTGTTAGAAGTCCTTTGTTTGGATTTAAATAGAGTTTATAACACGTCCATACTCTCCATGATATATAGTGTTAGTGCACTCCTCACTTAGACTACTTCAGGTGGGGTGGTAATGGGTAAAAGTAAAGCAGATAAATAACATTTTGCCAGGCAGCTACAATCAGTTAGGGTTACTAAAGGCTTTCTTTTACTTGGACGGAAGGAAAAAGCCTTGTGTGGAGTCTGAGCCAGGTCTGGGTGTGCTGTGCTAGCACCACGTCACCGGGAGCGGAGCAGCACATGGAAAACCCATCTGTCTGCATCCCTGCCTTTCCCAGGAACTCACACTTTCTTCACCAACCAGCGCCAGGCGATGTCAGAGTCCAGGAAAAAAAAAAAAAAAAGAAAAAAAAAAGAAAAAAAAAAAAGAAAAAAAAAAAAAAAAAAAAACAAAAAAAAAAACCAAAAAAAAAACCAAAAAAAAAAAGAAAGGCAACAAAAGAAATAATTGGTGTTGTTCCAAAGTGCTGGAACAAGAGTGGTGTTACGCCACTCTTCCGGACGCTGGACAAAGAGGGATGGGGCTGCGAGAAGCTTTCCAAGCACTGTGATACAACTCCTAGCTCTCTAAGCCTTTTATAAGTTCTTCCTAACCTCGACCTCATAGCGTTTTGGCTGCAAACCAGAGTGATTTCACTTTATTGGGATTCTCTCAGTACTTCTGGCTGGCAATGAGATGATTATGCTTTCTTCTTTATTCTCTCCATAAAATATTTCACTCTGGGTACTTTCTCCCTGCATGAGTGACAGCATGAGAGGACATAAACAGTTTCTGCCTTCATAATTTTTATCTTTTTTCTGTCATTCTATACATTCAAATCTCTCTAAAAGCCAGGAAAGTTACAATTCCACATTATGTGGAATCGTAGAATCACAGAATATCCTGGGTTGGAAAGGACCCAAAAGGTTCATAGAAATCCATATTTTACATAATTTGATATAATGTAAGGGGAAGCCATGAAATTTTCATCGCATTCTGTCACTACCAAGTGCCCCAGGCTATATTTCTCATGCCTCTGCTTTAGTGTACGTCACAGATGATTAAGGCAGCCATAGGGAGCTTTACGATTTCAGACGATTTCGGAAAATTTTCCAAAATTTGCAAGGTTTTACACATCCAAGTTGGTCTGAATCATCCTCTGTAGGTGCACAGCTCTGTCCACTGACTACACTGGGGAGAAAAGGTTCTTTTTTCGTCTTGTGAGTCACAGCTCCGTTGTATTCGCAAAGGAACCGGAGAAGGATCAGACAGGAGGTGGGCCGTGGATTTGCCTCCTTCCTCAGGGGGAAAAAATTCCTGGGATTTGTCAAAAGGAGTCGTGCTGGCCCTGACAGACAAATCTCTTTGGGAGAGCCACCAGAACCAAGGGCTGTTCTATAAAAGGGAAAGGAAAAGAAAATAAAGAGCAGGGGAGAGCTGGAAGGTGGTGAAGGGAGGGCGGGAAGCTCCATGGTGGCCCTGCAGATGTGCTGGGTGAGCCAGCCCAAGGGGGCTGTCCTTGGAGACAGGTGGAGCTCTGTGTGGGCAGCTGCAGCTCCTGGGGGACAGTTAAATGTCCACGTCATATCTTCCAGTCCTTTTTGCCCCCATCCCTGATGACCTTGCCCAGCTGGAAGTGTGGACATGGTGTGATGTCCACTGCCAACTTCCCCTTCCTCCACTGTCCTCCTTCCTTTGCTCTTGGCATCTCCTTTCTTCTCTTCTTATGCTTTCTCTTCATTACTCCTGTTCCTCTTCCTCCTTTGCTCCAGCTTCGACTCTTGTCTCCGTGTGATATATTTTTCTTACACAAGAAAAGCCACCACACTCTGGATGCTTTGTTTCTCTGCTGAGTTGTGTCTTTCTGAAAAGGAAGCCCTTCACATGAAGGTCTGTGTTGCTACTTTTTGTTTCTGGACCACCAAGAGCTGCTGCCCATGGAGGCCTCTGGACACCGTGAGAATATGAATAATGATAATTAATGCAGCACTGCATGCATGGAAGAGATGGAAGAACTGATGACACAGGGCTGACGTTTGAGACCCTTCTGGTAAGACTGCTGAGATGTTCCTCCTGCAGTTGTGGAGCGATTCCCAATGCAATGCCCTTTCCCACATTCTTCTCCTAGAACATCCTCACCCCAGAGGTTCTGTGGTTCATCCCCACATTGTGGTGATGGGTCTTGAGCTCAACCAAGGGAGCTTGTGGAGATCTTCCAAAGGCACTGAGCCAAGCAGTGAACGCGGGCCATTAAAATGTGTGTCTGCTCTGTGCAGCCTTTCCAGGAAACTTCTCCAGGTCTTTGTGCCTGCAGAGAGCTCTGCTAGAGGAGTAGGAAGTGAGGAAACAGTGGAAATGGCAGGAGGAGGGAGCAGGGAGCTCTTCTGCCCTCACCCAGGAGGCGCCTCCTCTGTCTAGGCTCTTGGAGCAATAGTCAAACCCCAAATAATTCAGTTTAAAGCTCCACAGCAGCTGGACTGCCAGTCCTGTTGTCAGGACACCCGAGGTCAGCCCCGCTGACTTTAGGCAGCTGCAGGGCTCTTATTTGTGCTTCTCCCCCACTCCTCTGGTGTCCATAAACCCCTGGGTGATGTGCTCAACTTGGTGTCCTGTAGCGGTGTCCCTTCAGAGGTGCACAGAAGGTGCCAGGGGTTTCCTCACACTTGGGATGTGCTGGGGTGACCCTCCCACTGTGCTGTTCCCAGCACCCACAGCCCTGTGGTGGGAGCCCCAAGGACCATGGCATCACACAAAGGGCTGGGCTTTGTTATTAATCAGTGTCTCATAACTCTGAGATCTTTTCTGACCCCACAGACTGCCCCGTTCCCTGTGAGGGCACCACTCCGTGACCGGGCTCTGCTTGGGGACTCCAGGGTTGGATCCATGATTGGCTGCATGCCCCCAGCATTCCAGGGCTCTCTTCTGCACCAGGCTCTGGGAAGGAGGGCGGGAGGGAGCCGTGGTGCCATAGCAGAGCCTGCACCCCTCACGTCCTGCGCTCCCGGAGTGCGTCAGATGCGCCACGTAGGGCTCAAAGTATGAACGGGTTGGTGTCTCTATCTTCACACGCCTTCACAGGCTGACATCAAACAGTCAGAACAAACAAATAGCTAGGGTTTTCCCTACCCAATTTAAGTAAATTTGGGTTGCTTCCCAGAGGCACTTTTGCTGTGCTCTAGCATGACTTTTTGTGCTTGACAATAGCTCCACTTTGCATATAGGGGGAATTTTAAAACCATTCTCTTTGTCCCAGTTCATTTGAGGACAGCATTAAATATCTTCATTTTCCTTAGGCTTTCAAACCCCAAACAGCTTATACATACCATGTTAAACATCTTTTTTTTCCCCTGTGGTAATTGAAGAAATATGATCCAAGTGGTGCAACCACATTTTGGCCTTTTGTTTCTTTTTAGAGCATTGTGGCTCCGGGAACACACTGTCCAGGTGATGTTCTCTCTGCCAACTGGGCCAAAGAATTCTACTCCAGGACTAGTGGTAAGCAGGAGAAGATCTGTCATCCTACAAAAAGGTTCCTATTTTATGGTGGAAGAGAAATGGAAACTTAAAGCTGTGGGGTTTTTAAATGAAAGAAAGGAATTGATGGGGGAAGAGTGACCCTTCAACAGTGATTTTATTAGGAGTTAACGTACTTACTTGGAGGATTGAGGCATCACAAAAGCTCATACCAAGCATTGGGCCAAGAGCCTCTAAGAGAGGTTAAACCTCTGCTCTCCCTGGCAGATGGAGGGGAGGGAGAAGGCCTCCTCTGTGTTTTGACCGACACATTCCTTGCTAGACCTGAGAAACCCTTCTCAAGGACACTTCAGTTGAACTTGGCTTGTCTCCAAAGTATTACATTACAACAAAAGACTGATTTGTCTGAAAATTTCCATGGGCTCAAGCTGAGAGGTTTCCTTGCTTCCCAGCACACAGAGGAGATGGAAATGAACTCCTGTTTGCTCTGGCGGGGGCAAAAGGGGATCCCAGCTCTGAGCGAATGCGGCTCCACACGTCCGCTCCTTACTCATCCGGAGTCCACTCGAGGTGCGTAATGTTACGGAGCAAAATAAACTTCCCCTTAAAGATGCTTTTGTTGGAGATCTGGAAAAGTCCAGGGCCCAGCTTGAGTCCAAAGGAGTTTCCTCAGCACTGGCCGTGGCCCATGACATCTGAACAGAGCAATTCCATCGTTGTGTCTGCAAACTGCAGAGGGGTGGGACAAGAAGATCCAACTCATTCCATGACCCTGTGACTTTGTGTTTAGGGATGGGAAGGTTAAGAATTTGGCTAGCCGTGCAGGGACATTGTAAGGAGATAGTAAAATTTTTTTTTTTTTTTTTTGCAAAATTGAAAAAGTAATTTGAGCGTAAAATCCAACATTGCTTTTCTCAATGCCGCACTCAGCTAGAGGAACCTCAGCACTGCCATCCCATGGATTTTACCTATTGTGTTCCCCTGTCACCATTTATGTATTTATTTTCATTAAAATTTGTTTCATTGCACCTCTTCTGATTTCTGATATCATTGTGAAGTAGGGCTGAAGCTGTTTATTAACTGATATGCAGTTTTTTATCTTTATCTCAGTAGGTCTGTATTTCCTTCAAACTTTACTTTTATTTATTGCAACATCTCTATGTTATATTATATTCTAAATAAAAAATGTTCTTTTTCTTATAATATATTTTTAATTAATCTATTATTAAATTCTTCTTATTAAATCCTCTATTATTTAAACATATGTTTGTTTAAATACAGGAAGCCTAAAAGAGGTTTTATCATAGTCTGCAGAGGAATATTTTACATTATGAAGATCAAAACTTAGAAGATGTTTATTATAAATTTTAATATTGGATTTGGAGACATGCTCCAGCTCTTACCTAAAAAGCAATAAACACAAACCACCTCTCCCTTTCGCCTGGGAATGGTCCCCATATTCTTCCTTTAAAAATACGTCTGAGGATAGAACTGGAAAAGTGTCTGGAAAAAAAAAAAGAGGAGGTACAAATTTTCACATTATCAAGCTTTAAAACAGATTTTTAGATTGGTGAAAACAAGCTCAATAAAATTACAAAGTAAAATTTACAGAAAAATTGACTTGTATGACCTTTTTTTACAAGTAAATGCGCTTCTTATCACCTTGGAGTCTGTGCCCAGTCAGGTTATGAGAAGCAGGGAGGGGAAATGAGGAGGGAGCTTGTTAGGGGACTCAAAATGTGCAGTTTTAAAATTATTTTTGATTCAACACCACCAGGGGAGTAAGAAGAACTTGACTTGAGGAGACTCAGGCCTGGCTGTGAACTGGAAGGTGGGGCAGGCCTTGTGCAAGTCAGGCAATGATGGATTGCTCTGTCAAAGTGTGCATTTATGGCCCTTTAATAATAAAGAATCTTAATCATAACCTCCCATGTTGCCTACCCATTCAGGTGTTCATTCATGAGTAATGTAGCTTCTTTTTTAAAGGAAGGATCTTCCTGTGAAAATGGAGCTAGAGGCAAATAAATAAAAATTTTATTAGTCACTCAAGATGATTTACTTTGACTTCCAGTTCCCCCAGTAAATTTTGTAGTTACTGCAAATGAGCAAACAGATTTAATGTGGTGGGGAACAGCACATCCTTCTCTCAATGTATTTTTTTCTCAGACAAACTGTTATGAAATCATTCCTCAGTCTGTCTTCTGGTTCCTGGTCTCTAAGTGAAGAGGACAAAAAATTTAAAAATAATTAAAATTCTATTTTGGAGTTTGGTCTTGTAGTATCTGTCTGAACTCAGAAGTGTCAGAAATCTCACGGGAACCTTTTCTAGCGAGCTTCCCTGTCCATTTTTGCAATGTCAGGAGATGCAGACAAGCTCTTGAATTTTTCAGAAGTCAGTTCTAAATCCGATACACGGTTGCAAGAAGAGCTTTTCAGATTGGTTCAGAGCACAAAGCATCCCAAGGTGCTGGTTCGTGTGGAATCACACCGGCACATTTTCAGCCTATAACAAATTCCATAGGGAAAGGGCTTTGCATCTCTCTTGCCATTGCATTCGCGGAAGAAGGAGGGTGGGAAGTGCAAATGATATTCACAACAGCCCGATGTCATGCAAATCATGTGCGGTTTCAGCAAAGCCAGCTTGAACAGGGCCAGCTGAAGGCACTGGAGACCTGGCTGTTGAATAAACAAATATTAAGGAAAATGGTGGCAGATGTTCACTTATTTGCAAGGGAAGTTTAAAGGGATTTACGAGAAATATTTGCAACAAGAGGTGAATGAGGAAGTGACTTCAAAGAGGAAATGAACTTCCTAAAAAGACACGACCCCTGGGGATTTTTATTCTCAATTCACATGAGAAGTGGTATTACTTTTGCTGCTGCTTTTAAAAATATAGCTGTGAAACACTATTGATCTTTGCCTGCTGTGAACCATTGCCTGCCCTAATTTTTCTTCTATTTAAAGGGATATTTTAACTGCAATGCCTTTCACATTTGGCACCTCCTTCCTAAGTGATCCAGAAAACCTGGCTGCATTCTGAGGATGGTGTGGACTTCACTGTCAGACAGAAAATTTCCAGAGGTGCTTTCAGGAGTGTCCAGGAGCTGCCCCTGGGAAAAGAAACCAAACCCCTGGGCTCTGGTGAAACAGTCACTTTTCAAAGTCTCATCTCTCCTTGAGTGTTCTGATATTTGTTCTGCAGTTATGGGCGACATTAACTTCAGGGATGGTGTTCATATGCCCCTCAAATTTTCCTCAAAATGAAATAAGCATCCTTTTTCTTTCTTCATACTTAGGAAAAACACACAGAAACTTCACTTCAGTGTTTTATCCATGTCCACCTAATGAACTGGAGATTCAATTTATAATAGAATGAAAACCATTCCTGATGCAGAGTGAAGGCTATGTAGAACATCCAAGTGTTCTTACTATACAATAATGTCATCTTCCCTCTGGAATGATGCTAAATCCTTTTCTTGATTTATAAAAAGGTCCTCCTCTTCATGGTCAGGTTGGGAAATTTTTTTTCCGCATCCAGCCTGGGTCAGTTATGATGACAAATACTGAAACACTTGACCTAGCAAGCAGTGACAATGTAGTTCACTGTCCCACTGCCAGAAGCACATCCTAAGTTTGCTTGAAATCCTACCAATTCATTAGACACTCAGAAAATTCAGTCCATTTCTAATTTTAAAATATTTTCTTTTCTTCCTGCCTTCACTGAAATTCTCCATGCTATAAAAATCCCAGCCCTGATTTAGTTGGAATGGTCTCTCCCTCCCTGCCTCTCTGGACGTAATAGCTCTGGATGTGATGGCATCACCAGATGGAACATCCCTGCCTTGTGTAAGAGCTGCTATTTCACCTCTGCGCCAGCTCAGCCAGGATTTGCTTTAATGAGTACCTACCTCTGCTACTTAGAAACTCTATTATTTGTTAGGCAGGATGAATTAATCTTGTCTAGGCAACAGGCTGGAAAGCCACAACTGCGAGGACACTGAGCTGTGTCAGTTCTCAGGGCAGGGTTTTGGAGCGGCTGGACAACAGCCACATTTTGTTGCTCTGTCATGGTTCACTGGAGAGTTTCAGTGCTTAAAATCACATTAAAAGATCCTTTTGCTGTTTTTTTACCCCAAAGTCCTGGTACTTTTTGTGGTCTTGGTTTTACCTCCCATCTCTAAGGACCTGCCAGCATAAATGTGGGGATATCCGTGTTAGCTGAAGCCTGTGTGGCTTGCATGGCGTTCCCTTGATGAATGCCTATGGAATAATTTCTTTGGGTAGATCTTCTAAAGGGGAAAGGAAGATGAGACCACTTGGGGAAAAGGCCTTCCCACCCCCACAGCTGCTCAGAGTCCTGGGCATTGCTTTCACTCATTTAGCAATTTTGGGGTGTGTGTGTGCGTGTTTCAAAGGTTCAGGTGCTCCCAGAGGAAAGCCAACCGCAAACGCAGCGCTTTTGGGGCAAACGAATGGGTGTTAAAGTTCCCTGTCAGCAGGGCAGGTTTGGACAGGGATGCACGCACACACCTACATCCACCACGGAGTGAGCCTGGGCTACACCTGGTTACTGCGAGAAAATAAAATACAGAGTAGGAATGCAGCTCCCACAGTGCCTTGGAAGGATTTTGGGGTTTTTCCTGAGACAGGAGCATGAGCTGCTACTTTGATCTTGGAGGCCTTTTCCAACCTTACTGATTCTATGATTCTCCTAGGTAAAGATCTGAGGCACCTGCAAGCAGGATGCTCTTGGTTGTGTGACACTTTGTGTTTTGCCAGTGCTTTTCTGCTAAGTGTTAGGTAATTTAATATTAAATATATGTATATATGTATATATGTATATATGTATATATGTATATATGTATATATGTATATATGTATATATGTATATATGTATATATGTATATATAGATATATATATTAGGGTTGCAATTGGTTAGAAGATGCAAAGTATTTTCAGGTGTTTGTAGATGTACCCTGCTATGGACTAGACAGAATCATAGAAACCCAGACTGGCTGGGGTTGGAAGGGACTTTAAAGATCATCTCTACCCCCCTGTCACTTCCAGGTGTCCAGGTTGCTCCAAGCCCCATCCAGCCTGGCCTTGGGCACTTCCAGGGATGGGGCATTGATCCAGAGATTCTCAGTGGGTATGCAGTGGGTTGGTTTGAAAGCAGATGCTTTGAACATTATTTGTCTTCTTCCCCAAGGTTTAGAGTTTCCCTGCCTTGTTTCCTCTCCAATGGGGAATGCCCGTTGGATGGAAAGTAACCAGCATGAGTTAAATTCAGAGTGCTCTGTACTCTGCCCTCTTGCAATGGTAAACTAGAGAGATCTCACCAGCTTTAACCAGTTCCCTCTCCCAAAGGTCCTCAGCTCCCAACTCACCTAGGCCACCTCTGGCTCTGCTTTCTTGAGCTTCAGCTGGACATGAACACTGAGATTTTCAGTGTGGACTCAGGATTTTCAGACACGAAAATCACAGAATGGAAAATTTGGTCAGGTCTGATTTTGGTTGTGATCAGTGTCTTGCCAATATTAATGAAAATATCTGGACTTAGTCTATAAGTAAGCAGAGAAGTCCCAGATTTTACACTAATAGGAAAAAAAAGAGGACCAGAGGAAAGAATTACAAATTGAATTCAATCCTGTTGTTCCTCAGTATGCTATCTGCAAACTGAAATCCCAGACTGAAAGAAGAGAAGCACTCAACTCTTCCCAAGTAGAGTTTTTTCCCATGATATTCCTTTGGGATATCGCTGTTTTTCTGCCTTGTGTGGCTCTTTTCATGCATTTTAGCAAAGGGAGTAGGATGTCTCAAATCACGTCCTTTTCCATATTTAAAGCATAGAGATACAGCCTGCCTTTTTCTGTCCTATACGTACATTGCTACAACATTTAGGTGTTTTCCTTCCTGGTCTTCCAGAGGGAACAGCACAGATTTGCAATAAGCCTTCCAGAGCTGTTCACCTACTTCACTGGCAGTGGACAGGCAGGGAACACGTGGCAGATCCATTCCCTCTCTCCAGCCAAGCCACCTGTTGACTTTTCTGGATTGATGCTGAAAACCAAAGGATGATTTTCTTGCGGCCACTTGTTAGAGGAAGGTCCCCTAGAATCTGGAAAAGCAGCTGCCTTGGGAGCTCAGGTGCAGAACCCAATCTGGTCAGATGCCTGCAGGGCTCCGACTCGGCGTGTGTCAGGAATTCCTACGCAGTGGGCAGAGAGCGAGTGATGCTGGGGAAAGCCTTTGGCAGGGATAAGAGGTGACCTGCCCCCAAAGCATGGAGCTCTCATGAACCCAGACTTCCTGCTGAGGTCCTCTCCTTTTTTCACACTGCCTAGGGTGAAACACTTCCCCCAGCCTAGGCTGGGGAGCAAGAATTTGGCAGGGCAGGTTTCCTCTGGGGAACATTCTTATCTTTTGTGTCATCCGGACGTGCCCCTGCTCAGAGGGAAGGAGGAGCTCCTCCTTGATCACACTATCTCAGCCATCATGCTTCAATCCATTTGGGCTGGCCCTTCCCTAATTAGGGCAGCAGTCACCCAAAACACCTTCTCCATGGATGATCCTGCAGCCGCCTGATTGCTGCCCATCATCTCCCTCTGAAACCACTGGCCTTGTCTTCATTCCTCCCTTGCTCAGGGAGGTGGCAATTCACCTGTGGGGACACTGAGCTGAGTGGGTGTCACGGGAAAAAAGCCCCACATGTGGTCTGATCCTGCCCCCATTCACCCACAGCCCAGAGAGGCATTGAAGTGACGCTTTTGCAAGGGTCCTCAGGATGTTGCGTTTTTGGGACTGAAGATGGTCTCTGAAGTGATGAGGACTGAGTGGTGAGAATTGCTGGAGGTGTTTAGGTGCCTGGGTACAGGAGGAATACAAAGGAACTGCACGCCTGTGGAGATGGAAATGAGCTCCAAAGCAGAGGCAGAACTGTCACACTCTCAGGGCTGGAGAGTTGTTGGGAATATTGACCTGTAGGACACTGGGATAAACTTGGACCAAAGAAGAGGACTTTGAGTGGCTGGAAGGAAGGTGACTGGGTGAAATACTGCACTTCTGGGTTGGTCTCTAGGCAGAGGCGGTGAGGGGACAGGGCACCAATATTAAGATGTGGGAGTACTGGGGACAGTCAGCAGTGCTATGATTGAGGGGGCCTGAGGTGACATTTGGTCACAGGCTGGTGCAGGTGATGAGTGATAGGCAGTACAGTGATCCCCTGGGATGTCTCCTTCCCAGCTTCCCCTCTTTTCTCACCAGAGGTGAAAATGTAGGGAAGAGGCTGGGTTTCCTCAAAGATCCTCACTGCAAGAGAAGGACACACTGTTTGAGCTCCTGCTCCAGCTTTCAAGGAAGCACAGCCCTGCTCTGGTCTAGTGGTCATTTGCATCCCAAAGCAGTTTCCCCTCCAGAGAACAGCAAACAGCTCTGGGCTGCTCTACTGCTCTAGCCTGGGAAAAGGGAAGAGAGGAAGGGAAGTCAGTTTACACCAAGGCAGTGTTATGCAACTCCAGTATTGTACTTTCCCTTTGAAGCTGCCAGGGTGGTGCTGGCATCTCTGCTGTAGATAAGAGGAGCTGGCTCCTCCAGGGATGGAACAGTGAAATCCCTTTTCACTTGAGGCCAAAGGGAAAAAAAAATGATTCCATCTGGGATATTTAAGCTACAGGCATCTTGGGTTTTACACATCAGAGAATTTAATGCTGCTGGTAGTGCTCTGTAATACTCCATGTAATCAATTAAAGAACTGTTCCATCCTAAATACTGCTGAAGGAAAACACAAACAAAGGAGCCCATAAAGGTAATATTTTCAATTTATTTATATAAACAATTGCATTTTAACAACATTGTTGTCCTACAAAAATAAAGTGAAAAACAATTCACAGAATTTTAAATAAATAATCTCAAACATCCACACTTAGTCGCTGCAGAGTACAAAACGCAGAGTGCACAGGAATCCTTGCTGAAGCAGCCTGTAACTTAACTCAAGTGAGATGGTCTGAGGAATTCCTCTGCACCTACCCCAAAATAACTCGATCTGTCCAGACTGGCCTCCCTTTGCCTCTCTGCCAAACCCTGTTCCTGGGCTGGTGGCAGAAGGGTGCTCTGAAGGGTGCCCAGAGCTGGGTCTGATGGACAATTTGCATGAGGAACAAGCATCCAAGCAGTGTTCACTCGTTAGCACATACAGTACTGACCACCTTTGGGTACAAGGGGAGAGAAGGTTCTCCCTTCTTTGTGCTTCAGAGAAAGGAAATAAATGCCCTTCTTGCTCCCACAGCATCCATACCAAGGACCACTCCAGAAGAGTCACTGGTATCGATGGCTGCAGGAGAGCTTGGTTCTGCTGTTCATGGCCACAATTACAGACCTACCCAGCACGAGGCATGGCTGGCTCTAAACAAATCCATGGAAACAGAAGCCACAGACAAACTACACTGCTGCCAGAGCTGGTACAATGCACAAGCCTCTACAAGTGCTTGAGAGTTCAGATGAAATAGAAAACTCAAGTCCTTTTCCACAAGTAGTCAAGGAATTTTGGGCAGGGGCACAGAACACCCGGTTGCTGCTCTATTCCAGTCTGAAGTGACATTTTCTTTTTCCCTACAGTTCCCCAGCTGCTTTTATGGGAAGATCATCTTCTACATTTCCTCTCTAGAAATTAAAAAAAGATACCCTTACATGCAAAGTCTGAAGTCCTATACAAGATCCTGTGTAATCTGTGTGCCCAGATGAGACTAGATATTTTACTGCTGGATTAGGACAAACATGACTAGGAGATTTTGTGCTGGCCAGTTTTAAAGAAGCTTAAGCCATTTACTTAAAATACCTCAGTTTATAAATTATAAATAAAACATTATCCCTTTTCCTCCCCCCCAACCCAACCCCAATAAATAGAAGTACAAAATGCACGTACAGCTTGTGCACACAGGCAGAGCTACCTCCTGTGTCTGGAAGTGCTGTTGAATCTTTTGTGTTCAGTTCTCTGTGTATATACAGAGCTTCTCAGTTTACAGCCCCCCTGTTTTTGGGAGCACAAAGCCACAGCACACCCTAACTCCAGCTATACTGTCCTTCTGTCCTTAGAGTAACAGATATTAAAATTACATTATCAAGTAGACCAGAGAACTACAGCTATGAAAAGAATCCCAGTGCCTTGGGCTAAGTTTAAGACTTCCCCAGAGTTACATAATAAAAACATCCCTATGCAAATGCAAACAGCCTTGCATTGCAGCCTGAGAGTCAGTTACTGCTAAACTCAATCTCTCATTCTCACCCCCTTACACAACAACTACAACGGTCATACTTCCTTCAAAAAGAAGTAGAATCCAGGAAAAGTGCTGTTTTCTTTAAATATTTAAAATATTAAAAACATTTTTTAAAAGTTGTTAAAAAATTCACTTTAAATATTTAAAACATTATAAACATATTCTTAAAAAGTTGTAAAAAAATTGACTTTCATCTAAATCCAGAAGTGGATTTGCATGTAAGAGACATTAAGTTATGATACAAAGTGCCCTAACTGCAGTGAGGGAGAGGTAGTATCAACAACAAATGCAATGCATTTTCTGACCTTACATAAAGAAGTGAGTCTCAAGTATTTTGTTTTTTTTTTTGTTAATTTCTGAGTGCTCATACGAAATCCATACTCTCTTCTGGCAGTTTTCATTAAGTCAGATTTTTTCTTGTACTTTTAGATCAACTTGCTTTCAAGTCACTGAGAAAAAAAGTTGCTTTTGTAGTGTTATGTGACCTATGAAAACTGTCAGACAGAATCACCACCACTCCCTTTCATCAAGTATTAAAACAATAGTAAAAAGAAGGTGGAACCTTTATCCACTTTGGAATACATTGTTCTGTTACAGAAGATTTTAAACAAGGGATTCACCACTGTTAAGTTGAAACACAGAAAATCCCTTTTGTAAATGGAAGCCTTACCTCAGTAAGGAATTTAAGGCAACCCCCACAATGAAGATGCTCAAGTTGTTTTTTTTAAATACTAAGCCATAAATAGAATAAATAACACAGTTAAATAAATAAATAGAGAGATAGATGGATTTCTACAGCTCAGCAGAGCGCTCTTTCAGCAGGAGCGTGGGGTTGATATCTTCCATGGCAGTTTTTGAGGTACTAACGTTAATTGTGGCCTCGGTGGGCTCAGGAGGCAGGATGTGGAAGGCAGTGAAGGGACAGCCCTTCACGTTGTTGCAGATGAGCTTCTGCAGGGAGGCCGTGTTGACGATGTCGAAGCCCACCTTGCCCCCGAAGGTGCTGGGCTTCCAGTACTCGGGGGAGCAGATGGCGTTGCCCATCAGCCCCTTCAGGGAGAACGGTGCTCCCATCTCCACCATGGTCTCGCCAAAGATGGCCCCGGGCCGGGGCTTCTCCACCAGCAGGCCTGGGTACAGCTCCATGGCATCAATGTCCCCATACAGCTCCTCCAGCTCCGCTGCCATCTCTTTTTCTCCTGCAACGAGAGAAAAACTGTAAGTGAAAAAATCCCATTTTCTGTGCAAGCCTGTCCTGCTAAAGCCCAGTAATGACAAGGCAGGACTATGTGGGCATTTTAAGACAACGTCTCTCATTTTCTGGGAAAGATGAGGACTGTTACCTGTAAGCTCTTCGAAGGATCGGAACGGTTTCATCATGAAGCGTTTCCTGTACTCGTTCAAGGACTGGTACCTCATCTGTCTGCTTTGGTCAATGGAGGCCTTTGCCACTTTCTGTACTGCAGCAGGAACGTTCTTCCCACCAGCAACCTGTTCATGAAAGAGGAAAAGCTGTAAGATCTCCTGATACGAGTTATGAGGAAGTTGTGCCTTTCCAGTGATTAGTTTTAAATAGCTTTATCCCATTCCCTTGTCCCACCCCCCAGGTCATGCCTCTGTCGGCTCACCGTCAACTTGAGGAAGGACATACCCTGCCAGCACTTTGCTTGGAGAAAGATTTGACCATATGGGAAAGTCCATGCTCCAGCATGATGGAGTTGTTGTAGAGGAACTGCTGGAAGGTGTACTCCTGGTCGTGGATGTGGAAGGTGTCAGGCAGCAGTGGGTGCCAGTGGTACAGGGTGTTGAACTCAGCTGCAATGCGGTTCTGGTACTGAAACCTCTGGTTGAACAGCAGCTCGGGGTCAAACTTCAGCTTGAAGTGGTACCCGCTCAGGTGCTGCACATAGTCCTCTATAACGATCTTGATTGTCTCTCCTGTTGGACAAAAGAACAGGAGAGAATGTTGGCACTGCTCCTCCTCAGTGGCAGGGAAAACACCTGAACTGTCCTAAAATATACTACAGTGAAAGGACAACAAACACTTTTCTGTCATCTCTCCTAGAAAGGAATTCATGTATTTTATGTGATTAATGGGTGGAACAGTACTTCAGACCCCGAGAGTTCTGGGCTATGGGTAGTGAGGTATGTTCTACAGCCTGTTTTCCCCTTCCCAAGGCACGCTTCACAGAACAGCGCACAGCAGTATTTACACTGTGTTCAGTTATACAGTATCTCTAGGAGAGAGGGAGGGGATAACGAGGAAAGCTGATGTCTGAAAGCAAATCTCAGCTTCTGAAGTACATAAATACAATTGTCTTGGTTTATGGTTTCAGTTGCGAAAAGGTTTTTTCCAGCTCAGAGCACATCACCATTTACATAAGACGAAATACCACTGGGCACACAACTAGACAGGGGAACTATGCAGAGTTACATTTTACATAACCTTCCGAACTTTAGACTTAATCACAGCCTTTCTTTTAAAGCATACCTGAGCTGACCCAACCCTAGCGAAAAAAAAAAACCCAAAACCCCAGATCAGGGAGCCTGAGGTCATCCAGCCCCACAGGCTTTCTCTCAGAAAGGAGCTTCCTGAGCTTCCTGTCTTTTCACTGCTTTCAGTTCTGCTTCCCTCAGATAAGGGAATTTATCTGAGTCTTTCTCAGTTCCATCTTTAGCAGAGCTGGGCAGAAGCTGCACCTCAACACAACTCCAGCGAGAGGCCATGAAGGAGCCACCCTCAGCCCAATTGACAGGATAGCTTCCCCCTCACTCCAGCCGTGCAGGCTCGAGCAGGAGCTGCGCATAGCAGCAGGGGCTCTCACCGATCAGAATGAGCCGGGTGGTCTGGAAGAGCTGCTCGTCATCCCAGTCGGGGTGCTGGCGCTTGAGCACGTCACAGACGCGGTTGTGCTCGCGCAGCCAGATCGTGGCGTACATCATCAGACCCGGCACCAGCCCAAACACCTCCTGTCCCACGGAGAACTGCAGGTGCTCGGGCACATGGGGTGGGTACAGCATCTCTGCCTGCGTGTCCCGCACCGTCGGTGGGTACATTTCTCCGTTGATCATCTGTGTGAGGGGGCAACAACAGGAGTTGTGAGCTATGATACTTTGGTTAAGCTCTGTCAACTCTCTCAGCTCTGACTCACACCTCAGATTACCTACACCATTCACACAGCACTAATTTAGGTAATCTATGCCATCCAGTAAGAAGGTAGGAATTCTGAGCTAAGACATACCTGGTATTTTAGCTTTCCATCCTTCCGAAGCCTCAGTTTAAGCTGTCTCTCCAGAGTCTCTCCATAAATGTGGTTCAAGTCAACCTATAAAACAAAAGCATTTGGGACATGAAGCCATCCTGCATTTTTTGCTATTTTAGGGTAAGTCCCACTTCTATGGATACCAGTAGTAGTTCACCCCCTAGATGTTTACCTTTATAATTATATTATCACTACCTTATAAGTATCATGCACCGATATTTAAGATGAAGCCAAATTATTTCCTGGCAACTGGAGCCTTCTCTGTGTAAGAGGAGGTTGTTACACTGACAATTTAAAAGGACTCTGTTTGAAGTGTGAGCAACTTTTTATTGTGCAGACAGCTTTCTATATATACACACACAATTTAGAGCTTCAGTTTGGAGTAACACTTACAGTGAACAGCTCTTTGTCCAAACGATGCCTATCTTGTAGGCAAAGATCTTAAATCCAAGTCTGCTTTTGAAGTTCTTTTTAAACTAAGGCTATTTAGCACTACATAAGCCATACTTAAGTGCTAGACACAGCTCTTAGGAACTGACAAGAGTCCAGAGAAGTTTCGGATACTCACTACATCTAGCATGCTTTAGGTGAAAGCAGATTTTTGGGAACAACAAGAGATCACTGGGCAGGTATTTTAAACAGAACCACTTGTGCAGAGCACATGGTTTTGACCCAGGAAGAGATGCTGCCGAACACTGGAATTTGGCCTGAGGAGCAGTCCCAGAAGGGATAATCCCATGGGATTGTGGCACAGTGTGTGCACAGGTGTTTGTGTCCCCTGGCAACCCGCAGGATGCCATTCTGGCCATTCCAGCCACTCAGCAGCTCCCGAAGAGGATGAGCCGTGTCCCCAGCTGTGACCATACCCCGTGGCCAAGCGCTCTGGTGAAGGCAGGGCCCCGCTTGTGGTCCGTCTTGAAGAACTGGTGGGTGAAGTGCTGGGCGAAGAACGTGAACATCACATTTGTGCCTTGTGGGTCGGGAATAAACTTTCTCCTCAGCAAAAACTTTTCCACGATCAGCTTTGAATCCGGGAGCTCTTTCTTACCTGTGGGAGAAACAGAGAGTGAGATACTCAAGACAACCCTTTATGCAATACTGAAGTTTATTCTTAACAAAAAGGCTTAAGACCTTCAGTGGAATATAATGACAGCAGCATGCAGACAAGGGGGATTACCCACTTTTCTATGCTCATCTTCTTGATTTTATTAGAAATTTATAAATTTAGCATATAACTCAATAGCAAGAACCAGAATAATATTTTTTAGATCTTTAAACAATATATCCAAAACACGGTTATTCCTACGGTCAACTAAACCGAAAAAAGGCTACAGACAAGCAGGTCTCATAGGAACTACTACTTATTTTTTCCTCTTAGAAAAGACCAAGCAATCATTATGTGTCTGGTTTATTCCTCACCTTTAACACCCATTGGTGTTGGACAGTCAAGTCCTACCGGTGGAAGGCTTCTTGTGTAGTAGGAAAGATTGGAAAAAGCTTCCCAGCTTTTGTAACTATAGTCACTATTGTAAGTTGGTGGGCTGTCAATCAAGTGTGATCTTGCTGAAAGACAAATAAGTATTTGGTTATTTTTAACTGTACATTTTACTCTCAAAAAGTAAATCACAAAGCCAGATCTTTTGCACATATTTGGCAGCAGTTGTAAATTCCACACGTATCAGTTCCTGATGTTAAATATGATTACAGTTACTGAATAACAGGACAGGATCCTGGCTGATCAGCTGGGTCTCGCTATTAACACAAGCAGTGGGGTGCCAAGTTCATGTCAGCAAAATCCTGGGATCTTGCAGAAAGCAGAATCAAGCTGCACTTCAGCATGTTTCATACAAGCCTGCATCATGCAGAAGTCTTAAATTTTGGTGTTTCAACTTCAGTGCAGTTTAGGCAGCTTGGTTTGTAGACAGATCAATTCAGTGCAATACTCTGGAGCAAGCTTTAAGAGGACTGGAAGAGACAATTCACACTTACACGTTAGTACATATCTCATAATAGCGTCCCGTAAGAAGGGAATGTTGTTGATAATATTCCAGGCTCCTTTGAAGTGGGTGAGGATGTAGTGGACAGTGTTTGGTGACGGTTTCAGTGCTAGCTTCAGCCACGTGAAGAATTCCGCTGTGAACGACAATGGAAAGGTTATTATTAATTAGCTTACGGAGGATAACCTGCAATGCTGGAATTGGACGAAGCGTTTCATTTCCAGGGAGAGGGTGTGGGATACTCACGTGTGGTGCAGTTCTGCCCGTAGTAGCCCGTCCTGGTGCAGTCGCACTCGTAGCGATCCGGCCCAGCGGTCATGCAGACGCCTCTGTTCTGGCAGGGGTTCGAGCAGCAAGGGTTGGCTGCGGGGGAACCAGAGCTCGGGTTAGCATCTCTGCAGTACAGTCCCACCTTCCCAGCACTTTGCACAGCGATCGAGAATGCCCTGGAGTTCAAGGCTGATCGGGAAGGCATCACGGCGACCATCCATCCGCGGTAACCTCTGAGCTACCAGGGAGCCGCTTTTAAAAGCGCAGGAATTCGCCTCTTGTCTGCTGCCAGCAACAACCCCCCTCAGAAGGGGAGATCACCCCCCACAGGCCAGCGGGGGCCCTGGCACCCATGCACAGCAAAGAAATGGCAAGAGAGTGAGGAGCACGAAAAGCAGAAAGACGAAGCGTGCGTGACTCCGGAGCGCGGGGCGGACTCACCGGCGCGGCCGGCGGCCAGGAGCGCGGCCAGCAGGGCCAGGGGCAGCAGCGGCATGGCGGGGCTGGCTCGGCAGCTCGGAGTGCCGGCCCTTGCTGCACATCCCGTATTTATGGCAGCGCCGAGCGGAGCACGGCTGAGTCACCGACCGGAAGCACCAGCGGGGGGGGGAACTTCTCTGCGCGGCCCGGCCCGGCCCGCCCCGGCCCAGCCCGGCCCGGCTCCGCTGGAGGCAGGTTGTGAGGGACAGCCTGCCTTCGGCTGAGGGGACGGCACGGGGCTGGCACCGTGCCGCACCGAGCTCCCGCCAGCGCGGGTTCCGCTGATTGACGACTTCTTATTATTTACTTAAGTCATTAGGCAGGAGGTGGAGGGTTGTGCTCAGACACGGGCTGCAGAGCACTCGCGCTGCGGAGCGCCACGCACGGCGGTAAGGAAGGAATACTGGAGGGAATTTAGTTGTAGTTTAGTGGTAAGGGATTTAGTGCGTCTGACAAGACCAAACAAGACCAAATCCTGTTATTCGGCATTTTTGGTACAAACGGTGGCTTTTCCCCGGCACTTTTCCTTTAAATTCCCCACCACAACGCGCCCCTACCCCCCGCCCCCGCCCCCCCCCAAAAAAAAAAAAAAATAGTTGCGCTGCAAACAAACTTTCCCTCATTTCCTTGAGAATACTTTATCTTTTGGTCATAGATTATTTTTTATTAATCAGACCGCTTTGCTGCTATTTTTAGTGCCTGTTGCGTGAGGAACGACAATGAAAGCAGGAGGATGTCATACGGTTGTGCAACCGTGCAGTGTGGAGCTGCACTTTCGCCCTCGAGGTCAGCATTAAACACCAAAAACCCATAGTGGCTTCAACAAAGATAGCTTGTGAGGCCGATGGTGTTTGAATTGCAAATCCGTGACTTGGCAGAAAGTGGAATCAGGCCGATTTAAACATCATCTTATTTCTGGCCCCAAAGTGCATTGTGGTCAGTGAGTAATTTGTGTACATCAGTAGTGGGTCTTCCTGGATGTTTTAAGACTGGTACACAAAAAGCTGCATAATCAAGAGAACGCAGATAATATTTCTTTAGATATTTGCATGCAGAAACCACAGGCTGGGTCATACACTTAAGCAGAGGATGTCTGTTAGCCCAGTTGCACTGGGGGTCCTGGAATCTGGCCCCAGCCATGTCTTGCTCAGTCTTATCAAAAGGTGATGTTTTGTTCCTGCAAAAGCCAAATCAATTAATTATGGAATGATAGTTATCCAGTGGATCAGGCTATGGCACACACAGCACTGTAGATCAAGGGTCTACACACATTTTCATACATTTCATATGTCCATCTCACACTGGGTTTGTTCCGTCTCACAAAGCTGTTGTGGATGCTGTCACAGGATAAGATTTTACTGCAAACAGCAGGCAAGTGACACACCTTGTTTAAATAATATGCATAGGAAAATGTTTCTAGAATGTAGAACCAGCAACTTTAAGGGAGAAACTCAAGTAATTGTGTGCAGCCAGACAATCGCCCCTAAAATGATAATGCAAATGTAACTGTGCTATGATTTAGAGGACCCTGGAGATACAGATAACTAATGATACTTAAAGTTTTCAATTATTATAATTAATCAATATGTAAACCAAGAAACAGGGCAGAACTCGAGGCTTTGGAGAGGATGTTTCCCCTTGGGAAGCAGTATTTCTGCAGCTGGAAGACCAGTCAGCACCCCTCACCTTCCACCCATTCAGTGTGCATTCGGTGTGACGTGAGCTCTCTTGAGTCTGATTTTGGCTGGGGAAGGTCACTTGTGTGAGTGTCAGCTGCAGTAGATTTGGAGGGATTCTTCAGCTTCCCAAAATAATGAAAAATCATGGAGATACAACAGTGCTGCTCCTCTGAAGGCTGCCCTTCCCCTCTTGTTGCTTTGGGTTTATCTCAGGTAAAGAACGGGTTGTATGTTGGAAAGGAAATTTTTCTTAGAAACGGAAGTTTGCTGTGGCAGGATTCACCACCAGGTGGAGATTTTCTGCATCAACTAAGTGCTCTTTGTTTTTAGCACATAAACCATCTTTGCCAAGATGATGTTATTTTTCTTTCTGTTACTTGAAGTACCTTTTTGTCCAGGTGAGAGCAGCCTGTGGAACAGAGAACCTTCGTCAGCCTCAGCCTTTTTGCATTCTCTGACATTTCAGGAGGAGGCAATTCCCTGAAGCTGTTCCTGTTTCTATTTTAGGTTTAACTGCATAAATTCACACTTTTCCAAGGCAAGGGTTCAGGACAGAGGATGCAGTGACCTGTAAGGATTGACATGCTTCAGTAGTGCCACCAAAAGAAAGGGAAATTGAGTGGCAATAGGGAAAACATTGTCTCTTGGCACTGGTGCTGCTCCATTTTGCAATGGGTCAGCTGAATCCAGCTGAATTAACACTGAATTTATCCTTGAGCCTTTTTAATGTATTTGAAATATTTTCCCTCCCTTTGTGACTGGAAGTCTCACGTTTTATAGTGCAGTAGTTTCCTGGGATGTGAATCTCTTTCATTTGCTCTGTGCCTTTTTCTTGCTCTTTTATGGCAGAAGGAGCTCAGTCTGAGGTTTGCTGTCAGTTTGGATACGTTGCTCCCAAAGCAAGCATACTCCGAGGCTGATCGGACATGGATAGGATAACAATCCTGGATGTTCCAAAAATGTTCTTGAGAACTTCTGGGGGAAGTTGGTGTCTTTAAGCTCCTGTTTTATGCCTTTTGCAATATTAGAACTCTCTTAACAGAAGGGTTTGATTATGAAATTGCTTTGTGCTTTCATGGGATCACCCTGGCCAGGCAACTGGGCTCTACTTCTCTGTTTCTTCCTGCTGTGTTCTCATGGAGCACTCCGATCACTTGGGTCCCAGTTTCATTGGCACCCTGGGTTGTGCTGGAAAACAAAAGTACTCATTACCTGGTTTAGAGACAAGGGAGGTTTGCTTATTTTCCCCAGGAAAGTTTGCTTATTTTCCCCAGGAAAATCGCAGTAAAAAGGCGCCTCGTTTATGGGGTTTCCAGGCTACTGCAATTTTGGAATTTTTCGGAACACAAATCGATTACAGGCAAGACTACGTATGAATACAGAAGGGGTGAGAGCTGGGAGCTGGACTACCTTGCCCTCAGGAGAAATCCCATGGACAGTGATTGGCAGGGAATGTTTGTGCGTGGTCTGGGGCTGCTGGCACACGTCTGATCCAGGGGGACCAGGAGCTGGAGTGTAAGCTGGGCACTCACCTCAGGGGGTACCTGTGGACATCAGTCTTTGTGTAGGGAAATGGAGCATATCTTGTTATCCAAATCACCTTCAGTTGCTTTACTCCTGCTTTTCAATTTTACTTTTCAATTATATTGAAAAATGTGCAAAAAAAAAAAAAAAAAATAGATGGGTGGCACAGTCCCTCTTTTTTTTTTTCTCTTTTTAGGGCAGCTTCCCTTTAGACTTCAGCTGCTAGGAGACAACAGAAATCCACATTTTGTGTATTATTTGCAAGCCAGTAAGAGTTTTGATGAATGCTTTCCAATATGATAGATTTTATTTTATTGTTCACATTTGCATAGAGTAAACCCTGCTCAACAAACCCTTTCCAAGCCTCTGTTTTTAATAATGTCTCGGAGTTCTTATTTTAATTCCCTGGCATTCTTGACAGACTCAGTTACAAGTCAAAGGCTGTGATAGGACAGGTGAGAAGATGGACTTTACATCAGATTTACCTGCAGAGATGAGATGTGAAATAAGACACCTGTACAGTGCTGTGTGGTGACCAGGTTTCTCCCAGGCCTGTTTGCTTTGGAAATTCTTTGCTAGATACCTGTATGATATCATGGCTACAGGGCATCTGTACACTGCTTGGGACATGATACACATCAGTTTGTTACCAAACCAGAGCGGAAAAGAACACAAGAATTGCTCCCTTTTGCTCAGCTTAAATGTGTATCTCTACCTGATCCAAAGCCAGGCTGAGCTCTCCTTGGGAGGTGCCCCATGATTTTAAATGAAAGGGAATGAATGAAGCCCCTGTAGAAATGGCTTTCAGAACTGTGTTTTGTTTGTTCAAATGAAGTGAATTAGATGATTCCTTTCCTCATTGGCACTCTTGGTAGTCACAACTTGAGTCCTGCCTGACTAGTTCCTGACAAACAAGCCCTAAATGACTTAAACTCAGCTCGAAGCTTTCTAGGATGACCTTTTTCCAAGGAGTGTAGATGAGTGGAGGATGAAGCACAACATTTTTATTCTACATGGTAGTTTGAGGCAGAGGCTGACTGAAAATTTCATCTGGTGATGATCTGTCCTTTTTTTTTTTTAGGTCACAAGACTTTAAATTCCTTTTTATGGTGAATTTAAAGGGGAAGGCGATAAACATGAGCTATTAGATAAACATAAGATTTTGGCAGCCACACTGTGGATTAGACATGTGGATTTTTTTTAATTTTTTTTTTTTAAATTTCAAATAATTCCTCAGACTTTGTTTGGATACACTCATCTATGGGGATTTTTTTTTTTCCCCCTATATAAGCTGTACCTATTAAAATGGAAAATATTTTTCGTTGTTTCTTGACCGAAGAAAAGGATGTTTTCTTTATTGGCAATTGTTATTGGCAATTGTTGCCAAAGTTAAGCCGTGAGCTTCCCGCTCCCGTGATCCTGGGATTTTTTAATGAGCCCCTGTTTTTCCCCACACAGCCTCCATGTGTTTCCAATGTGGACATTTGATCACAGGGACTCTGAAATACGTCATGAGGTTTTGTAACTGCCTTACATAAAGAAACGTCAGCTGACATTTTATCTGCTTTTGGTCACCAGCTGAAACACGTTAAGGTAAATGCTTTTAATGGGCCATTTTTAGAAAGCATTGTATACTGAAATGCTATCTTTCTGTAAGAAACTTGCACAGAAAACCCTCCTTAGAGGGACTTCCAAATACTTCCCTCCTCAATGCAGATGCTGGAATTTTCTTTTAGCAACTTCCTGCTTAACTTTTAGTGAAATCTGTCATTCAGCCTCATGTTCTTTTGTTGTGCAAATACAATCATGTGGAATTTTCCTTTGCTTCAAGCACATGGACATTAAACTGGATAAGGGAAACTGAAGTAGGTTTTGCTGAGTGGAAAATTGTTTCAGTGTAATGCTTTCTTATATAAAACGTGCCTTTAGGTACTGAAGTTTATTTAGCTTTATTCATTAACCCCATTTTTCATTCAATTTAAAGAAAGGAAACATTACTTCTGCAAATAAGTTTTTTTTTTTTCTCTACAAGAACATTTACCAGATAGTTTACAACAGCGCAACACCTGCTGCTCCACCCAGTAAGCTCTGCTCTGCACGGTTTTTGTAAGGTTGTCTGTGAACCCATGGTTTCATGGAATCACAGAATCCTAGAATGGTTTGGGTTAGAAGGCACCTTAAAACCCATCCAGTCCCACCCTGTGCCATGGGCAGGGACACCTTCCACTAGCCCAGGTTGCTCCAAGCCCTGTCCAACCTGGCTTGGACACTTCCAGGGATCCAGGAGCAGCCACAGCTTCTCTGAGCACCCTGTGCCAGGGCTTCCCCACCCTCCCAGGGAAGAATTCCTACCCAACATCCCATCTAACCCTGCCCTCTGGCAGCGGGAAGCCATTCCCTGTGTCCTGTCCGTCCATCCCTTGTCACAAGTCCCCCTCCAGCTCTGCTGAGCCCCTTCCCTTTAGGCTCCAAGGGGAAGAGGCTCCAAGGTCTCCTCAGAGCAATGGCATCCAGTGCTTTGAGAAGGGGGAAGCTCTACTCGGCAGCTCATTGTTGTGACCCTTCCCTCGGTGCCCACCTGGAGGGTGCCACCAAGGTATCCCCGGGCTCTTCTCTGGGGCCTAGAAGGGATTAAAATATTGATACTGAAACACTGACTTCCTTAAAACTGACTCTAGCTCTTCCCAGCTGGAGGCTGGAGGAGTTATCTGGTGTCAGCCAGAGAAGAATGTTCCATGACACGGCTCCCGTGGCAGCCCTTGGGATGGACAGTGCCTGCACAAATTATGGCTTGCGCCAGGGTGGGGAGGCTCCTGGAGCAGGCTCTGCCCACTGCAGCATACCCAAACTCCCAAGGCTCCTCTCTACTCCTCTTCACTTCCAGAACTAAATCAGGACTGTTTTCCAATGGCTTGTCACTTTGCCACACTTCCAACATACCCTTGCAATTAAAAAAAAAAAAAAAAAAAAAAAAAAAAAAAAAAAAAAAAAAAAAAAAAGGAAGACATTAAGAAATAAAAGGGATGAAATGATATTGAATGAGATGGTTACTGGTGAGGGAAAAGGAAAAGGACTCAGTGACCAGATTAAAACTGTGCCCCATGATCCTTTTCTATAACAGGCCTCCAGAAACTCAGATTATTTGCAGTTACTAGTGGGAATTGGAAGCACTTGAAGAAATGCTGTGAGTTAAACTACTCAGGTCAGAACAAGATCAAGACAATGTACATCTCAGGAGAGACAAACTGGAGAAATTCCTGCTTTATTCGAAGTGAAATTATATGATTAGGAAGGAGACATCACATCATATTTTGTCTTGCCAAGACATATGACTCTAAGCAAAAGCAAATCATTTGGAAATTGTTCAAATGCTTTTCTATTTTTTGAGATTATGCAATTATGCAATGGCATATAAACCTGCCTGGCTCGCTGGGCTTAAAATCCAGCCTCCAATGGAAACTGTGCCCTGAAAATGCTCATTAGGAGATAAAGCCGCACTGGCTTTGACTCCTTTCCCTAGAATATATAGTTAGGGAGAACGTATAATGATCAAAATTACAGAAATAGAAAATAATTAAGGATCTACAAGCCCTGCAGTGCTTGTAAGAGCTCAGACCCACAGCCCAGAGAGTTTATATCTGCCAGAAAAAAAATCCCATATCTCTTTTTGGTACTGGAGGTGTGTCAGTCATCCCTCTTCAGGCACGCCATCCATTTATCATTGCCATTTGGATGTCTTGGGGAACCTGAAGCCAGCCAGGTACTCCGTGTGCCTGCGGAAACAGCCCTTTGCAAAGAGCAGAATTGGGGATCCTTAAGGCTGGAAAAGACTTCAGAGGCCATCAACTCCAACCATCCAAGGGGATGTGTTCTCACACAAGAGTGTTTGTTCCAGGAACCAAAATGTCCAGGCTAGGGACTAACTCCTGTCTAGATGAACTGCTGTTTTTACAAGTAAAATGTGTGAATTTATGGTTCCTATTATTGTCCTTCACACAACTCATCCTGTATCATGAATTTTGATGGTATTTCTTTGTGGTGCAGTCGTAAATTTAGTTTAATATTGACAGGACTCTCTTCCACTATTTTTCTGTTAATCCAGAGGCAGTCCTGACTATAGTTTGGGATTTATTTCTCATCCTGACCCCCAGTGTAGAGAAGATAAATCATACAAGCCCAAGAGAAAACAATCGGCTTGTCTGGTTCAGTGGTTTCCAGCAGCTGTGGAAACTCTGTGCTGGTTACCTCTCTGTGCTCTGCTTGGAGGGAGTTCATTAAGTAAATGAGGGCTTTGCCGTGTTCTGGCGGTGTGTGTTATTTTGGGGTTTCGTTTCAGATGGCATTCTTCCAGGGATTGTTTTGGAGAGAGTTGCCAGCAACCTAGGGCCAGTGGGCTGGAGGCCAGGTTTAGGTGGAAATAGGGTTTATGTCACCAGCACAGAGCTTTGTCTGGGCAGCTAATTTTGGGCTGGTGCTTCTTTGAGGCATTGGCAGTTCCTGCATGTGACTCGTTCCAGCCATCACAAAGGCTGTCACAGCCTTGGGATGGGCCATCAGTGGTGCCCAGGCTGGTGGCAGAGCTGGTGGGAATTACAATTCCCTGCTCCTCCACGGAGCTTTTCTGTGCCTGCAGCTCTGTAAGTGGTCCAGCTCTGGGGGAAGAACACCTGACTCTGTGCAATGCCTTTGTTTCCTTGACTTGATTTCTGTGGGAAGGGCCAGAGCTGACATGCAAAGCACTCCCCATGGCTCCTCTCACCACAAATACACTCCTCCACCCTCTCTGATGGACTTCATGAACTGGGACCATCCGGGGTCGGTCCCACATGGGGTGGCTGGGAATGGAAGTGTGGATGTGGCAAGACAGACCTTGTGAACTTCCACCCACTGAACTTGTGTGAAAGGCTGGAGCTCCTTCCCAGATCCATCAAATATGAATTGCTCCAAACAGAATAATTCTGAAGTGTTGCAGCTAAGCTCCTGGGGATTTAAAATGTTTATAGACTATCCAGAGGGTGGGAAAGAGGGGAAATATTTACATGTAGATAATTTCTGTTATACTTCAGCGATAGGAATGCTGGGCCCCTTGCCCATGGCTCCTTGCTCCCTGCTCTGCAGCACTAATTAATGTAAATGAGTAAAAGGCAGGCCTGTGAGCAGTGCTGAGTGGGGAAAAAGCCCCCAACAAATGCAAAGCACAGCAGGAATCGCCAGGTAAGCACGTTACATCCTTTTCTGTATGCTGCACCAACTGGACATGCAATATTTTCATATCAGGTGATTTGTTACCTGCTCCAAAACAAGTCTGTGCAGCACCATGGAGATTTACATTGCAATGATTTGGATACTCTACTTATCCTCGGGCTGGAATATTTTAGTGATTGCCAATTACTTAGAAGTCCTCCTCAGCACAAGGCAGTGCAAGATCAGTGTGAAATAAAGAACTTATACACAGCATCAGAATCTGGACAGTTAAAATGTTCATGGTGGACAGGAGTGAGACAAGCCTGTCTGCAGAACTCCTCAGATCCAATGGTTTCATACACTGCTGGATAATACTTATCTAACTTGGAACCGCTTCCTATGCAAAAAACCCTGCACAACTTCAGGCTTGCAGTCATCAAAAATTGTGTTGATTGAGGTAACGTGTTTCATTCCATACCTAAGGCTGTTTGGATTTCATCCAGGTGAACATTTCAAAACATCCCCTTCCCAGGTGTTCTGGTTCCAACTTAATTAGGAGTGTGATTTTGATTTTACTCTTTCTCAGCTGTTCCATTTTGCTCTGATGTTTAACCAAAATATTATTAAAGTCTTTACCTCCTGTGCATTTAAAACTGGCTTTTCCACCTGATATATATAGCTCTGTCCTTGTCTTAAGGTGAATCTTTTTCTCTCACTTTGAATTTCACATTTGATATAGCCATTTTTAACCTTCTTTAAAAAAAAAAAACCCAGTATCTGGAATCAGTCCTGACTTTGGGATGGAGTGCTCGTCCCTGAGCTCTAATGCTTGTTGTGCCTGGGATCAGGAATTCATGAACAGGAGCACTGCTAGAGAACATGTCATCCATATCCATATCCATATCCATATCCATATCCATATCCATATCCATATCCATATCCATATCCATATCCATATCCATATCCATATCCATATCCAGGTGTGGAGTAGTATATTTGAAGCTTGTGGCAAACAATTTATTGCACATTTGTGGTATTTTTGTTTAAAATTCCTGAGGATATGCAAAGTGCTTTGTTTTGACAAGAGCTGAAATTATTTTAATCCAGCCTGGTAAAGGGACTCGCCCCTCTGCCCTTTCCATGCACCTGGGGTGGATTAGAAGTGTGGCTTCCTAGAGAGGTTTTAAAAATCACAGAATTCAGGTTGTTTAGAATCCCAGAATTCAGAGGTTTTAGAATTTAGAATTCACATTGGAAAAGACCTCCAGGATCATCCAGTCCAACCTGTGACCGATCACCAGAGCTAGACCAGAGCACTCAGCCTAATGAGCCGTTGTCCGTCAGACCTGAGTTCTGAGTGCCACAGTCATTGCTTGAACATCTCCAGGGATGGGGACAGGGCAGCCCCTTCCAGTGTCTGCCCCACCCACAATTTTGAGTTAGTAAATCTGCTGGGTACTGTGGCTAGGGGGAGATGCATATAAAAACCCCTGGGGAAAAAACAAAACAAAACAAAAAACAAACAAACAAAGAAAAAAAACCACACACACACAAAAAAAAAAGCCAAAAAAAACCCACCCCAAAACAAAACAACAAAAAAACAAAAAAACAAAAAACCACCACACCAAACAAAAAAAGAAAAAAAAGAAGGAAAAAAACCCCAAACAAACAACAACAAAAAAACCCCTTTGTTTTGCTCCCCTCAAGTCTGACAGGTAATAATTAACATGAAGGTAACCAATGCTAACAGAAATAAATAGTTTGTTTAGTTACTGAGTAAATTGCTATTAGGCAAATGAGATGACAAATTTTAATTGACGTGCATCCTAAAATAATCCATACAAATTTTGCAGGATCGATACCCACTGCTGTTGTTCTTTGAGGCCACACCTCCTCCTTTTACCCAGATGACGTAATGTGGGCTGGGAGCTGTGTGAGCCTTGTTTGCTTTCCTGTTATGGGAGCTGTTCAGCTCCCTGAGCTTGTCAGAAACCCCTGAAACCTCCTAAAAATTTTACAGGGGATTATGAAGAGCTGCAAGCTCTGGAACACCAGGCTATCCGTGTGTCATTGGGATCATGTGTTCAGCTCAGAGACTGGATTTAAGGAATAATGGGCATGGTTAGGTGATCATTTTTGGCTTTGTGTTTTTCTTTTGTTTGACCAGAGAATAAAGGTGAAAATGTAGCAAGACCAAGAATAATCATCTGTCTTTAGGTTCTCACTTCCATTGTCTTCCCACTTTGTTGTCAAAAAGGAAAATTGTTGGTTTTCAAAATATTTACCAACTGAAAAGGCCTAGCAAGTTGCTCTCAGCTGGGTGTGGACACACATACAATTCAGTCCGTTTTTTGAACCCCGGAATCCCAGAATGGTTTAGGTTGGGAAGGACCTTAAAGCTCATCCAGTTCCACCCTCTGCCTGTTCCACTATCCCAGGTTTCTCCAAGCCCCATTCAGCCTGGTCTTGGACACTTCCAGGGGTGGGGAGTCCACAGCCTTTTCCTGATGTTGGAGAGAGTGTGCAAGCCATGGATAGTGATGTACATTACCTGTACCTGCCCTGTTCTGTCTCCTCTCCCTGACTCTGACCTCAGAATTCTCCTGGTCAGGTTTCCAGTATTTATGTTTTATGAAATTTACTAGATAAATATGTGTAAGGCATAATAAAATTAATTTAAACAGGAAATCATAAATAAGAAAATAAATCAATAAATAATATTAAACAGATCAACATTTTAGGGAGAGAACACAAAATTTATCCACACATCTGGCAAAATAGGGACCCTTTTTGGGCTGTCTCCTTACAACTTTAAAAATGGGAAAGGTGGAGCCAAAATAAGGTTAGACTTACAAAGGATTTTGATTTAATCCTGTCTGGTGAATATCTACATTGCAAGTGGCACAATCTTGTGCCCATCCTTTAATGCACAGAATTATGATGAGGAGAAGTACTCAGCTCTAAAGAGCCATGCATCTCTGTAAGGGTGAAAAAATAGGAATTAATACAAGTGGGACCCTATTGGAAAAGCTTTAGGAGTAGCTGAAGAGAGTTGAAGACTATTTGTGTGCCAGGCACAATCCTAGGGATTGCATAACTGCAGCAAAAACACAGAGCTGCTCTGGCACTGTCAGAGTTGGCATGGAGGAGGAGCAGAGTCCTTTGCTAGAACAAACAGTTCCCAAGTCAGCCTCAATGCAGGGATCTCCTCCCTGGGATCCTTTCGGTTTTGTGGAGCTTTTACCTCTGTGCTGCCTTTAAACTGGAAATACTTTTCATCAGGAAAGGAACAGTTAGTTTCTTCTACCTAATCTTTCCTTGCTAATGACCCTCTTTGTCTGCTGAACTACTTGGGATTTTCTGAGCACTATTAACCTGGATTTATGACCTGAGCTCAGATAGAACTGCAAGCACTGAGACCTTCAAGAATTACTGCTCAGTTCTTAGAAAACAATAAAGCATCTGGATATTTTACACTGAAGGATAAAAATTTCCAAAATAAAAGGTCTGGATGTAAGACGTTTTTGAGACTTCAAATGTGAATGAAACTTTCACAACTTCAGGTGTTTTGTTGAAGCTTGGGCTAACAATGACTCTTTATACCCAAGAATAGTAATGTGCCCCTTCAAAATTTCCACATCTGTTCCTAGGAGAGTTTTACAAAACTACTGGCTAAACGGATGACAGCTTAGTATGAAACACAGTTTGAGTGAAGCATTGTCAAAAGGGAGAAAAATGAAATTCTGCCATCTCAAGTGCAAACATCCTTGAAATTTCCAGCAGGCTGATAATGGGTTGATCAGCAGTAAATCAAAGATGCTCAATAATTATGGTTTCCTTACAGAAATAACTTCCCAGTTATTAGGAAGTTAACCCAGTATGATTTTGAGGTTGGTCCCATCCTGTACGAGAGTGGGATGTAATGGTTTTTAATGAAATTCCACCTAGATTCTGTCAGTTCCTTCTGAGTAGAGAAGATCTGGAAGAAGTTCAGACCCAGAAATAAACCAGGTAAGTGCCTGGAAGGCTAGAGTTCTGAGAGGGTAATAAAGTAGGTAAATATACAGCACAACTTGGCTCCGTGACACTTCACCTTCTATGGACATACTGGTCGGGGAAAGAAGAATTTCAGGTGTCTTTAAAAACAGCAGTCAAAGTAATGGAGGAAATATTCATCTGGATATAGAGGAGAGTATCCTTAGAAAATAATGTCTTGCAGATCATCCCATTCCCTCCCTAAGAACTGATGGAAATATTGGAGGGTGCTGAGCAGCATATGAGGAATGGGGAAGGGGTGGCCTGGTAGCAAGAAGCAAAGCAGGCACAAACTGCTTTGTGAGAGACAGGAGAGAGGGCAAAACCCCCTGTCCTGTTCTCTCCTCCTGCCAGCCACACTGGGCCAGTCCCTGCAGCCCTGTGCTGGGGGTGGCTGCTGGAGGACAGCATCCTGCCAAGCAGCCGGGGCTGTTCCATGTGCCAGAGCCTCTCCAAGCACAGCTCCTCTGAGGGTTTTATCTCAGCGCCTGAGAATCCCTCCAGCCCTGCCTGGAATGCACATTCCATCCCAATGACAGTGAAATTTTAGGTAGCAGGACACATTTTAATTGCCTTTTCTCATGTGGTACTGGTAGCAGAGAGCTCTGCTATGAGAGCTTGTGTTCAGGGCTGGCCTGGGAGCAGAGGGGGACGTGTCCATCCAGAGGAGCCAAGAAAGGAATGCCCATTGCCTACAGTGACACCAGCTAACTGGGGAGTCATGCCCTGGCAGGAGCCAGCCTGGGAGAGCTGAGGGTGTTCACCTGGAGAAGAGAAGGCTCTGTGGAGACCTCAGAGCCCCTTCCAGCCCCAAAAGGGGCTCCAGGAGAGCCAGAGAGGGACAAGGGATGGAGGGACAGGACAAAAGGCTTCCCACTGCCAGAAGGCAGGGTTAGATGGAATATTGGGGAGAAATCCTCACTGTGAGGCCATGGCACAGGGTGCCCAGAGAAGCTGTGGCTACCCCTGATCCCTGAAGTGTTGAAGGCCAGGTTGGACAGGGCTTGGAGCAACATGGGCTAGTGGAAGGTGTCCCTGGCCATGACATGGTAGCAGGATGAACTTTTAGATCCCTTCCAACCCAAACCATTCCATGATTCTGTATATTCTGTAAATGATAACTTTCTGTGTCTCTTCTTTACTGATGAGTGTTGAGGGTAAGGTTCTTTCCTTTTGTTTCTTTTTACTTAGGGAATTTTTTCTGTAAAAATAGGAAACAGTAACAAGTGGGTACTTAAGAAAAACAAAAGAAGTGGCCAAGCTCCAGGGAGGAGAGCATCTGGTTGTACTTTTCTTATCTGAGGTTAGGCTGGTAAAAGAAGGGGCTGGGGTAGCTTCTCTCTCTGTTTTTCTCTTGGCTTTGGAGGAGGACAGTGTGAGCTGCTGCTTTGGGCGAGGGAATTCGCTGCCACCGCCATCGTTTAGCCTGGTCCTGCTTCTTCTGCCATGGAGTGAGCTTCTGCTCGTGAGAGCAGCTACTGAACTGGGACCCTATTAACAACCACCTCACTAAAAAAAAAGGACCTGTCACCATCTGCTCGGGTGCCCGGGATCCTGAGTTCTCCTGTCCCTGCCCTGCTCAGAGCTGGGTCGCTGCTGTCCCGGCCCCGCTGCTTCTTCGGCACTGCTCTGAGCTTTTGCTGCATTGTAGCCCCGCATCCCCTTGCCTGCCGAGATGTCCTGCCGTTCCAGCTTGCTGTTTCCGAGAGTCCTGCAGGGGCACAGGGATCGGCTGCCCCGGGGTTTGTGAAGCAAAGCCTCTCCTCCGTCCCTTCCCGTCTGCCTCAAGCCGCCATCACCGTCTGCTCCCCGAGCCCGCGCCACAGCGCCCCCTGCAGGCGTGGGGGAATCATTGCACCTGCCCTGCCCGGCCGGGAGCCAGCAGCGCCCCTGGTGGCTGTGACCGGAGCTGCACCAACAGGGAAAGTGCCTGCGGCCGCAGAGGGATCACTGGGTTCTTGGTTCTGTTTGTTGTTAATGCTTGTCGTTGCTTGTTTGCCTTGTTATACATACTAGTAAAGAACCTCTGTTCCTATTCTCATACCTTTGCCTGAAAACCCTTTAATTTCCAAATTATAGTAATTCAGAGGGAAGGTGGTTGTATTTTTCCATTCCAAGGAAATGGAAATAGAAAAATACAACCTTATTGCTTATTTCTGCTAAGGAAATGCCTTCCTTAGCAGACACCTGTCTTTCAAAAACCATGACAATGGGTGATATTCCCAAAGGGACAACAGAAACCAGAGGCCTTGAGAACCACACTGGAGACGTGGAGTATGGGTGGAAAAGGCTTCTGGCAGAAGGATTTGTTTGGTGAACTTTACCCCTCAGTAGTGTTATAATAAATCCTAAGGAGACACATAGGAAATTGGATGTTTGTAGCAAGTAAATGGCCTGGAAGAACAGCCTGCAGCCTTAGGCAAAGCTGAGAACCAAAGACGTAGCAAATTAATCATTAAGCGCAGTAATGGTTTGTTTCCAACAGTTTATTATAAGAAATGTAGTTTTTTATTGTCAGGTGCTCATGGTTTAGGATTTTATCCTGGTTAGGTTTAGGATGGTTTACGCATAGAAAATGCAGAAAGGATTTGGTCTTGGAAAAATGAATGTGTTAATGAGAATTAATTCCCCCGATGGAAACGGTCCCACAGGATTCAAAACAAATAGAGAAGGTGGCCATTTGTGACCCATTTCAGACCAACCTTTAAGCACACAATTAAAATTAAGCGTATGTTTATATTTCTTTGACATCAGTGGGACTTCAACAGGGCTTAAGTGATGTCCTGACTAGAGACGCTTCCATCACCTCATAGTTCTGCTGATTTGAACTTGGACTGAAAAGAAACAGATATCCTTAAAGCCTCCATGCATTTTTATGTGATGTTCAATCCCACTGGCAAATTTGTGCAGAATAGAATAAAAATGTAGTCCCACATTGTATTCAGAACCAGAGCTGGCTGCAGGATTGACGGCAAGTTTTTATACAGCTTTGTCACAATTTGTCTCCACAGGAAGCTTTGTTTAGGGGTGTACAGGGAGAGGTCTCATTAGGGAAAAGGCAGCTGGGAATATTTTTGCATTCCTTGAATGAGATGCCATTCTTCCTACATGGAAAGGGAAGAGGTGGCCAGCAAGGAAACAAGGGTTTGTTCTGATAAGCAAAGTGCTGGAATAAGCTGTGTGTGCTTGGCATCAAATGAGAGGGGATGCTGATATAAACTGTGCTGAACCTGCTCTCAAGGCTGGTTTGCTGAGCCTGCTTGCTGAGGTCTGGATATTGACAATGATTTGTGAACACTGGTAATGGTTTATGCTACTTCTGTGTTTAAAAAAAAAAAAAGGCAAGCAGAGCTAAAGGAGAAAGGTTGGGGTCTGCAGGCTCGGGAGTGGAGTGTGCCAGCTGCAGGTGACGGCCCTGCTCTGCAGTCTGCACTGTTTCACCAGGGCAGCTGGGTGGAATTCCCCCAAACAAAAGGTCGAACAAAGAAAAGAGAAATTCTGCAAATGTCTCAAGCATAAGAACTGCTTTGTTCTCCTTATTTTCTGCATCCTGACCATTTCTAACAATTTTCATACCTGAGTACCTTGTTACCATGATGATTCTTCACCAGGGTCTTTATGAAATTACCAATATTATCTGTGAGCTGTTTTTCTCATGTGTTTCATTCACTTGCCTGCTCCTGCATGTGGCACAGGACTGTGTCCTTCTGCCACTAGCAGGCTGGTTTGTCATGCTGAAGCATTCCTGTGTCACATACTGACAAAAATATAGTTTATGCTTCAATCTGTGGGTGTTTTTTCTTCAGCTGTTTAACTTGGCACCTCCACAGGAGTAAGCCCTGTTGGACTCATGGTAAATATAGAGTTATATCCCTTCACAGAATTTATTTTGAGAATATCCAGGAATGTAAAGAAGAATAATCATTGAGGACTAAGCTGTTGCACCCATTTAGTCATTAATAAAAAGGATTATGCTCTATCGAATAATAACATCCTCTACTAATTCTGGTATAAGGTTTGTTTACTTTGGCAAATTGCTGTGTATTCTTTTCCAGTAGATAGCGATACTTGTAATGGGTGAGTAGATAAGGCATGAATCATTTTGTCAGAGAATATCCTGAGTGGGCCCACAGCAATCATGGAGTCCAACTCCTTGCCCTGCACTGACACCCCAACAATCCCACCCTGTGCATCCCTGGGAGTGCTGCCCAAACGCTCCTGGAGCTCTGGCAGCCTTGGGGCCATGTCCATTCCCTGGGGAGCCTGGGCGGTGCTCCGCACCCTCTGGGGAAGAACCTTTCCCTGAGCTCCAGCCTGACCCTCCTGTTCTGGCGTTCTGCACTCTGATCTTTGGTTCTCCCCCAAGGCAGTGGGTAAGTGAGACAGAGATGGAGTTTAAAGGCTGGATTGTGGAGAGATTGTGCAGAAGAGACACTGCTTGTGGGAAGAAGCCCCCTTTTTCACAGAATCATAGGGATCTCCTCAATTTTCTTATGTAACGAAAAACTATCTTATCCTGGGAGGGATTAGGTAATTACTGTGAGAGGTAATGAGTAAAAATCCTGGGAGGGATTAGTTAATTACTGTGAGAGGTAATGAATAAAAAACCCAAGGCACAGCTCATGTTTAGGAATCATCCACCACAGAGATTTTAGTTCCTTAGGAATTTAGCTGCCTTAGGACTGCCCCCCTGCCCCCTGACCCCTCTGTCCCAGTGCAAAGTGTGAGTCCATAGAGCTACAGAACAAGGATCACGGGGCTGGAAGCCTTCCCTTCCCTCATACTGCCTTGAACAGCAGCACCAGGGATGCCAGGCTGGGGCCAACAGACCCCAAAGTTCAAGAGAATGAGGGAAGATACAGGAAAATAACCCAGAGTATTTCTGTAACTCAACATTGTGCAAAAAGTCTAATTGGGATAGTCAGGTCCTGAGACACGAAATGCACTCCTTGCTGTATTGGAACGCCCAGGTTAGTCTTTAGAGTTGTAAAAAAATCCTTCTGCATGCCCCATGTATTTATCAGCTGTTCCATGTTTGTCTCTGCGTGACAGTGGCTTTGGATATTTCCAGGTTTTACTTCTGTTTCTCAACTTCAAATTGCAAAATGATATGTCAGTTTGTTATTCTGAGCAGAGTGATGGCTTGCTGCTGGGCAGGGTTGGTGTGGGTGATTTTGCTTCATCCTAATGTTTTCCAGCTATTTCTGGGACCAGATGTCTTTAATCACAAGGATCCTCCACTACAGAAATAAATAATGGGAATATTCATCACTGCGTAGAATTGACTGCCAAGGATCAATCTTATAAGGAACAGCAACTCACAAATTCAGCTGTTAGTGAGAAATCTTTAGGTTTGCTCCTACTCCAGAGTGCCTTTGACCATTTATAAGATAGAGAAAAGATTTTGTAGTTTCTCAGGGAGGAGGGATATGCAAGTCTGTACAATACCTGAGAAACAGCTGGCTCCTGATTTTATTGTTTTTATTTGTATATTAAGACAAACATATTTATTTTCTAGCTGATATATTTCTCAGTGTCAAACAAAAGCCAAACTAGAAAAAAATACAATTTCCTCATTCTGAAGATGTAAAAGTTGTTCACTTTTCTGTGTATTCTGCAAATTCTTCCTGAAGGAGCAGGTTGGGAGATTGTTCCATGTAAGACTTATTTTTTATTATTTGATGCTTGGTACCAGACTGAATCACTACATCGAGGTTTGGCTTCTCTAGAAGTATTTTGAAAATTCAAATTAAGCCTCAGCACACAAAAATATCTTTTTTTCCCTGTGATGGAAAAGGACTGAGGGTCCATAACTCCATAACTGGTTAAAAAATTGTCCTATTTGAGTTCAACTTGTTTTACAGTGTTTCTTTGTGGTTAGGAAATATTTTCATGTCTTTGTCATAACAATATAATAGGTTTAGGGTACTAGGCAATAAGGTTTCCTGATAGTCAAAAATTTTGATGGGATCTAGAAACTTTCCTGAATATTAGCACATATTTAAAATAAGGCTAGTCCTCTGCCTAGTGTAGCGTCTCATATCAGTCTTTGATGTGGGGTTTTCATGTCTAATCTAATTTATGGGTGTTAGACAAACAAAGTAACTGTCAGGAGAATGAGGACAAAATAACTCAAAGAGATGAGAAGGCAGTGTTTGTCAGCAGAAGATGCAAAACTCAAACATATTTCTCCAGAGTGTCTCATTGTTCTGTCACACCTGGAGTTTTGCACTGCTTCTGGGTTTCCATAATAATTTCTGATGTGGAACCAAGTCTCTCGTGGTCACAGCAGAGCTCAGATTGATTTTAGTCAACAGAGAAGCCGAGGAGTAATGGCTGCATGGAAAGAAAAGGCATTTGAACAGAAATGGCCTCATTTGAGAGAGGAAATGTGCAAGTTACCCTTTAAGTGGAGTGTTGTCTTTGAAGAGCCTGAATGAACCATAAAACCAGTGACCCATGGTGTTAATAACAGAGTGTGAAGTGAATGTTGATTGGTGCCATTACTCTTAAAAGGGCAAACAAGGTTGTCCAAACACCTTCAGCTATTTAATGAAAATACATCTCCTCAAAAGTATATCTCTAATATAGTGTCTGGGTTCCTCTCAGTTTTCTTGTGATACTTGGGGGAGTTCTTGGCACTTCTTAGGAATGGGGCTGACTTAACTTATTTTGATTTATGTATTGATCACAAGGTCTTCATTAATTATGGATTTTTGGTTTGAATTTCAAACTGAATTCTATTTCTTTATCTTTTTTGTTTCCACTGACTTTTTTTCTAATAATGGTTATAGGACAGAGCTGAGACTTCTGGATCTGGGAGTCCTCACTTCTTCCCATGGAACATTAAATTATATCTACAAGTATGTGATAACCATGTGATTTTTTTCAAGGGGAAATGAAAGGGAAACTGCTGGGCACAGTTGTCTTAAGGTACTGGGCAAGAAGGCAGGCTGGAAATCACAGTGAGGACAACAGATCTTCAGAATAATGACCTGCATGCCATTCATGTTCTTAAAATGTTTGGGGTTTTTTGTCTATTGCCGCTTTTAGTGACTGATTTTTGTTTAGACTGAGGCAACTTTATTTACATCCATAATGTAAGTGGTACACCTGGATATAATTTAATAAAATATTTGATCCTGTACTAATCTCATTTAAAATGTTCTAGTATAAATAGGATCAGCCTCTGTATAAAATTACTCTAATTTATTGAAAAGTCACAAGTCAAAGTCACATGAAAAGCTAGTTTTCTGTCAAGGAAAGCTGGGAATATCAAGCCCTGGGCAACCTGGTCTGACCCCAGAGCTGCCTCTGCTTTGGGCTGGATGCTGGATAGGAGCCTCCTGAGGTCCCTTCCAGCCACTTCTCCTGTGATCCTATCATTCTATGAGGCCAGACACCATAGATACAACAGCAGGCAATTACAGGGACTGACTTTTCCCTTAATATGAAGGTTTCCCCCAAGATGCTGTACTTTAAGCATTCAGGAGATATTTCAGGATCACAGGATTGTGACTGAAACCTGCTGTTATTTTAGCCCTTTGTGTTTGTTTCCATAAGTGCCATGGGTGACTTGGCCACAGCCCCAGTAAACCACCTGGTAGGTGGAAATAGGGAAAGAATCAGGATATATATATCAAGAAATCAGACACCTGACTGAGAACTCCCTTTGGAAGTCCCTTTTAGTTCAAAGTTTTCTCATTCACAGTGGAAAGTCCTCCAGACTTATTACTTATTTTTCATGTCATAGGGGAAATATTTCCATGTGGGAGTGGGGAAGTAAGGGCAGAGGTAAATTGGCTTGGAGAAAAAGCCATTTTTCTGCAGCCCTGATATATCTGATAAATGATCTTAAGGAGTAAAGGGGAAAAAAGGAATGCATTTACTCTGCCAGATGTCAATGATAGGAGGCACCAGCTTGAAAACCCTGCTTTAGGCAGAGCCTCAGCTAAACCATGTCAGGATATGCAATCGAAAAGCATTTGGCTCTTTTTCACTCGGAGAAATCTTAATAGCAAGTTTACAGTCTTCCCCCCCTTCGCCTCATGGTGCTACAGATAATGATTTTCACCGCAGGAGGAGAGATATTTTATCTTGGCAAGACCAAATGTCAGCCTTCCATGGAACACCTCGTGTTTGTGAGCGGGATCAAAGAGTGATTTTTCTCTGATACATGGTGAAATATCTGGAAAAAAATAGTGAGTTTGTGTGTGAAGCATCTGACAAAATACTCCTTTTAGTTTACTTAATTGTGTGTTTGTCCTGCTATTCCCACTCTCCCTTTTCCATGGTTTGCCTGAAGCTATGCCCTTGAGGATGCACTAAGAGGACCCCTGTAATTTGGCACAGCCTCCCTTAAAGTTCTGCTTCAGGAGAGACCTCTGTGTGCTCGGTACCTCTCGAGGCTCTTTTCCACACCCTGTCATTGCCTCGCTGCAGCCCAGGCCTCATTTCCACTGCAGAGCAGCCGGGGGAAGGGAGGGGAGCCCAGGAGGCAGCGCAAGGTCTGGGAGCTCCAGCAGCTCTGGACACACACACAGCACGTAGGGTCAGGGACACTGCAGCAGGCAGCTCTTAGTGGGCTGAAATAGCCTGAAATTAGAAAAACAAACTTCAAATAAAGGACAAGGGAAAGACGTTTCTTTATCCATTCCAAGGTTAGCTGGTGAGGTACCCCACAACACAGGACCTGCAGTGTGTGGGGAAGAATGAGGGATGGGGGAAGGCAGCTGCTAAGCTTCCTTTGTCACAGGGAAAAAAAGTAAATCACGGAACCCTACCCATAATTTTCCTGAGGAAAGAGGATTAAAACCAAAAATAATTATATGAAATAACAAGAACAGTCACAATGTATAAAAAAAGCTTTTCATTTCTCCTTGCGTCAACAAGAAGGGAAGAGGAATTTTTGGCTTTTTGTTACTCAGCTCCTTATCAGGAGTCTGAGTTGTTTCCTTGACTAGGGAGAAATCGGAGTTTTGATAATCAGAACTAACTCTGGGAGTTCTAACAGAAATACTGGAGTTCCCCTGTTTGCTGGGGGTTGTGTTTATTCCAGAATTTGCTATCTGTAAAACCACAAAAACTATAACCGGAGTCATCTCCTGGGAATCGCACTTTGGAGAGATTTAAAATGCCGAGAAAGGGAGTCAGAGATAAACCCTGGGTTTGCAGATGCCTCTTCTTGACAGAGTTCAGGGGCAGCCGATCAGGCCTGTGAGCAGCACGTGGCTCCACACGAGTCTGTAGCTGGAGCAGGGATGTGCCAGAGAGAAGGCAGAGCAGGAGGACCCCCAGGAATGTGGCTCACGCCTGCCCTGGGCACTCTCGGTAACCTCTGAGTACTGGAACGCTGCTTCTCTTGTGCCCAGCAGGGCATCTCTTGGGCACTTCAGATAAATACAATCCTCCCGAATTTGGAGGATTTAGAGCACAGATAAGGGGTCAGACCCTCAGCCTTGCTGGTCAATCCCCAGTCAAAGGAGAAAGGGTAACTAACTCGATGAGAACAATTTTATTCATGCTTTTGTTATCTCTACGTGTCTCCAGATCAATACTGAGCTCCTCTGACAAATTTCAGTGTCCTTTCATACCAAGAGACGAGGTGGTCTTCAGACAGTGGTTGACGTGGAAGACAAAAGGACCCAAATAATGGCACCATCGTTGATTCACTGCATTTTTCTGGTTAATGTTCACTCAAATGGCACACTGAGGATGTGGAGGAGGAGGCTGCCACATCAAACAGGCGCTTTCTGAGCTGGCAGTCCTAGGCTGGCTTTCTAAACATACACTTGCCCTTCTTTGTGACAGCACTTATAGGCAGCTCTTCCCTACCCTGCTTTTTTCCCTCACAAATGACCCTGACCACTAGGTCAGTCTGTAGTGGCCAGAGAGGCTCAGCCCCTCAGTGCATCACAGCAGGGGACAAGTAAGATAATGGAGAAAATGAGGTTTCTGGTTTGCTTTGTGCCGAGGAATGGCTTGCTGTCCTCTAATTGTGGCTACTGCTTTGCCAGACACTTAACTTTGTTAATACACTGTGAATGCCACCTACGTGCCACTCACTTGTAGAACAGTATCCTTTGGTTTGCTGTGCTTTGAGGAGGTCTCGGTTGAGTCATTTCAGCCTTTTCTTCCCCCCTTTATCTTTGATTTTTTATGACCACATTTTTCAAAGAAGTGAGTTCCAATTTAGGCACAGAGTTTGGGCAAAGCCCCAGTGTAAAAATGGGTCTTTGGAAAGAGCTTGACGTCAACATTGAAGTGAAACGCCGTCTCGCCTTTTGGTGTGTCTGGAGAAGAACTGGCATCTTTGAGAGGTGTTATGTAAAGAGTGCAGAAAATGGGAGAGCAGCATCTGAGGTTTGGGCCTGTCAGTCTCTCCCACTGACTCACTGTGAACTCCAAAAGCCCAGGTGGGAAATACTTTTTTGGACGTTAATCAAAGGATCACAGACTCATGGAATAGTTTGCGTTGGAGGGGACCGTAAAGCCCATCCAGTACAACCTTCTGCCATGGGACATCTTCCATTAGCCCAGGTTGCTCCAAAACCCATCCAGCCTGGCCTTGGACACTGCCAGGGATCCAGGGGCAGCCACAGCTTCTCTGGCACTATTTGCCACAGCCTCCTCATCCTCACAGGGAACAATTCTTTCTTAATCTAAATCTGCTCTCCTTCAGCTTAAAGGCCACTCTGTTTAGAAAGAAATGATGCAGCAAATAATACAATGCAACTTAGAAATAAATTTTCCAATTTCAGTATATTTCGAAGCACCTCAATTTTAAATCTATTAAAGCAAAACAGAAAAATGTGAATGACTGGAAGGGAATTCTAAGGTCTTCTTTAATCATCACAAAGGGCAAAAGTGATAGAATTAATAATGACTTAAAATTCCAGTTTTTATATGGAAGTGTGAAGTGGACAAAAGGGGACTGAGTGATCAAGCAACACCTTGGTGGACCTGGCCGAGGTTCACAGCGCACAGTCACCACTGTTTCAACACCCATTCTTTCAAAACCAGGAGTCTGTAAATGAAAGTGTTACACGTGCAAATGCGAGGTACTTGCAGAGAATGAAAGTGTTTTGTGGTCACACCTGCTGAATCAAACACCTTGAGGAAGGCATATTCCCACAGTAACACCCACCGCCGCCGCGACAGCAAGGGGGTTTTAAAGCAAGGGATTTTTTCATGCAAATTCCATTTATTTGATTACTATTTTCTGCCACATCAGTCGCTCGCTCCGGCTCCGGCCAAGCGCTGCAGGCCTGTCCGTCTCCTCACGGCAGCGCCTGGGGCTTCTCCGTCCCCTCGGCGCGGTCACCGCAGCGCCCAGAGGGACGGAACCGCCACAGCCCCGCCGCTCTCCCCTCTCACAGCTGCTGTCCCTTCACATAGCCGCTGTCCCCTCTCACAGCAGCTGTCCCTTCTCACAGCCGCTGTCCTCTTCACAGATGCTGTCCCTTCTCACGGCCGCTGTCCCTTCGCACAGCCGCTGTCTCATTCATAACTGCTGTCCCCTCTCACAGCCGCCGTCCCTTCAGATAGCCGCTGTGCCCCTCTCACCCCGTGTTCCCCACACGGCCGCTGTCCCCCTCACACTCCCTGTCCCCCACACAGCCGCTGTTCCCCTCACACCCCCTGTCCCCCTCACAGCTGCTGTCCCCCACAGCCCCGGTCCGCGCCTGGATCCTCCTTAAGAGGCGGTGGCGGCGCGGGCCCCTCCCCGCCCGGAGCGCGGAGTCGCCCGCGGAGGGAGCGGGAGCGTGAC